>NC_053154.1:242820907-243147157 GCF_016835505.1 Polypterus senegalus
AGTTGTCACTGAAACTATCATGTGTTACTTGATCTAACCACAACTTTGTTTTCTGTTGGTTTTTTTTTGCTTTTTATTTTTTGCACATTAGATGTTAGCTTAGATTCTAATGGATTACGCTTGCTTATTTGGGAAAAAGTACAATCAATAAAGTATATGTATAAAACTGTTGAAAAAAAGGAAAGCAATAGTCATTTCATCCATGTGAAACTAGGGATTGCATAGTCACAATTTATTTAAAACATACCTTTAACTTTTACATTAATTAGCAGTTTGGTTTGGAATTACACTGAATATTTCTTAGAATTTTCCGTTAATCAGGTCACTGACTAAGTAATATATTAAACCTAAAATTAAATCAGCATACTTTATGTTATATACTAAACTTGCCTGCAACTGTAGAACACAAGAGACATCAAACAGTTTCTTCCAGTATCGGTATTTTTGTCAGTATTTCCTCCAAGCCGGTGTGCAGGAATGATCAAAAGTTAACAGAAATGTTTAGTTGCAGTTATTGCTGCAAAGGGGCGGTCACACCAGATATTGAAAGCAAAGGTTCACATACTTTGGCCACTCACAAATATGTAATATTCGATCATTTTCCTCAATAAATAAATGGCCCAAGTATAATATTTTTGTCTCATTTGTTTAACTGGTTTCTCTTTATCTACTTTTAGGACTTCAGTGAAACTCTGATGATGTTTTATGTCATATGTATGCAGAAATATAGAAAATTCTAAAGGGTTCACAAACTTTCTAGCACCACTTTAAAATAGACACACATTTAACAGATTACTTAATCAGACATAGCGTTTGGTGTTAATGTAAGACTTATGCCAAATATGAATGCTTCGCTGCTTACTATATGCAAATATTTACAATGTTAACAAAACTGAAAAAAATCTGATTTAGCCTTAGTTTTCACTATTCATTTGTAATGAGATCACATATCAAATGAAGCATTACACAATTTTGTGCCCCTTCCCCTTTATTCGTGAATAGTTTCATACTTCCCATTTGCCTCATTGGTTCAACATTACATTTCTGCATTTGTGGCCTTCCAGAAGATAATGAATTTAAGCTTTAAATTCAAATTAAGTTTTTTTTCTCATATTTGTTTGCAGGATAATTGAATATAAAGATATACATTATGGTAAACTCAACACTTGTCCTGAGAGTTGTAAAATAAATAAGGTGGTTACTTCTCTTAATAATTACCTAAAACTTTAAATTACTGTATTAATATAATAATTTTAATAAAATAGTTCTTAATTTGGTGACTCTAGTTAGCAGCGATGTCTGACAATGTGAGGACATTTGGCCTGGCCACTGTCATTGTGGGCTTTGGCAGTATTCCAAGTGCCTGCATGTGTTTTTCTGCATAACCCCAGTTTTACAATATACTGGATGTATTAACAGTTGAAATACCAGCAGGATTAGTACAGTGAGGCAGAGGTGGGAGTTAAGCCAGGAACTTAGTGGTATAGTACCTTTGCCATTTTACCACACTGTCTGACAGTTCTTCTTCCTCAACAAACAGGCATGAGTGGTATGTTAATTGACAATATAAACTGGTCCAATGTGACCAAATGTGACTATATCCTATAAAGGACTAATGGCTATTTGCTGTCCTCTAACCATTACTGCTGGGTTAAGCTACAGCTCTCTTTGAACCAAATACTGGAATCACAGGGTTCATAGAATGGATGAATAGATTTTCTTTCATAATAAATTATCATATTAAAAAAGCTATATCTACTATGCAAATGCATTTTTCTGTTGTGTTTGGTAGTGTAAAACTGTTATGTTTAAATGTGTTAAAGAATTTATAATGTTGACTAAAACAGTTCAACCAAATATTTAAGAAAACATATGTGTTAAAAAGTTAATTACATGATCTTGCAGTTTAATTTGATGGCTTCTGTGGCTCATCTATCGTTAACCAATACTTTCAAGACAAAATCTACTACAGAAAAATAAACATTACTTGAATTTAAAATTGTATTCTACAGAATATACAGAATGCTTTATGACTACTTAAAACCTACAATAATTTTCTCAAATTATGTGTTGCAGATCATGAAATCTTAGGTGTATCACTCACAGAGATTAAACATAATACAAGAAAGTTTTATGGTGGACTTCAGAAATGACAAATATTAAACATAGTTGTTCAATTCTTGCCCTCAAAGACTTCTTTTCATCCCATTTCTGCTCCAGTTATTCAGTCATTAAGCATTTTTAAGACAAACTGTATATTTTGCTTATCAACGTAGTATACTGTATATTGCATGCTTTTGTACTGTGTATACTTTCTTATGTATTTATAAACAGTGTACAACTCTAGCGATACTCATAAATAACTTTGGAATCTACACAAATAGTAAATAAAGAACTTACCTCAGAATAACATTGTACCAGTCTGACACCTGCTCCACTTCCTTCTCTGTAACAGAGGGTCACTCAGAAATGCACCATAATATAGCTGAGAATATTCAAGCAAAAACAAATACTGTACATTAATTCTCAAAGTCTCTAAGTAAAACGACAGCATAACTCTGTCTCCATTCACTTCCTTCTTTTGGTTGTTTAACCACAACTAAAAAATGCCAGCCATGTCCTAGAATGCTGCTGTGTAAGCATACATGGACTGAATTGCTTAATTGTGTTTATAATGCTATGATTCCATCCATCACAAGCAGACATGACAAAAATATACTTGCAAACCATTTTAACATTTAATGTCTTAGGCTAATTGTTATATTAACTATGTTTAATTACATTTTGACTAGCCAAAATATGAACCGCCCCCTACTGCCAGAAAAGGCTCCAGCCCCACCTTGTCACTGAATTTGATTAAGCAGGTTTGAGATGATGAGATGTGATAGTTTCTTATTCAAAACTGAAAAAACTATATTTTGCTGGATTCTAAAGTTACAACTTTAATTAGAAATAACTGTGATTACATTGTGACTTATCACAATCAGACTTTAATAGAGCTTTAAAGTGTTTGAACACATCTTAAAAGTTAGTTAGGGTAACCAAAATGTACTTTATCTCTCTAATTCTCATTTTATCCAGTCAAAATAGAATTAAAAATCTCTCTGATTCAACCTTGGCAACATAGTGGTGTAATGGTATGCGCTTCCAGATTTATTGGTTTGAATCTATTAATTCTGTTAAGATTGCCTAAGTTCTATTTGTGTCTCCATGGTATTTTTTTTTCTCTAGGTACTCAGATTTTACAGGTACATTCCAAACACAAACATGTTAGGCTATTGGGAGACACTAACCTAGCCCACAATAAGCAAATACTGGTGCGTGTTCCCTGTAATGTGATTAAATTATACAAGATTTTATATATTCCTCCATTTCTTCAAACATCTCCGTGATTATTCTCACCTGGCCAATTTAGTATCACAAATTAACCTTTCTTTTGTCTTTGGGTGGTGGAAAAGCCAGAGAAGCCTGGATAAATCCACACTGACGTAGAAAGAACGTGCAAGCTCCCACTCTGGCGGTAGCCACAGATGTCGCCCATATTTTGCACGTATAAATTGTATACATTTAATTTGTATGTCTAGTCAAAATTAGCATCATATAACATTACATGGTAAAACAATTTCTCATAGACAACTGTCAGTGCTGCGGTGGGTTGGCGCCCTACCTGGGATTGGTTCCTGCCTTGCGCCCTGTGTTGGCTGGGATTGGCTCCAGCAGACCCCCGTGACCCTGTGTTCGGATTCAACGGGTTGGAAAATGGATGGATGGACACTGTCAGTGGGGAGTGCAAAATGAAGATCACATTCTTAAAGCTGGACAGGAGGCACAAAGCCAATGTATTATAAAGCTAATAAGCCATGTTCATCTCAAACCATATAGGAAACTTGGATTTTTTTTCGGGGGTACACATAAAGGCATACACAGACAATCACATAAAAAACAGACCGGCATCTAAACTTTTTTTTCAACGGAATGTTGATGGGTGTGTCTTCAAACATCACCTTTACTGGAGATATAATTAACTATACGAGCAGGAAGTGAAAATGCACTGTAGCAAAGTGAAGCAAGGCAAACGTCCAGCTGTGGCTGAGTGAGTCTGCTTTCATTTTGTTGAAGAGAAGACACGACTTCGACTGGAACTCTGCTGAAAGACGTCTCGTTGACGGGCGGCCACTGGACGTTTAGATGCTGCTGATGATGTCTTTATGCGCCTCTGTGGTTTGAGGGTCCGTGCGCCTGGACGCGTACCTCTACAATTCCTCCAGCATGGAAAAGTTCAGCAAAATCGCGGCGCCGGCAGGAGAAAAATTCAGGTGAATATGCGGTGACCTGTAGGCTTTCACGGTCGTGGAAATAAGAAATTCATTACGATAACGACGAATATGGTTAGCTCATATGAGGTGAGTAGGTTTCACCTGCCTCACAGAAGTGGGTCGGGCAAGCGCGGTATGTTCGCTTCAGGTGCGCCGGTCTGCCTCGTTCCAGCGTACGACAAAGTCGTGCCGCCTCGGCTCGCATACTGCTAAAGTGAGGCGGCTAGAACAGGAAAGAATGAACGAACGAACGGGTGGCCGTAACGTGCGTGCTGTACAATATGAGAACAGGTGTTTTCTTGAGATTACCTGCCGTTTATACGGTGGACACGTGTAGCCGTATTTTCAGGATTCCGTTCTATTTTTTATGAATTGATTTTACGTTTGTAAGTGGCAATAAATCTGTGACTATGCCGTTAGTATTTTAAGAATAGCATTTTTCGTAACACTAGAGCAAAACAAGTCAGTGATATGGGATGGTGAACAGTGTTGCATGAGACCCGTGTTTATTTTAAACCTCGGGAAATTCCTCTGCTGCTATTTGTTCTAAGCCCTTTAACCACTGAAAAATGACTTGTCCGTTTGAAATTTGTTATGCAATTTCTGTTTCTACGGATCCAAAAATGATAGTATGTTTCCTTTAAAAATAACAGATAATGAAGGATTTACATTAAATACATCTATTACCTTGTCGAGGGTAGTGCTGTTGTGAAGTTGTAGGTTCAAATTCCCGCGTAATTGTTGTCCATGTTTTTTTCTTTTCTGGTGTTTTAAGTTCCAGGCATGAATGGGCCTTGTGATGGACTGGCACCATGGCTGTAATAGGCGTTGGTGTTTCACAAGGCTGGACTGAATTAAAGAGGTTTGATGATGATGGTGGTGATACACTGGACTTCTGAAGGTGACTGTACATTAGAAGTTTTTATTATATGTCTGTTTATATGTTCCATTTTTACATTTAATTAAAGAAATACAACTTAAAGCAGCAGGAACATTATTCATGGTTGGCAGACTATTGGAAAGAAATTTATTTATAATGCAATATCATTAATTACTTCCAAGATATCTTATAACCAACTGTAGAACCTCATGAACCCCACACACATAGATTTCTGAGGTAAAGGAACGGTCTGCTATTTTGTTTTACTATGTGATGATGACTTGGTTCTTTGCTGTGGTCTGTTGCATCTAAATAGAAAAGCATTATTCTGTAAGTTGCAAATCTAAATACTTGCTTACAGCGTATATAGTTTAAATATATCTGAACATCTGAAAGTTTTCTTCACAAAGACTATCTTTGACACATGGAATAACTTACTAAGTACTCTTGTATAAAGAGTTAAAATGTCCCTTGATGATACTGTATTTTCGAGAAATTCTGTAAATAGGTCTGGCAAGTCTTTTCTCATCAAAATTGTTTTAATGAAATAGATTTTTGTCATTTGGATAAAAACTAAATTTGTATGCAATCAAAATGTTGTACTCTTTAGATACAATGGGGCATATAAAATGACGTATCATTATTCTTTAAAAACACCATGTTTTCTTTCCTTCCTCTATTTAGTTTCTGTTATTGAGAAGCAAATTGTGAAATGTTATACTGTATACTGTTTATAACCCCATCGTTAATGTACTTGTGAAGTAATGTCTTGTGATTAAACTTCAGCTTTCTATGCATAATTTAAAAGGCAAATACACCACTTAAAATTAATATTCAGTACATAGGCAGTATTACTTGATATATTCATGCAGTAAGAATACAAGTTGTTTCATTTTAAAATGTGTGCATTTTTTGATTGCCACACTCCTTACTGATGATTTCAGAAAAGTAATAATATATCAAACGTTTATCATCCATTGTTTTTCTATGGATGATTTGACTACATAATATCCCTTCTTGATTCCACCTAACACACTTGTTTTTTTTTTGTTTTTGAACATGGTTGTGTCATGACTGATTTGGTTTAATTAGGAATTTCAGCAGTGGGCAGTTCCAAAGATGTTTGTTGCATCAGTAACAATGAATGAAAGGTAGTGGAATGAAAAGGCCAGAGTATATAGTTTCTTATGTTATTCTGAAAAGTTGGATTTTAAATCAGCAAGCTTATGATTTACAGTGTATAATGGGAACTACTCAATAGCAGCATTTTACTGAACTCCATTATCTGGGTACCTATGTCTGTTTTATATTGCCATTTTAAAAATTAACGTTGGGGAGACAAATTGACATATCATTAAAAAAAAATGAACTAGATTATAATATTTTAGCCACCTTGCTGCTATTATTATTATTCCTGTAATTTTAGGAAATTTGATGGCCAAAAGGGTAATGTGGTTTATATCTACGAAGGAACTTTTTTCTCAGAGTTATAGATCCCTTATGGAGGGATGGCTCATTCATATGTGAGTACTGGGGTGTAGCTATATTTTGTTTTTTGTAATCAGTTTTTATTGATGTCAGACAAATTGTAAAGCAACAAAAAAAAAAAGGAAAGACATTTTCTTATTAAAATTTTGGCACCCACCCAAAACCTACCACAAACCCTGAGATAGTTAAGAAAGTGGATACTAAATTAGGACTGATGGTACACACAGTCTGTGTATATATAAAAATGCTCCTTTGTCTGTTTCTGCATCATCTAAAACATGTAATTGGATTTTTCTTAAATTTGGGAGGTATGTCTAGGATAGCCCAACATTCATGTGTTTATTTATTTATTTTACATTTTCATGTTTTACATTTGCTTCTATGTCTCTAAGGTTGCACAGAGTTAGATGTTGTCACAGCAGGAATCCTGCACAAGGCAGGGACCAACCCAAAATAAGTCATAAGCCCAACTCGGTGAACACTAACATTCTCTCTCACAACAGTCCAGTTTAGAGAGTTACTCTAACACAAATAACTTTAAATAAACTCATACAGAGAGACCAACCAAGAGAGAGGAAAACTGCCATCTACAGGCAGGCATTGCTTTGGCTGGAGTTCAAAACCAGGACACAGGAGCTGCAACAGCACTAACCACTGGACCAATGTGTTGCCTTAACTTAAAACATAGGATACTAGCTATTGCTTGTATGGTGGAAGAATTTTTTCATGCATATCCCAGTATTTATAATGCTGCAGTAGAATGTACTGACTGAATTTGTGAATAATCCGTATTGACGCTGACAAACAAATAAGGCGTAAAAATGAACAGTGTACATTTTGGCTTATTTTGTGTGCTGTGCCTGCACTAAGCATAAAAATATCCTGAATGGTGGAATGCCACTAATCCCACTGCACACTTCTAAGTCCCCTGAAACTGTGTTAGGGAATGCAACTGAAAATGTAATCACATTTGTTTTATTGCAGAATTTTAAATAGTTAATTCCTGGATTGTCTTAATACCATCAAATTAATCATTACGGTTCCAGTGTTCATAGTTTCTTTTCTGCAGCTGCTTCAAAATGACTGTTAAAACACAGGGTCAGACTTTGATATTGGCAGGTGTCGACTTGCACTCAAGCTAGTTTTTGCACCTCTACCCTGAGAGTGAGCAGCAGCAGGAAACGGTTTATGTGTGCCCTTAAAATAACTAAAAATGTAGCTCACCAGAAAGCGCTGCTCTAATACTATAGTGATTTATTCTGCCTTTATAATAATGTGGTTATACTTGGTGACAGTTCAGAAAACTCAAAGTAAACATTAGATTAGCTGTTAAAAATATTTAGAACATATCTGCTTCTTTCTTTTTCATTAGGGTCTAGGAAAGAGGAGAACTAAGGGTTTACATGTTGTTAATGTTTTTAAACAAAATCTCAGCCTTATGTTGCCAGTGAAATAATAAGTACTCATTCTTTCACACCTCCATCCAGTGTTGGAATAATTATTAAATGTGCTAATGGCCCTTCTGCTGTTCTGAACCTGCAACTGGTAGTGCTTAAACAAATGTTCAGTTGAAAAACAATGCTATATTTACTGCCCATTCAGTAAAATGGGCAGGCAGTCTGCAAATTGTTCAAAAGTACCATCCATTGATATCTTTTACTAGATGTTTACATTGTGAAAAGTAAAAAAAAAAACACAGAGCTGGAAGAATACAATAGATGATTATAAAATAAGTAGTGTGCCTCCTTTGCTGTAGTGTATTATTGCTATACATTATGCCTTAAAATTTCAAGAAATGCAGTTGGCTGTTTAAAAATACTGCAGACAGGCATCATAGTTAAAGAAAGCAATTATTACTGAAACACACATCTGCTTATTTTGGCATAAAGTGAGAGGCAGAGATGCATCTTCACACAGAAGTTATCCTAAATAAAGCTATATTAGTTGCAGTTTTGCCTGTTTAGTTAACTCTGTGTTAATAATTGTCATTATCAGTTAAACAGGGGTTTAATAAAAATACTACCACTAATAATAACAGTCCACCTTAATAAATGGGTGTTTGTGTGCCTCTCTGTGTGTTCATCCAGTTGACATGTCTCTGTCATTCCAAAAGGTGACTTATCACAATCATTAACACTGGTCTTACAAATCATACAGCAAACAACATACAGTATGAAAGAGACATGTGCATTGCTTAGTGCACTGCAAATAATAATGCTGAGGTCTATGTTGGTTATTTACATTTCAACCCATCTTAGACAAGTAGCTGAGTTAGTTATCTGTGTAAAAGTGTTTGCCAATATTGGCAGTACAAACAGCAAGATTGTACAACTAATAAAACTATTAAAGTAAAGTTAGAGAATATTATTTCTGTGTAGTCAATGTGAACACGAAGTTGTGTTTATTCACTACTAGCAAAATCTCCGAAAGTAGTGTGTTAAAGAAGTTATGGAAAAAAAGGAAACATTTTAAAAATAACGTAACATGATTGGTAATGTAATTGTCATTGGCTTATTTTAGTATTGTCAGTGAATTTGATGATTGTAAAGAGTTTAATTTATGATTGTAAATGTTGTGTATGAGAAATGCACGTTTTTAGGATGTAAGGATCTCTTTGTAAAAGACGTTTGCAGTTCTGCCATCAGGCTGTAAAATGACCAAGCTGTCTGCTGAACTTACTGTTGAGCTTGCAACATACAGTTGGCCATGTGAAAAGCAATCTTGTGTCAAGTCAATGCCGACCTTTTTTAGAGTCTGGCGCTGTGACTTATTTATTGTCATAGCGAAGCAGACCCTTACTGGAAATTGGAGGCATTTGAATTGGAATGGGAGGTCAGAGGGTAAGAGAGGAATGCGAGGAATAAATACAGTCTCCCCTGAGCCAGTTCCAGTGAAGACAGTTGCCTCAATGAGGTTCTTGTGCAGAGATTTGATCTGAAGCCTGGTGCTGTTACAAAGTTTTGATGGTTGTAAGTTTTGTAATAAAGCGGTGGAGTAAACAAAAAGGCAGGAGTCACCAGCCGGAAGACTTGAAGTAAGGCCAACAATAACAGGAGACATAAGTTTGTTATGGGGCAAGGCGCGAAATGAAACATAACGTTTGTAAGTACAGGGTAAAGGATGAACATGGGAAATTTGGGCTTCCTATGTATATTAGAAGTCACAGAAATAGTGAGGAGGGGTTTCTCCTATCTATATATACAGTTTACGGGGTACACCCATTTCCCCCCTTGCAATAGAACATGAAACATACCTAACTTTTGTAAGTACAGTGCAAGGAATGAGCATGTGAAATTTCAGCTTCCCACCTATATGGAGAGTGGGAGAATTAGTGATGAGTCCATGAGGGCTTTGCCTTTTATATGTGTAGATAAGCGTGACAGTTCATGGAACCACACATTGCTTATGGAGATTATTCCCTCTTTATTTGTTTTTCTAGATAAATTGAGCAAATTTTTGTGTCCTTGGCAACAGTTTTACTTGTATGGTTACAAGGATCATTTAATTTAACTTGACATAACTTAAAGTAGCATGAAAAATGAATGTGTAGCTAAGGTTCACGCATGGGACTCTGCCGGTGTTTCGGTATCTTGGATTGGGGATCTGGTCATTGAGAAAAGCTATCGCAGGAATAAAAGAGGAAACCTACAAAATTTAAAATGTGTTGAATTTACCTCGCTGAAAGTAAATTTGAAAAAGTAAAGTTATTAAATTGATTAAAATCATTCAAAATGCATTTCTGTTTTAAGACAGAAGCATTAGTAAGTTTTTTTTTTTTTTAATTTCTAACATCTGTACAGTGTTCAATGAAAATTGAATATTTTTGAAAGTTTCCTTGAAGGAGAAGTGTGCCAAATTTCAACAAAATCAGCCTCCTGGGAGCTGAGCTGTTTAATGCAGATAGACAACCATGATTAGTCAGTTAAGTGACAACCAGCACAGATTTAATTTTAAATTAGATAGTGCAGATTACTGAGCAATTTGTACCCTCTGTGTCTTTAAGAGTAAATTATAGAAAAGGCTTCAGCAAGCAAAGTTCTTGATTTTTTTGATTTATCAGTCTCTTAAAGAAGTGTTTCAGTCTTGTAGGCTGGAAGATTTTGATCTAATACATTACTTAATTAGATACCCGTTCTTTGAGATGAAAGAACTTGTTATTTAATTCTATGGCTTTCGTTACACTATGTCAACTCATTTTTAATTGAAAAATTTTCTTTCAGATAATCTCAACTAATGATTTGTGAACTAGAGCAGATCAATAATTTTCATTCCTTCAGTTTTTCTCTTTCATTTCTTTCTACATATTCAAACAAATACCACAGATGTAAATGGAACTAAGGTTAGATGGTGAATGCTGGTTCCTTTGACATTGTTTAGTTACAGTTAGTTATGCAATCAGGAGGCAGTTAGAAACAGTGTATGTGTCTGTTTAAGACTAAAGCAATTAGAGGTTCAGAATATTAACACTTATAGTTGCAGAAAGAAGCACAAAAATGTTGCTTCAGTAACAATTAATTGACTTCTAATTAAGAAACTGGGTTCAAATCTTTGTTTTGTTGTCTTTGTTCAATTTTTTATTCCTTCATTTTATTAAATTTATTAATGTTTATTTGCATTTTTCTCTTGATTTGATTTTGTCTAATGTATCAATACCTTTGTTATGTGCCATGTTTTTTGTGGTCCCGTAAGAGGCTGGACCAATCACCAGTCAACTGCCTTGATGCTAATACTGAAGACTCCGGCCCCAACATGACCCAAAATTGGATTGAGTGAGTTTAATAATGCTGTGTTATCAATTCCAATATTATTAAAATGTTTTAGTGAAATTACAGCAAAAAACATGTAAATCAATATTTCCCATCTATTAGTGGCTTAACATTTACTTGCTGAGTGATATTTCTCATTAATATAATAATTTTCTAAGGTGCGGTTTGTTTCTTTAGAGAGAAAAAAACTTTCATATGGAAAAACTAATTTTAATAATGATCCTGCAGTTTAACAAAATCTGTCAAAACAGGTCTGCACTCAACATATTGCATATTTGGACATACTGGATGTTTAAATGTTGTATGAGTAAACACATTAAAAAATACATTTATTTTTGTGTTCTCCTACAACAGTTTTTCCTGTCATTTTCGAGTAGAAGAAGCAGTGTATGGCGTTATTTCAGTGCCACTATTCTGAGCGCACGTAAAAAAAGATTGCAAGTGCAAGTGTTGCATTTTGAAGAAATTTATTTTGGCGTACAAAAGCTGAATTTGAGTGAACAAAATTCATTGCTGCGTGCAAAAAATGTATTTCAGTGTTTGCACTTATCCATATACACACACACAATAGCGCTGCAAGCTCAACTCTCTGTACACCGTTATAAGTGTGCCACAAAACCAACCAATCACAGACTTGGTTTCAAAAATTCTGATTGGCTCTTACGGTCTCCAATCAGCTCGCTAGCTGCTGCATTCCGGAAACAGTCCGAAATGTAGCTAAATCCAGCTAAACTCAATTAAACCCCAATTTTAAAATAAAATAATTAAAGATATTATCCGCAAATTGGGGTTTAATTAGGGTTTAGCTGGATTTAGCTACATTTCGGACTGTTTCTGGAATGCAGCAGCTAGCGAGCTGATTGGAGACCGTAAGAGCCAATCAGAATTTTTGAAACCAAGTCTGTGATTGGTTGGTTTTGTGGCACACTTATAACGGTGTACAGAGAGTTGAGCGCTTGCAGCAGAGAATGTTGTGAGCGCTAGCAACACATTGCAGCAAGCGAAATGAAAAAACTGAGCGAGAGGGGGTGCTATTGTGTGTGTGTATATGGATAAGTGCAAACACTGAAATACATTTTTTGCACGCAGCAATGAATTTTGTTCACTCAAATTCAGCTTTTGTACGCTCAAAATAAATTTCCCCTCAAAATGCAACACTTGTACTTGCAATCTTTTTTTACGTGCGCTCAGAATAGTGGCACTGAAATAACGCCATAGCAGTGGAAGAGAAGACCAAATTAGTAAAATTACAAAAGAATTAAACCGTGTATTTTTCCTGAAGTAGTCCTTCCAGCTATCTGTTTTTAAAACCACTTATCAAACTATAGGGTAGTAGGTTTTAGGGTTGTGAGGTTCTGCTGGGGGCTACCTGGGACTAGCTAATTTTAACAAAATGTGGAGTGAGCCAGATTTAAAAACATTCTCTTTATTTACATTTAATTAGCTTTAACAGTAAGTGATAAAAACATTTACACTTAGCAGCTGCCCAAGGAAATGATTTATCTGTGGGTAGCTTCTGCTAAGCATGTATATGACCAGAGTCCAATGTGATAATGATTCAAAGAATATGCAGTGACATCATGGTTATAAACTAGTAGTGGGGGAAAATGTTTCATCATCATTCTCTTACATCATAATAACAGTCTATATAATTATCACATAATGAGTGAGGAAAAGCAAATTAAGTAGTTAGAAAATATAAATTTTAACTCTCTATCATTTTGTTATTTTGCCTTCAGGAGCCCTAGTTATTCCGTATTCATTTTTGATTTCTGGCTCTTTATTCTATACCTGGCAGCACTAAAGTGCAGATGTGCTCACTAAATAAATTCCCCAAGGGGAAAAACTTTAGTCCCAAGCCAAAGTTTCCTTGACTAAACCTACTGAAGGGAGAAACTTCATTTCGGTTCTGGTGTGGTCCCTAAGTTAGGTTTCCCAGGGTAAATGATTTAATAATGAAAATTAGCCCCTCACCTTCCCCTTTACCAATGGGGACTAAATTTTCCCAGAAAATGGTTGCAATTACAAATGTTTTGGTATACACATGTTTATTTCCTTTATGTGCATTGGAACAGCACAAAAAACGGAGCAAAAAAGCCAAATCTGACATCATTTCACACAAAACCGGACTGGGCAAAATTATTGGCACCCTCAACTTAATATTTGGTTGCACGCCTTTGGAAAAAATTAACTGAAATCAAACGCTTCCTATAACCATCAACAAGCTTGTTACACCTCTGAACTGGAATTTCCGACCACTCTTCTTTTGTAAACTACACATGGTCTCTCGGATTTGAAGGATGCCTTCTTCCAACAGCAATTTCATTGCTTGCCACTTCAGAACTCTCCAGTACTTTGTCTTCAACCATTTCTGGGTGCTTTTAGAGGTATGTTTGGGGTCATTGTCCTGCTGGAATTCCCATGACCTCTGACACAGACCCAGCTTTCTGACACTGGGCCCTGCATTGCACCCCAGTATCTTTTGGTAGTCTTCAGATTTCATGATGCCTTGCACACAGTCAAGGCATCCAGTGCCACAGGCAGCAAAACATCTTAGAACCTCCACCATGTTTGACTGTAGGTACTATGTTCTTTTCTTCATAGGCCTCATTCTGTTTTCTGTAAACAGTAGAATGATGAGCTTTACCAAAAAGCTCTACTTTGGTCTCATCTGTCCACAAGATGTTCGCCCAGAAGGATTTTGGCTTCCTCAAGTACATTTTGGCAAACTCCAGTCTGGCTATTTTCTGTTTCTGTGTCAGCAGTGGGGTCTTCCTGGATCTCCTGCCATAGCGATTCATTTCGTTCAGATGTCGACTGATTGTTCGAGCTGACACAGTTGCACCCCGATTCTGCAGAACAGCTTGAATATGTTTTGAAGTTGATTGAGGCCGTTTATCCAACATTCGGACTATCCTTCGTTGCAGTCTTTTATCAATTTTTCTCTTCCGCTCATGTCCAGGGAGATTAGCTACAGTGCCATGCGTTGTGAACTTCTTGATTATGTTGCGCACAGTGGACAAAGGAACATGAAGATCTCTGGAGATGGACTTGTAGCCTTGAGATTATTGATATTTTTCCACAATTTTTGTTCTCAAGTCCTCAGACAATTCTCTGCTGTTGTTTCTGTTCTCCATGCTTAGTGCGGCACACTCCGACACACATCAGAAAGGTTGAGTCAACGTTTCTCCATTTTTACTGGCTTCAGGTGTGATTGCTATATTGCCAGCACCTGTTTCTTGCCACAGGTGAGTTCAAATGAGCATCATATGTTTGAAATAAAATGATTTACCCACAATTTTGAAAAGGTGCCAATAATTTTGTCCGGCCCATTTTTGGAGTTCTGTGTGACATGATGTCAGATTTGACTTTTTTTCTCTGTTTTTTGAGTTGTTCCAATGCACATAAAAGAAATAAACATGTGTATACCAAAACATTTGTAATCGTAACAATTTTATGGGAGAAATGGTGCATTTTCTGGGAAAATTCCAGGGGTGCCGATAATTTCAGCCATGACTGTATATGCAAAATTGGCAGAGAGAGGTTTAGCTGTGGATTTGTATGCCAGACAAGAACACATTTAGCCTTCTATACTAGATGGTTATGTATTAGATTTGTCCACTTCTCCCAAGAGAGTTTATCAAATTGATATTAAATAGTTTTTTTAAAAAAGAAGTCTTACCATGATATAGAGCTGGTCCTGAGGTTTCACTTGGATTTCTTCAAACATAGTGATTTTAACTATTTTCAATTTTACCCTGAAGAGTGTAGAGACCGCAGAATACTTTGTTTACCTAGGGTGTAATTATAGACTCCACATGTTTCATTATGATTACATGTGATTACTTTAAAAGCCTCCCTCCATCACTGTGATTAAACATGTGCACTGTAGGCGAAAAGTTAAGAATGTCTGTGCAAATTTGAATGAAATAATGTCTTGGAATTTTGATAGCTTTGTAGGCTAGTAAACAAAAGAAGGATTACTATCTGTAGGTAATCGGCTGTTCATTTTAATTGTTTATAGTAATGCATTTATTTGGTTGATTTTATATGCATTGTATGAAGAAAATTGTAATCGTGTCCATTTTAGTGACAGATTTATGACAGAGTAAAACTGTATGTACAACGTATGAAAGGAATAAATGGCAAAGTATGTAAATGTTAAACAGTACTACATAGTTTTCCAGATTTCTCCCTTCCTCCGTCCTTTAAATATTTAGTGTTGTTTTATTCAGTTTTGTATTGTAGCTCAAGAAAGGGTACTTTACTGTGTTATGGAGTAGATACTAGAACAGAATTGATTGAATTACATAGTTTGATCATAGAAGAAAGATGGCTGGGAATGTAGTTTCCGTGGGTCACAATTACCTTACAAATTCATAGTCTGTAGTGCCTCACTGTGACAGCGAACTCAGAACTTTTTTTTTTTTATCTTCTTGCTTTTTAGTCACTCCGGTATCTGCTCAGACCAAAGTGTATGTGTGTGTATTTATTTATTTATTTATTTATTTATTTAATTTACCTACCTATGTATTTATATATATTTAAAGAGCTTCTATAAAAAGCCAATTTTCTCACTCAGGACAAATAAAGTTCTAATGTAGTTCTATAAATTATCTGAGTTGAGAGAGTCCATTTAGTCTGTGTTACCATCAAAAAATAGTATGTACTATTTTGGCATTGTTTAAAGTAAAACCTTCTTCCTTTGTCTGTTTGTAGTTGTCCAAGGATTGCAATACCAGTATGAAACCTGATACCAATTCCTTACGTTTTCTAGCATGTCCTGTTTCTTATTGCTATAGGAAAACTTACTGATGCCCTGCACAGTGACATATGAATTTACTAGAAAACTTAAAACATTTATTGTTTGTTTTGCATTGATTGTATCAACAATTGCTAAAAGACACTTCTAATTCAAACGTTTTGAATTGAAACAGAAAAAACAAATTATTAGCTCATAGCAACTACCGGTAATTGCAGTGTTAGATTAAGTTATTGATCAAATGTCAGATAAGCAGACAGAAAGGTAAGAAATCATGAAGTTTAGACAATTCAAAAAACAATTTGAAATTTTTTAAAATTAGACAGCTTTATTAAGATGCAATATCAAAATACAAAATTTTTAATTTGTAACATCCAATACTATGAATTGGGTTTTTTGTCTATTTTTGGAAATGGTCTTCTGTGCGTTCCCATTATGTCCAATAATTACCTAAATAATACTACATTTACTTATGTCATTTGGAAAATGAATGTCAATATTTACATTGCTGATCTGTCACAGTTTATATGTAAATATTGTATAGCTTTTTGAGCTTCTGCAAACAATTATAATCCACGTAACATCTAAGATTCAGAAACATGCATAATACAGGTCTGTGGAAGAAGGGGGTTAGGGGTTTGCCTGGGGCCTGTCCTGACAGCATCATGCACAAGGCAGGAAACAACTTTGGATGGGGTGCCAGTCAATCACAGTGCTCATGAGCACACAACTGCCCTTGCACTGTGCCAGTTTAGAATTGTTGTCAGAAAAATAGGATGGAGCCAATAGTTTTAACTGATCTTGTCTGAAATGTGAAGAAGCCCTTAAAGTTTCCGTGAAATTCTTTTAGGAAAGAGTTTGTAGTGTAGATTAATATTTATTTGTATTTTTACAACTAATTATCATCATCTGTCATTTAGAGACTTAATACACTACATTCAATGACTCTGCTTCTCTTAAGCAGGGCTGTGGACTCCGACTCCTACTAAATTTAAACGGGAATTAAAAAAGTAAGTTGAAATGTCCCAATTCACAAACAGTCATAATGAACTACTTCTCTGCTGTAAGAATAAAGCCCAATGCATGCAGTGCATAATGTTACCACAAAACGAACATGTCAAGTAACCATGAAGCATGCTTTTTATTGACTGTATGCGTCACTATATGGGATGTAATGCACAGGTAAGGTGCGGCACCGCTTTCCATTGTGTCGTGTTCCACTGTTACAGGGAAATGTGAACCTAGCCTAAAGCCCCCCATACATTTACAGATGCACAGACGATTTTTCAGCCGTTTTAGTCATTACGTGTCAAACGCCTGAAAAATCATCTGGTGTGTTCTCAGCTCCGTCGGTTCCCCTTCGCTATGCGCTAGTGAAGGGGGCCGAAGGAGCCGAGAACACAGATCTCCCTACCTGTCTCCAGAGGCTCGTTCTGCTGATCAGCTGGCCGGTGAGTGACACAATGCACTAAACTTCCAGCTGGCTGACAGAGGAGACAGCCACTGCAGCAGACAGAGGCATCACATTACTTTGGATGGGGGCGGTGGTCGTGATTTTCGGCAAGCTGGATCTGCCCGTCCATGTGGACACCCGCAATCTGCGGCCGCCAGTCAATTGTGTTTATCTTTAATCTGGCATTATAGTAGAGTGTTGGCTTCCTAGCCAGTAGTTCTGTGGTGAAATGACATGTATGTTGCCTTCCTTTCCTTCAATGGATGTAGAAAATACATTAGCATAGTATATACATACAGAGGAGTCGGAGTCGGAAGATTTAGAAACTGAGGAGTAGAAGCATTTATCTACCGACTCCACAGCCCTGCTCTTAAGTATCTTAAGTGTGCAATATTTTTTGTATAATATTTATGCATTATTATTATTTAAAAAAAATTAAAAAGCATCCATCTTCAGTTCTTAGCAGTGAAATTGAACAACTACAGTGTTGCCAAACATGAACAACTTTTTTTGTTTTTATCAAATTGAAACCTTATTTTATAAAAGCCATAGCAGTAATACAACCACATAGTATTACTAATTGTGATAGAAATAAGCCATGATGAAACAGAATCAAACAACATTTTTAGTACATGCACAATTGTGGTTTAGATTGTGGTACAAAGAGAAAAGCTGAGGACCGCGTTAGTAACTTTTTCAGTTTCTTGATGGAAGACATTTATTTAAGTCCATTTTATGATGAGGTACTTATAAATTTTACTCTTTGTTGCCCATACAGCATTATATAATTTTTAATCAGTGTTAAATTAATCAACTTTGAATTGTCTCTATATCATTATCGAATAAAAATATTGGTGCTCTCTCCCCTAATATGGAAACTTGCAGTGATATCTGTGAGCCCAAAATTACACCTGACTCCCCTGGCCCCACCTCCTGCTGCAGATGCTTTTCATGACCCATAGATTCAATTATTCCATGAGCCAGCCAGTTTATTAATGTGTGATTAAACATCTATTCCTGAAACTGCAGTTTACCAGGAACTACAGATAATTGACATTCACAGGTAATAGTTACACAATTATGTAATGCAAATATACTGTACACAAACTGAACAAATACTTAACTCAGGATCTCGGAGAAATTGATAGTTATCACATAAGTAGTGTAGATGATGAATAGGACAACGTTTAAAAGAAACAAGTTTACTTGGGTAGCAAAAGCGTTCTTTGGCTAGTTATGATATGTTAAACTATCTAACTGAAAGAAAAATAATATTGTAATCTGTCTTGATTTTATAACCCATTTTGTAATGTGGGTTGACTGAGTATAAAATGTATAGTGTCAAAGTGATTGAGAAAACTTGAGAACAGGTTGTACCAGCTTCTGTGAGATTACCATCTTGTTTCTCTGGTAAAATGGAAAACGTGATTGAGAGATGACTAATCATCTTGCATGAGATCAATTCACAGGAAACCTGAAATATCTGTTCACTTGTAACCGAGATACTTCATTCAAGTAGAATTCATATATAGCTTGCTTGTGTAACCATTGCATTTTAAGATCCGTGAACATGAGATGAATACATCTGACAGACCATACTGCATGTAAGACTCAATAAGAGGAGGTCACAGCTGCTTGGACTGACCAAGTATACTCTGAGTTGTACGACACTAAGTGAATATTCAGTAGTTTTTCTTTTTTATAATCTGCACTGCGGCAAAAGTGGACACAAACAGAAATCATTGACCACATTAGCACTGCCTAGAAAGATACCTGCCATCTTTTTCATGCAAATGACTGATGATTATGTATAAAGCATAATGGAAGTCAAAAGATTTTGCATTGTGTAAGAGAGAGGAAATACCAATATAAGATTGTGTATTTCCACACTAGCTGTTTAGAAGACCAAATATAATTGCTTAACTTATTCTTAGAAAGCACTTGTTGTTCAGCACTGTAATAAGTAGTAGACTTTGTACTCATGTGGAAATGCTAAAATAAGTGTGTAAGTTAAGGATGCTTTTTTGTTTTTTTTCTTGCTGTTCTAGCTTTCAATAGAAAAATATATTCTTACCTACATATGGTATGGTATATACTTATACTCATATACAGTGGTGTGAAAAACTATTTGCCCCCTTCCTGATTTCTTATTCTTTTGCATGTTTGATGATCAGAAACATTTTGTGTGACAAACACATTTAACCATTAGTCAAATATAACACAAATAAAGACAAAATGCAGTTTTTAAATGATGGTTTTTATTATTTAGGGAGAAAAAAAATCCAAACCTACATGGCCCTGTGTGAAAAAGTAATTGCCCCTTGTTAAAAATAACCTAACTGTGGTGTATCACACCTGAGTTCAATTTCCGTAGCCACCCCCAGGCCTGATTACTGCCACACCTGTTTCAATCAAGAAATCACTTAAATAGGAGCTGCCTGACACAGAAGTAGACCAAAAGCTAGACATCATGCCAAGATCCAAAGAAATTCAGGAACAAATGAGAACAGAAGTAATTGAGATCTATCAGTCTGGTAAAGGTTATAAAGCCATTTCTAAAGCTTTGGGACTCCAGCGAACCACAGTGAGAGCCATTATCCACAAATGGCAAAAACATGGAACAGTGGTGAACCTTCCCAGGAGTGGTCGGCCAAACAAAATTACCCCAAGAGCGCAGAGACGACTCATCCGAGAGGTCACAAAAGACCCCAGGACAACGTCTAAAGAACTGCAGGCCTCACTTGCCTCAATTAAGGTCAGTGTTCACGACTCCACCATAAGAAAGAGACTGGGCAAAAACGGCCTGCAGGGCAGATTTCCAAGACGCAAACCACTGTTAAGCAAAAAGAACATTAGGGCTCGTCTCAATTTTGCTAAGAAACATCTCAATGATTGCCAAGACTTTTGGGAAAATACCTTGTGGACTGATGAGACAAAAGTTGAACTTTTGGAAGGCAAATGTCCCGTTACATCTGGCGTAAAAGGAACACAGCATTTCAGAAAAAGAACATCATACCAACAGTAAAATATGGTGGTGGTAGTGTGATGGTCTGGGGTTGTTTTGCTGCTTCAGGACCTGGAAGGCTTGCTGTGATAGATGGAACCATGAATTCTACTGTCTACCAAAAAATCCTGAAGGAGAATGTCCGGCCATCTGTTCGTCAACTCAAGCTGAAGCGATCTTGGGTGCTGCAACAGGACAATGACCCAAAACACACCAGCAAATCCACCTCTGAATGGCTGAAGAAAAACAAAATGAAGACTTTGGAGTGGCCTAGTCAAAGTCCTGACCTGAATCCAATTGAGATGCTATGGCATGACCTTAAAAAGGCGGTTCATGCTAGAAAACCCTCAAATAAAGCTGAATTACAACAATTCTGCAAAGATGAGTGGGCCAAAATTACTCCAGAGCGCTGTAAAAGACTCATTGCAAGTTATCGCAAACGCTTGATTGCAGTTATTGCTGCTAAGGGTGGCCCAACCAGTTATTAGATTCAGGGGGCAATTACTTTTTCACACAGGGCCATGTAGGTTTGGATTTTTTCTCCTAAATAATAAAACCATCATTTAAAAACTGCATTTTGTGTTTACTTGTGTTATATTTGACTAATGGTTAAATGTGTTTGATGATCAGAAACATTTTGTGTGACAAACATGCAAAAGAATAAGAAATCAGGAAGGGGCAAATAGTTTTTCACACCACTGTATGTTAATATGTAATCACAGAGACTAAGTCTTAGTCAAAAATGTTGAGTTCAGCTGCTGCTTTAAATTAAGTTTAGTACAATAAATAGTCATAATAACTGAAAATGTATATAATAGTTTTACTGTAGGATTTACAACATTGGAAAAACTGTTATACTTTGTTATACTTTATAAATGTTTTTTTTTTTTATTTACGTTTGCTGTAGGATCATATTTATGCGTTAAGATTTTCTTTTCTTCTACTTTTAGGCAACTTCAGAAAATGGTCCATGATATTAAGAAGAATGATGGGGGCTTGATGAACAAATTCAGAAAGTATGTATACTACTGAAAAAAAAAAATTGCCCATGTCATTCTTTTAATGTAAGATACCATATTTTTTTCATGTTATATATGAAATGTCTACCAATAAATATCTAATAACTGAATATTGGAGAAGTATAGTATGTGCTCAGAGAATCAAATATGAGGAAATCATCAAGGATATTTGGAATTCAGAAAGGACACCTGAGGTCCTGCCTGTTTATTTTAGAAGTGTATTAATATATTCTAGCCAATTTAAGTAAACTAAAATGCCCTTTTCCCTTTGAGTTATGGAGGGTGGTTTAGGATTCTTCCAATTGAGTAAGATAAGAGAGGTCTACTCTTAAGATATTACAATATTCATGGCCCAGTTTTGTCCTAAGAGATGCCTTTATCTAAGACTATGTATTAAAATCAAATTACATACTATACAACGTATGCAAGTGAAAATTTACACTAATGTTGCTTTGTTTTCCATGAAAAAGCATTGTTGTTCATTAATACTAATGGCATCATAATAGTTTCAACTGAAAATATACTATACAATAGTATATTTGTATAATCACCTGTAATACTACAGTACATTTTAATCAAATACAGAGCCTCCTGCTTTCATTGGTATTGCTGTGTGATGTAATCCCTGGCCTCTATCACTAGCTTTTTATATTATGATGGGGTCATATTTCATTGTCTCCTCCTCTTTAAAAGTACCATTGTCATGTTATATTTGTATTGTTTCCATATAGCAGAACATACAAATCCAGAGAGTGGAGCATAACAGTAAAGGTGTAATGAGACAGCTGAATGTTCTCAGTTCTATTAACATGTATTATAACTTATTGTCACAGTTTCATACTAAACTGGCAAAAGCTGTTACCAGAAAGAAGGTTTGGCAAAAACTACCAAGGCTAGTAATATATTGCGTATATTTTTTATCTGTAATTTACCAAAATTTACTTTTAAGTAAACAAATTCCCAATGTTTTCATAAAACATCTTAAGAGTGAAGCAGGTACAGTAAACCAATTTTTATTGGAATAACAGGTGTGTTCTGTTACAGCTTATTTGTGAAGATCTAGTTTTATCTCACTCCACAGTCCTAGAAACTTTATAAACAAAAGACTTTATGTATGATTTAACAGTACAGTAATTGTACAGTTACCCCATTCTGTGTGCACCACTTACAAAAGCTTCCATGATGTTTAGAGGCTTTTAAACTTGACAAGAAAGGCTTCTGTGAAGCCCTGCAAATATTTCTGCTGTTTAATATCACATATGAACATTGTGTCTTTATAGCACTTGCATGTTAGGGTAAGAAAATGTGCAAACTTGTCTGGCTAAAAAAAAGGGCAACTTTTGACACAATTCAGACTATATTTGAGATGCTGAGAGAAGATCATGAGATGCTGTCATTTTTAAAAGGTATTAATCAAACCTAATTAGGTTTAGGCACAGGTTTCCAGCACTGTTTGACACAAATATAGATAAATCTGTGGAGAGGACACAATGGTCTGTCCAGGGTAATCAAAGTACTGATGTCTGTTTCTTTCATTGCAAACTGTTAATTTCAGAATATTCAGATGGAAATCCTGATTAAGTGTCACAGGAAGGCAAGTCACTAAGAAGTACTTGGACTCTATCAGACATGTTTTAAAGTAATAGTAATCTGGATGCCAACTCATTTTATTTATATAGCATCTTTCCCATGCTCAAAGGGCTAATTCAGTTAATTAGGTAGTGTGCAGTAAATATTACCTTACCCTGCTGTCCCTGGAATCTAACACCTATCCAGCAGCATACAGCAATACCTAACTGCTGGTAGGATCACTGTCTGTTACAAGGTGATTTCACATGCACACATAACAACATCCACTGAGTCAAAATGCCCAAAAGTTAACTGCAAAACAAATAATCACAGACCATGTCAAGCTTATTGCCAGTCTAAATATGATTTATGACATGCAGACAACTGTCAAATCAACAGTGTATTCCTAATGCTGCAGTGAGTATTATAAAATTAATTTGTTCCCAGTTCATATGTGATATCTTGCCTTGGATTATACATTTTAAATCAATAAGTAATTTGCATTTATCTGGGACATACAGTATATTGATTTTTCAAGTAAAGCATATTATAATACTGGTCAATCCCCTACCATGCATAAAGCATGGTGATTGTAGAGCTGTATATTACCGAGGCATCGGCTAATTTCAAGGAATTGCCCAGGGTAGGGAATGTGGACCCAAAGTGGTGAAAGTATTATTTTAGAAAAACTATAGCCTCTACTAGAATTTATTGTTGAAGTTTGATTACTGCTAACTGACTGTTGTGAGCTGTGCTTTCCAGCAGCAGCTAAGTTGACTTAATACAAATACACTAAAATGAACATCAGCATAGAAAAAATGTATGCACATGTCTAATGCATAATGCATTCCCTTGTACAACAATTGATCTACCTGAATACATTATTGAGGAATGATGGAAAATGCAATGTGTATAGTCCACATCAAACAGTGGTAAGCTTGTACAGTACGTGGATTACATGTAGTATTCAATTGATACGAAGATACTGGCCTTATTTACTTAACCAGTAAAAGTCTCACAGAAAGGAAAGGGTTTCTTTTGATTTATTTTTGCCTAACAAGCAACATTTCAGTTTAGCTCAATAGCCTCTCCTAGAGACCACAAATGATGTATGAGGTATCTGATATGTGTCAGACATACATGAGGTAATGTATTCTCACAAGTTGGATTTTATGAATTTTATTTTATGAAAGTCCCTGAAATTGGTCGTAGGTGTATTAGGTTCAATAGCATTGCTTGTTACAGTGTTGTCTAGTTCTGCACTGTTTTGTCTTAAGACTTGTATCATCCTTATTTGGTGTTATAATTACATTTAAGCTAAATACTTTTAACAGTTAAGTCACGTATACTCTATACATAGAAAGAAATAACAACTACTGTACATTGTTAACACCAGTGTATTTTCTGTGTCTACGCATTCAATAAATCTTGGTTGTAGAACACTGGTTCCCAGTTACTGCTAGATAGACAGATAGATACTTTATTAATCCCAAGGGGAAATTCACATGCTGACTACTTGCTGGAATGCTGTGCCCATTGCTGTTGGCTTTGGGTTTGAATATTTGTTAAAATCCAAAACTGAGACATTTAGAACAAAATTACTTAATACATTGTATATGCTACCAATGTTGATATGACAATTATCAAAATTATTTTTGCCATTTATATTTATGCTAAATATTTAATTCAATAATGCATCATTCTGAATGAAGGTACATTTTTGTTTTCAGATGAATTATTATTGATGTTTCATATTGTTGTCCTGTGTTTTTTAGCATGATTATAGTGTTTGTGAGCACAAACAACTTTACAAGTAAATTCATTTTATTATTAACATACATTCCCCAGTCAAAAAATCACAATGACGTCAAAATTATGTCTGCAGTGAGATCAGTATTTCATGTAGAAATACACTACAAGTAAGCTAAATTTTAGTTTTACAAGTACTGTACAGTAAGTTAAAATTAGTAGTGGAGTTTTTATTGTACAGCAAATACAGAAAAATGACAGCAACCAAACAAAAGTATGCTTAACATACAACATGTGGTTACACTTTATGTTCCATATGCACACAATAATTTTAAGTCATTTAGCACTGAAAAGAAATTGACTTGTAAGGCATTACAGCTGCACTTTGTGTTGGAAACTACTGCTTAACAGAATGAGCCATAAATGTATATAATTTTATGTTTTCTAATAAGTAATGCCTTGTATTACTAATCAAAGTAACATGGTTAATTTTACAATGTTTTAAACAAAAAAGTCACAAAAAACAATCTGCACATTTCTAATAACATATATTCTTGTAGTGGATGATGGTATGTTTCAGAGAGAAAAGGTTTGATGGTTAAAAATAAAAAAAAAAACTGCTAGCCTCCTATATAGTGTTGTTAATTTAATATGATTTTGAATTTGAGAGTTTTGGTTCAGCTTGCAGTTAGCATTGTTAAATAATGTGTAATATTACTAACAAGGCTAACAGAATCTGAACTAATTTAGCATTTTTCCTACACATAGAAAGCTTACATTAATTAGTTTTTCTGTGTACTGTTTTCACAAGCAAGTGTTAATTTAATAATTTATTAAATGTATTTAATTTAGCACAGTTATTTATTACTATTTCTACAATATTTCATAAAAACAAAATAACAAAGTACATTTTCCCCTCATTTAATCACGCAGGTTTCAAAATGAGCAAGTGGCTTTAATACGCAAAACTGGAAAAAACACGTGGGACCGGTATGAATTTTTGAAGCATAGATTTCGTTTTTCATAACAAAGCAACAATGCTGTTGTAAAAGTATTGTTGTGCTGAATTTGCCCAGTTTTCCCCCAGCCTGTAGACTTCCTTCTGTCTTAATACTACTGCATGTATTGTATACTGCAGTACATAATGCTTCCTAACAAACTGGCTAATTAACTGTTTAGCATATGGAATGATTAAGAGAGTTCGATTTATGGCCACCTAAATTTAAAAAAAAAATTGAAACATAAGCATCAATAAGTACATGTTTGTGTGTCTATTTTATTCAGAGTTTATCATTCTGGAGAGAAACATTGCACTGAACAGCAATGTGCAGTTAGTGTAGAAGCTCAAAAAAGCTGCCTAGCGTTATAAGGTTTCTATACTACAACTGATTCATAAAGTGTGGTTCAGCTATCATTGAAGCTGTGATCCTGCAAAACACATAGAAAACCAGTTTATATTATTATTTAGTAAACTAAATCCACATTTTGATGGCCATATAACTCTCCAAGATTTCCATGAATCTGTGATGCAGATTTTATCATCTTTTTTTCAGCTATTAAAATTAATATAGTAATGCTGAGTATACTAGTACGTGTTTGTTTGTCTTTGTTGTGCTTTCGCCTGTTAATTAACCCATTTTTTTCATGTGTCATCTACTTTGTTTACAAGGCATTCTAGAAGCATTAAGCCACTTACAAGAAAAGCTTTTTCTACAACTAAACCAAGATGGGTTTTGAAGACTTCTAACTTTTTGTGAATCTAACACTACAGTACATTATAATAAAGAATAGCAATTATAATTCTTGCTTGCAACTTTAAGGTTGTATTTTATGTATTCTGAATCATCAAGTCATCTGTTTTATAAATGCTTTATCATTGACTTCTGTGCTATGCTAGAATATGTGGCTAAAGAGCACTATAATGACCCAGTTTTAAATCAATGCTACCTTACTATGCCTGGGCCCCAGGTCTGAAGCTTACATGAGGTTGGGTTTGCCTGTTCAGCTGTTGTATGTGTAGGTTTACTGCTTGAATGTCACTTTCCTCCAACAGCTGAAAGAATTGCCTGGGTTGGCTGGCTGCCCCAACCAGGGTATACAAGTTCTGGAAAAAATTGGATTTAATAACTGCTAAAACTGCTGCTACTGTCGTCTTAAGTTTCTGTATTGACATTGATCTTTAGACAGCTGTTCATTTTTAATTCACACATATTAATATTTTTATAAAATGTTTACTTTCAAGAGTCTTTAGTTTAACAAAAATGGTATGCTTTCTTTTTGGTCCTAATTCATATCTGTATCATTAATTCTGTTTCAGTTATTTCATTTGAAATATTTTTTGTGCAGTTTCCATTTCTATGGTCTCCAAGTTTTATATATTGCTAACTAAAGAAGCAATAACATTTTATAGTTGTGGTAATAAACAAGGCATCCATTGTATTTCTAATTAATGAAATATTTTATTTATTAAAAATTACAGGCTAAGAATAAAAAATCTACCCACAGTACCACCAAGGGACTATAACCCAGGTAAGAAGTATTTAAAAATGTGATTATTAGGTAATGTAAACCTGTTTCTTGTAACTGCATCAAGCTGAATTTTAAAATGGTAACTACTGTCTACAGCAAAACATTGTTCAAATTATGTGTTTGTGTATGCATTTTTATAAGAGGTTAATTATATATGAATGTATTCTCTTGTTTTCTATTTCTTTTTTGCAGTTGCATGCCATAGTAACAGTTCATTTTACTCTACACGTGTATTGTAAATATAATAGACATGCTAGCAAAATTTTAATCATCTGCAGCTTTCTTTTAATGTAAATTCAAGTTATAACAATTGCCATTAAATAATATAAAAGGATCGCTTTCCAGGTCCATCCTGCTTGGAGTTTGCATGTTCTCCCCCGTGTCTTTGTGGGTTTCTTCCGGGTGCTCCAGTTTCCTCCCACAGTCCAAATATAGCGGGTTGGATAATGACTGACTGACTGACTAATTTAAAAGGACTATAATAACTAAACTATAAAGTAAATTTCTTTGCCTCTGGTTTAGACGATGATGAACAAGATGAGGAAGAGTGGTCAGAAAATGAATTTGTAAGTAAATATAATAAGAAATACCTTACACTTATTGCAATATTTCTAAAATGGTATATGTGTGATAAAGCATTCTTAAAATTAATTACAAGTTAACTCTGTTTAAAGAAATATACTAAGAGCCAGTTGAGCATTTTGAAACTAATGAAACATTAATGAATCAACTGAGTTGATTAATTCCACTGTTTAAACTAAAGCAGCATGTTCGTGCAGTGTGTAGAACTGCCATTTTGATGATCCAATGTCCAGTGTTCCAATCCCCCATCCAAGCATGTTCTGTGTGGAGTTTGCATATTCTGTCAGTGTTTGTTTTTTTTTTCTCCAGGTTCAGGCATGTATTTATTTGTCTTGTTAGATTTTATTCAATGCAGTGGCTTTACCCATCAAGTAGCATCTTTCTGCTCTATCAGAATGAGTATCAGAATAAGTGTAGCTTGTCAGGAGCATGCAGTATATTTTTTTCCTTTTTTAATATAACTATTATGATTTATTTCAGTAATCAATGTTGTCAGTTTTTATACAATTAATACTAATTCTGTTTGCCTTGTTTAAAAACTTAATACATAGCTTAATACATACTCCAGATTTTTTTCTCCATTCCAACAGCCCTATGTGCCACAACTCTTATGCTGGTCCCAATTCTGCCTCTTCTGCTTCTTAGCTGTCTGGATTGTGCCACACCCCACTTTGTCATGTGTAATTCAGGATAATGATGAAGAAATAAGTCAAGGTGTTTGCACTTTCATCAAATTCTGCACTAACACTCTAGTTTCATTTTTTATATACTTTAAGATTCAGAGTAAATTTATAGATTTGAGTTAAACATTTATACCATACGTTTCTCAGATATAAAGTGTTTATTTTGAAGCTTGTAAGACTTCGGTATAGATAAAGAAAGTTTTTAACAAAGTTGATGCTTTCATAAAACATAAACATTATATAATATACAGTATTCCATAGCTTACATTATACAATAGACCAAAACATTATTTTTGAAATGAGCCAACAAATTAAAGTTAATGTCTACAATAAACAAAAAAGCACATTTTTTTACATTGAGTAAAATAAAGACAAGAATATATAGCATATGATCATCAGTCATTAAGTCAGGTGCAGCATTATAAGCACAACTTAGTGTCACTATTGTTGAACTTCGATGCATTTTCAATGTTGACCGATAACTCCTTAAAATGTAAATAAAACCTTAATTGTTGTTTATTGGTATATAGTTATTTCATGTCATTGTAAGACAGTACAGAGTTTTTGTTTCCTGAAGCTTGCAAAGTCAAATGGCAGCACCCATAATAATTCAAGAGGTCACTGTTCTAAAATCAAAGCAATAAAATTAACAAATTACAGCTAACCACCGATAAAAATAACTTGCAATGACTAGATGATCATGACATTATGCTTCTTAGTCTATGACTACGGCATTTAGGTCTCCATGATCATCTATAGAGGTTGTGTACATGCTAGTTCCCTGAGGGGTTACTGACCAGGTGTCCCTTTCTTTTAAACAAACAAGCCATTTGTTTTACATACTATACTGTGCTTCTCTGTTGTATGCACCTCATTTTTCTTCAATGATGTTAGTCTTTGGTACAATTGATATAAACCCATTATTCGCATTAGGAATCACCACATTTGGCATAAGCAAAACACCAGGGTTGCTTCTGTAATGAGAAGAGTGTAATCTGTTATTGCTATTTATTTTTCAAGAAAGGTGTTAACCACTCCCATTAGCTTATAGTCTCCTTTTCTGGATCAGTAATAAACATTGGCCAATATTGTGGAGACAGCATCATTCTGCTGTATGATATATACCTACTGAAGTCCACTTGATCATGCCAAACACTGCTTCCTGACATAACTGAAACACTGAATTTGACTTATCCCTGGTATTGTATCAGCCTATGCCAGGGCTCAAATTTATATAATTATTGTAGTGAAGCATTAGAAGTCATGTTTTAATTTTTTTATCTTGGGTGTTCCGATATGCTTTTTTTTTTTTCTTTTTTTTTATTATAAACTTGGCAGTGTTGTCATTGTTTTCCATCTTGTGCCAGTGTCACTAATATAGACTCTGGCTCCTGTGATTCTCCACTGAATTAAGCATTTTCAATAAAAGATTAATAATAAGAAGATAGGAATTAATAATATTGGCAGAGTTTTAGGTGGGCTTTTTGAGACTGTGCTGGATTGCTTTTCAAATTTTAAATTTCTAATGAGGATTTTGTTCCTAAAATTAAGATGTGGCATTTCATATGTGTACCATGATTTAGTCACCACTTTAAACTTCAGTCTTAACAGTATTGGTTAATGGGTTTAAGACATCTACTTTCTCTGATTCTGTAAGTTGGTGGTGGTCCATGTACTGGTGTCTGAATACGAGTCTCCTACTTCACTGTGTAATAACACTGCCTTTTTTTGCCTCTCAGACATAACTTGCAGTACATTACCCAGTAAATTCAAATATTTTACGCCTAACATATATGATTTTTTTCTTCTTTCATAGCTTCACATTCTCAAGCCGATTTAATTCAATGTCTAGACTACTATTCAGAAACAACTTTATGTCTTTGCCAGGCCTTTGCAAGATGAATTTGTTAATATGAGCTGTTCCTTTAATTTCTTCCTAATTTCACAATGTCCATATTTTGTAAAACACCATTTAGTTCATACAGTACCTGTCCTCCCACGATCATTGGCTCCTTTAAACAAAATCTTCCTAAAACAGCTATTGAAAAGACTGTTTAAAATGTAATCAATTAAACACTGTTTAGAAACTGCTTAGTTTTAGCATTACTTTTTTTGACAGGGCTTGAAAGAGAATTCCAAAGTCATGGTGCAGATACACAAAGGCTCTATCCTGCTTTCTTCTCCTGTTCTCATTGTCCATGTTTCTAAACTATATAATGCTGTACTCCAAAAATTGTGTTAGTGATCCACCTCTTAAGTGTTCTGTTCATGTTTTAATCAAGAGCTAGCTTTTGAATTAATCTTTAAGACATTTTTATTCTGGCTTTGATCCTAACTTTGCACTTGTATTTCCTGAAACAAACATACAGTACATAATTAAACTGATTATCTTGCTTAACATTCCGTTTCAGTTTACTATGGACATCAATTGGTATTGGTATTAGCACATTCTTTTGTCACATACTCTTTCTGTTAAAGTTTCAGTTTGCTTTTTCATATGCATTTTTGCCTCTTCCACAAAACCTGCCTCTATGGCTTTCTTGATCATTACATGTTAGTCCCAGTAGTATCGCATCTCCAGCACTCATAACAGTAAGAGAAGGATATCATCTTGTCCTGACTTTTTTTAGCTTAGTTCAGGTTTTCCTTTTTTTTTTTTTTTTAAATTCATAACTACTCCTAAGTGTGAGATGTTAAGTTCTTTTGCTTGTATTCAAATGAAAGGATTAAATGATCTACAGAGTGATAAAGAACTAACTGCGCATTGTAGTCTTTAAATATTTGATTAGGTTTAGATTTCTCTATATTGTTATGATTTGAGCATTAAGCATCAAGAGACATGTGGCCACATACTATTTGTGCATATATCCTAGGATAGCGATTATGAAAATCCTGATACTGGAACATATGAAGTTCCCCTGGAAGAAAATGATGAAAACTATGAGCCACCTCCTGTAGTGAAAAAGAGTGTTACATCTGCCTTTTCACAAAACAGAGAAGAATATGCAGGTATTTATACCATTCAGTCTTTTTCAGTAAAATAAAGTATCTTAAGATGTATTTTATATAGACATGTTATAAACTTTACAAGGTACAAAATATTGACTGGTTTGTAAAGGCAAAATGCTTGAATTAAAAAATGTTTTTATGGTGATGATGGAAAAACTTTAATCTGATGTCAATAAATGATACAATATATTTAAACAGTAAACTGTTTTATTCTTACAGACAACAGATCCGAAAGCACAAAACAACCACCCAGAAAGCCTTTTCCCATTCCAGCTTCATCAATGAGTAAATCAAGATTTTCTAATGTGCCTCAAAAAGCTTCTGTTTGTACAAAGCCGTTTCCTCCAAAACCCCAGCTTGAAGAAGCTGATGATGTAATGTTTTTCTTTTTATTGTTCTTTATTTCATTTATTTCTTGATACAGTTTCTTATTTCTTACAAAATTAAATCAGTAACTGTCCATCGGTTCCTATAATCTTTTTTTATTGCATTAGAAATTTGATTAAGCTCTAATCTTGTGCCCTGACTAAAAAAAAAAATTTTTAATTAAAATAATGGCTTGTGCAGCAGCTTAAAACTGTAGACAATGAAGCAAAACAAATACATATCACATATCAAACAGTATATTAGTATTATTTCATAAAAATATAATCAATTTTTAAAGAAGTCCAGCTTCATTGTTTACCTCATTCCTTATAGATACAGTATATGCAATAACCTTTCACTCAAAAGGGCATAGCTAATTGTAGCTAGCTTTGAGAATGCTGAAGTTACTTTGATAGTAATAGAATGAATTAAGAGTGGATTGTATTTTTACATCTTGGTTATGCAAATTTCTAAAGCACTTTTGCTACAGGGCAATGCTGTGCTAAACAGCCACAAACACTTGTTTTATTTCTTGATTACTGATTACATTAAACCCCAAGAATGCCTCAAAAAATGCAGATATCCACAATTACACTTTACCTGCATCCCTATGTTACAACGTATGTGCAAGGCAAACATTTCACTTAATCTGAATGTGTATGTAAACACTTTGGCCATGTCTAGATTGTGTAATGTAAACCGCACAGACATCGGATCAAATTTATTCACCAGTTTTGATTTGGACTTTGAGGCCAGGAGTGTAAATGTAGCATTTGTTATCGTAAATCCACCTAACCCTAACCCAAACTTGCAATATTTGTTGTATCTTGCTTATTCTGGTGCCCCAATGGCCACAGTTGTAAACTGCTGGGGAGAACACTTTTTTTATTTGTAAATGCATCTTCTTTTGACAATACAAGTTTTCCTATGCAAATAAAGGCATATTATGACTCTAAAAAAATAACTTCAGAAAATGCCAAAATTATCTTGAAAAATTATTAGGCTGTTGGATTATTTGGATCTATAGGCTCTAAGCAATCCATGATATAGTAAATATAGTAAAATATAGTAAATATAATAAATTGCAAATCCCAAAATGGAAATAACAAGGTAATGTCTAATATAGTTTACTCTGTGAGTGTTGCATATTAAATAGACATTCCTTAGTTTTTAAAATCCTTCACTTATACTGTACCTTTTTGTTTTTACTAAATTTATCACAGTTTCGTACAGTGTTTCATTCTACAGAGGGGAATCCCAGAGTGTTGACCACCATACCATGTTATAGAGTTTGGGCTCAGCAACCTTATTCCTTTTGCTTCTACCCATGACATTATTTTTCTCATCAACATTCAAAGTTTATAATGATAGGTGAAGACAGGAATATACTTTGACATGAAATTTGGCTCTTACATTATCACCACTATAGCCGTTTCAGTATTGTTGGCACTGCATTTATATATTGCTCAATGTAATGAACACTTTAACCTTTGCTTGAGAACAGTTCCTTAAGATATTTAATCTCCTCCTTCTTTTGGGACAGCCGCTCAATCTCCTTATCAGCAGGAGACACGGCCATGTTTTCTCGAGAGGATTGTGGCCTCATTTGTTGGTGGTGTTTTTCATTACAACCTATCATGATCAGTTGTAAACTATTCCAGTATATGTCAGAGATAACACTTAAGGCTAAAAGGACAGCATCATACTCGAAATAATACAAATACAGCCTTTAGTTCCACATCTGCGTACGTGCCATATCTCTTCTATGCTTTGGTATCCTGACTATAAAATTTACTAATGGGAAAGAAGACAAGACCACCTTTAAAACAGATTGGATATTTTACCAAATGTGAGATTACATCTCTGATTACATCTCTGTGTCAGTGCAAATAAACGGGCAGAAATGGATGAAGCATCTCCCTTAATACCCCATACAATATGTAGACTTAGGCCTTCTCCATGTCCATAAAGCATACCATATTTATAAATGATTGGATAGCTTCAGCAATCTCTCACATACCAATATAATGGAAGAGAACTGCTGTACTGTCCCACCGCCTAGGTGTAAAGCACATTGGTCATCCTTGATTTAAAGTTTCTCCATCTGTCAGAGTCTCCATTCCAGTAACCCATCATATGGGGTCCCAGAAAAGACTGGAGGTCTGATCTCTTAATAAAATTAATTTCAAACTTATGTCTGTTCCTCAGAAAACTCATATCTGTGACTTTTGAGGTCCCTCTAACACCTTGCACCAGGCAAAATTGTGCATTAGCTACTGTATATCTTACTGTCTCCTGAAGCCTAGCCACCCTGCAGCATTTAAACTACCACAGTTACCTACCTCAGATATGGGCTCAGTCCCAGCAGACACTTATGTAATTACCCCCATCTTAAGAGGGGTCTGTTTATGAAGTGTGAACTGTAACTTTTTGAACAGAACGGTATCCAGTGTGCAGGAAGAAAGGAAAAAAATGAACAGGAGATAGTAGAAGAAGACAAAATCTTTGTCTAACAAAATGCAAGGGCATAATATAAAAAAAAAAAAAACAGAAAAAACTGATCGTCCACGCCAGTAAACCAAAATCAAACTCAAAATATCTTGGCAAAAAGGTCCTTACACTAACTTCTTGTTATTGCCTATAATTAACAACAATAGAAATGTTATTCAACTGCTTGGATGCCAGAAGCTATGCACCAACATCTTATATATAACATGACTTGCAACAGGTGTACCACCAATAAACAAATAATTAGGCAATAATATTAACTTGAACTAGTTATTAATTTAAATGTGCAGCGGCAGTTGGATGCTCTGCTGTTTTGTCCCATGTGCGTAATTTTGCTGAAGTAGCATCAGTGTCACTAGGCACATTTACTGTTTCAAGTGTACTGAGTACAGAATTCTGCATCTCCATATATTATTCATTTTGAACAACTAAAAGACCCCACTTAATAGGTGTTCTTTTTACTGGAAGTGATGACACACCATTTAGATGAAGTCCACTCTCTGGAGTTCATCTTTTCACGAATGTTGCTGCCACTTTTTTCAATGACAGAGACCATGTACAGCCAGTAGCCTTGCATCATTTACTTTTATTACTAGTTCAATGATGCCTTTGAGTGGCAAAGTATATTCTGGTCTAACAGAATGTGTTTTCCCTTGCATTAGATTATGTTTTCATTGGACAAGTAATGTATTTTTTCACACATACATGACACATTAATTATGTTAATATTTCATATTTATAATTTTTTTGGAGACTTTTCAGGCATAGAGGGTTTATTCTTAATAACAATGAGCTTAAAAAGAACACCATTGCCCTTTGCTGTTCAACACAACATTTCTGCTTTGACCTCCCCCACAGTATGGAGTAGAATTGTTTTAACTAAACAATTTAACTAAATTTAACTAAATTTCACACTGTATGAACCTTCCAGTGTTCAACCCACATTTAAGCCAAATTCATTCACTGTTGAATCTAGACACACAACATGTAAGTCTGGCCCACAAGACTATGCAAAGATCAACTCGAAAAAATTAGTGAGTATAACCAAACAAAGAACAAAATTATTGGAATTGCACATAAATAATTAAACAATTAAAAAAAGCTTAAGTCCTAAAAATTAAACAAAATTGAGTATTAGGAAGCCAAAAACCCAGATTCATTACAATTACAAATCTATAGGGACTCTGGACATATCTGAACACAATAAAAATCCTACCTAGGCAGTATGGGGTGATTGGTCCACTTTCTTTCTTTTCCATCCTCTGGTATTGAACTAGCTTCTCTTCCATCCTCCCAGGTGAGGCCTCTAAAATAAAGAAGTCACTCTATGCCTTATCCCTGTAGTAATTCCAGGCAGGCCTGATCTCCTTCACACACATGCATTTGTTTTGGCCCCTGTAACAACTGCTGTTCTCTTAGTGTGTGCCAGTGGTTGTCTGAAACAAGAGATGCTTCTGAACAAGCTTATATTTCAATATTGTATCCATTGTGGACAACCTACTGTGTAACCAGCACAGAAGTGCAGTAACAATTTACCACTCAAATTTATAGAAAGCAGGACATTTCCATCAGTCATGTTGCTCCATTTACCTCCATCTTGTGAGGTATGAGCACTCAAATCACCCAGTAGGACTGCAGAGTTAGTACTCTTTCAAGCACCATTCCATTGTGTCATTAATTCTAAATGATCTAGTCTAGGATTCAAGTCACCCTCTGGTATAAACTCTACAATGTATAAACTCACACAATGTTCATCAAGGGATTTTTTTAGCTTTCTTACACCTGACTAAGACTCCTCCCATAGACACAGAATGCCTTTGTTAAAGAAGTCTTTTGTTATAGCCAGTGCTATACTTACAGGTGAAACTGTCCACATCTAGTCAGAATTTTTCAGTCTGTTATGCAAGCTCTTGATTTTCTCTTTCTAGAGAAGTTGCATCTATCATCTTATGAGAATACTTGACTGTTTTGGAGCTCCAGGGATGCCCCTTCCATTATGTCAAAAGCACAGTCATAGCAGGTACTCGCATATGTACAGTTTTTAAATGTGCAATATCTTGTTTGCAGAATGACTATGTTTGCCCTAAGGAGGAAGAAGAAAATGACGATAACTATATTGAACCCAATGAAGAGCTACCTTCAGCAACTTCACATGGTAAGAGTGTGTAGTATTAATGAATAGATTATATATGAGATTAAATTATTGGAGTAGATCTTTAGTGTATCCTAAAATGTTTCTATATATCTTTCAAATGTTTAAATATTTAACTAAATTCTCATTATTAACATTTAGCAATACCTGTGTTTTGTGAAAAAATTGAGATTCAGCAACTTTATCAATAATCTATATCACTTAAGCATGTTTTGCTAAATGTGAATATTAAACTTTTGTTCATACAGATGGAGTATTCCAAATTTGCAATGCTCCAATATCTGAACCATTTGGAGTGCCAGCATCGCTGCATATTACTTTTTATGTTGGCAAAAACATTTTATGTTGTATGCACTGTGAATGATTTGAGTCAAAACAAAAACAAAGATTTGGGAATTTGCCAATATATTATTGGAGAGTAATCAATAATTACTGAAACCGGTCTTTACTGCAAAACAACAAAAAGACACATGAGTATGGCAGATGGGTTGGTTTTATAGATAGATACAATTAAAAAAAAAAAAAAAGATAATTTTATACAAAAACGGCCGGAAATTAAATGAAATCATCTGGACGGGATGGAAGTGAGGTTATCTGCAAAGGAAGGGAAGTGATGAGTTTTATCTTAGTCTTCTGTGGTCTGAAAGAGGAAAGAGAAGAGGCACTAATGCTCATTACCATCCCTTTTTCTGGTGTCTTTAACGTCCCATGTTGGACTCTTTGGCTGTTCCCTAAGCACACATGTCATGTGTGACAGTACCAAATGTCATCTTTCAGTCACTGTCTTCCAGCAAAGCGGGCATGATAGAGCAAACATTGGCTGAGATAATCCTGACCTGCTGGACAGCTTCATGAGAAGTGACAGCAGGTAGCCTATATAAACTGTAGAGAAGAACTTTTTTTGTTTTTCCATCAAATACACATCATTGGCCCTCTTTAAAGGGAGCTACAGTAGAGCTGAACATCATATTCATTACTTTTGAGGTTTAATATGTTTGTAATGTCCATGCAGGTATACTAATGGCCCGGTAATATGACTTATTATACACGTGAGTCATCATTTAGCTGTGGTTTTTTTTGTTTGTTTTTTTTTTTTGCATTTATCTACTTGATCATGTATGTCCCTAAAATATCTTATTATTTATATGCCAATATTCCCAAAATCCAAAAACATGGAAAATATTTCTGGTCCAAGGCATTTTGGATTAGGGATACTCAACCTGTATTATGTGGTAATGGTTGATACATTTTTCATGGCACTGTAAATATATATATTTGCCTTCTCCTGATTTTCTCTGTTTTTGAATATTCATAACACTTGTTTCTGATTTCCAAACAAATTTAGTATAATACAAAGGACAACCTGAGTAAACACAATAAACCATTTTGAAATGATCATTTGATTTATTGAAGGAAAAACTTTACCAACACACTTATCACCCATGTGAAAAAGTAATTGCCTCCTAGTCACTCAACCAATTGATTGGTGCCAGTCCTATTGAATTTAAACCTCCTTTCTAGCAATGTGAAGTTGGCTAAAAGGTCTCAACAAGTAGCACACCATGACTCGATCAAAAGAAATTCCAGGAGACTTGAGAAAGAAAGTTACGAAGATGGTTCAGTCCGCAAAGGGTTACAAAGCAATCTCTAAAATTGGGACTTCTTCAAAACTCCATGTGAGCCATCATCTCTAAATAGACAAACCTTGGAAGAGTCGTAAATATGCACAGAAGTGGCCATACCCAGTAAAATTACTCCAAGAGAACACAGAAAACTCAACTGGGAAGTCAAAGAAGAACCCAAATTCTAAGGAACTGCACACCTCTCTCAGCTCTTTTAATGTCTGTGTTCATGACTCCACCATTAGAAAGACACTAGGCAAACACTTGTATCCATCCAATCGATTACAATATGCAAGCTTTTGAGGCAGCTCAGGCCCCTTGTACATCCTGCCTGAAGAAGAGGTCTGAGCTGCCTCGAAAGAAAACATATTGCAATCTTTTTAGTTAGCCAATTTAAAAGTGTCATTTTCTTTGATTTCTCATTACAGCTTTTCAAAATAAGACCACCATGCCTACAGTGAAATATGGTGGTGTTAGTATGTTGATGTGGGGATGTTTTGCTGCTTCGGGGCCTGGGCAACTTGCCATAAATGATGGAAGCATGAATTCAGTACTGAAGAAAAATGTCCAGCCATCAGTCTGTGACCTGAAGCTCAAGCAGAGTTATTATTCACCAGGACAACGATCTAAAGCACAAGAGCAAGCCCACCTCTGAATGGCTGAATTAAAACAATTCTATAGAGAAGCGTGGGCCAAACTTTCTCTACAGACTCTTCAAAGATTCATCTCCTGATACCAGAAGCATTTGATTACTGTTGTTGCTGCTGAAAGTGGCACAACCAAGGGTTGTCTTTTGTATTGTACAAAGCTTGTAATGTTATGAATAAGCAAAAATAGAGGAAAGCAGGAAGGGGGCGAATACTTTGTCATGGTACTGTGTGTATATGTTTGTGCTTGTGTAAATAATAGTAGTCTCTGTCTGTGTCATTTCACATTAACTAATGTTTACAACTTTTCCAAGTTGAAACTGATTGAAGATAAAATTATGAAAATACTATACAGTAGTAAAACAGTGACAAAGAATGTGCTGTGTACTTTAGACATAAAAATATGAGAGCAGACATGGTAAACAGGTTAGACATAAATCCTGGGTTGGGTGCTTTTGAAGTTTCAACAATAAGTAGGAGTGTATACAAGTTTAATAAATAAATAAGAAGGAAGCCAAAAATGATATGGTAATAACATTTGTTATAACTCACAACTGGAGCAGTAGTATAGAATTAGAACTGTTTGATACATGAGAACACCATTTTAAAATAGTATATACCATAGATAATACTGTAGACACACTTGACTCTCACACCTTTATTTATAGAGTATATTCAGGACAATGTCAAGGATGACTACCAAAAAGTTGAAGGAATAGGATGGAGTTAATCGTATAAAAATGAAACTTGAAAGAAACAGGCAAAGTTATTGAGAAGCATGAAATAAAAAATAAGCAAATAAGTAACTAGATTAGGAGAAAAGTAGGCATGGAAGTGTACACTCCATTGTAGAAAAAGAATACAGGAGTAGCTTTTTAGTCATAAATTAAAGCAGTCCACAGTTGAGGATTATCATCTATTCATTTTATTGTAGATTTCAGTATTTTATCATATATGTAGGGTTTCCTTCAAACTGGTCACAAAGCTCATTACTTTTTACAATAAAACTATTGTATTTTTGATGCAAGAGGAAGAAGGATTACAAAAATTACCAATTTCTTTCTGTCTTCAAAAGTATTTAGTTTTACACTAGAACAATGTTTCATGGTGTTTTTACAATTTTAACTATACCTGTCTATGGCTTGGTGTCTTCAGGAAGATGCTACAAGAGTATGAAATTCAGACACTGCAGCTGTGTGCATTATAGATCTCATGTTTGCAGAGTGAGCGCTGTATTCTCATATTTGGTGTTAAGTCCAGCCTGTTAGATTAGATTATGATTATGTCCTCTCTTTTGTTAAAGCATTTCATTGACAGGATAGCAAGATGGAGCCAAGCTTTAGAGACTATCCAGTTTGGCATTTTCATGGTTATATCACACCTGTTTGAAAACGATGCTGTCCGCTGGGCCCCATTAAAATGTGATGTTCAGTTTTCACTATAACAGTTTACAGCAGGGCGTGATGCTTTTGGGAGCGCAACCAGCACTTTCAAATATGAAGTCACAGTCCTCTCCTCGAAAAGCATGACTTGTTCTCTGCACTAAGATGTGAACAGCTAACCCAAGTGAAAGAATTAAATAACCTCAGGGTTCTGTTCAAGAGTGAGAACAGAGATGACTGTATGAGTAAATAAGGATTTGGTACTGTAATAGTTACCGTGTACCAGGTGATGGGTGTAAAACAGAATTAAAATCCTCAGATGAGTCTATTGATTTACTGGTCAGTCTAGATTCCCATTCTTCATTATGGCCATTTTCTCTTGGTAGTGACATGAAATCATTTGTACGGTAGTTGAATTTCTGTGTAAAGTTGCTGGGCTCATCCTCCAAGATGGGATGAGGAGCTTCAGAATATACGAGAGCCTTTGAGCAGAATGTTTTTTCTCAAGTTTTACTCTGGCTGTTGGCCTCTTTCACATGGGTGGGAGCTGCATTGAATTTAGTTTTGTTAATTTGGACTTGATTGTATGGAATGTTACATGCTTTTAATAAATTCAATAAAAGATTAAGAAAAAATGTCTTTCTGTCTTCTAATTGACAGAAACCAGTTGAGGTGGTTTACACATGTAGAATTCACACTGGGAGGAGATTAAGGGGCACCCAAAAGTGCTAGAGAGAGATTATATGTCATTATATATGGAAGCATCTGGTAATTCCTCAGACTGGGCTGGAATACATTTTCCATGGATAGGTTGACTTGGACAGTCCTGTTTCACTGTTGCTACCATGATCACTACTAGAAAAAGTAGATTGAAAATGTTAATGATGATCTTTTAATGTAGATTTTGTTTCTCTTTTCATAGCCCCACCTGTTATTAACAGAAAACTAAAGCCTAAAACTCGGGATGCTGGTCAGACAGCCACAAAAGATGATGGTGATCCAGGTAAATACTGTATATTAATGTATACATTTTTGAAGTAAATGTATGAATTTTGAAGTAAATGTTACTTGAATGAACATCATAGTTTTCATTCATAAATTATTAAAAATACAGTGTATGGTACAAAACAATGCCACAGTCATCTAGAATCCATTATGTCCTCTTAATTATTTCAGTTAAGTTTATTTTATTATAATACTCTTAGTAACTGAAATGGAATAGAGTTTCTTTCACTACAGTTTACTTAAAAAAAAGTTAATGTAGTATGTACAATATGTTTCAGATTGCTTCATTACAGTCAAGTATATTAGAATGGATGGTGGAAACAAAAATGTGAAACAATACATTAGAGCCACATATCAGGAAAGTAATATAAAAATGTTAAGAATACCAACATTAGCTCATAAATTGGATATTTCAGGGCTACAGCTACAGAATCTGTTTAAAAAGGCAACACTAAAGTCTTCAGGTTAAGGTTGAAAAAAAGAATTTTTTTTCTTTCTTAGAAAAAATCTAGTTTTGCAAATACATATTTTGCAGTGTTCCTTAAAATACTTGTATTACAATTTTACAAATTATTTTTTAGTACCAAATATAAAATTAAAAGAGGTGCTAAAATACAGTTTTATTCAGTTCACTTAATTCAGAACCTTCACATGTGCTCATCTATACTAATAAAAGGCAAAGCCCTCACTGACTGACTGACTCACTGACTCATCACTAATTCTCTAACTTCCCGTATAGGTAGAAGGCTGAAATTTGGCAGGCTCATTCCTTACAAAAGTTGGGCAGGTTTCATTTCGAAATGGGAGGCTGAGTATATGTTTACTGACATTGCCGGTAAACCCGTGTGTCTCATTTGTGGAGCTAATGTGGTTGTAATTACAGAATTTAATCTAAGATGGCAATATGAGACAAAACATCAAGATAACCTGAAAGACCTGAATGCGATGCAGAAGATACAGAAAGCAGAAGAGTTAAAGAAGAATCTGACACTTCAGCAGACGTTTTTACCCGTGCAAAGTCACAAAGTGATTTCAAGTGAAGCTGCTTTTATGGGAGACACAAATGCACCAGTGCAACTTGCCCCACTTTCCCTGTTGCCAAGTAATATTGAACCAAGTCGGCACAACGATGTTCCCAAATACGCACTTTGCTGATAAACTGTTCCCACGGCGCTTTGGTGACTTTGAAGAACAAAAAAAGAATTTTGAGTTGTTTCGCAACCCATTTGCCGTCGATGTGGAAACTGCACCTGTGCAGATTCAGATGGAGGTGATTGAGCTGCAGTGTAATGGCACACTGAAGGCAAAGTACGATACTGCAGGGCCCGCACAGTTTATTCACTCCATTCCCGCAGAAATGCTCCAGCTCCGTCTACATGCGGCTCGAACCTTGTGCATGTTTGGTAGCACATATCTGTGTGAGAAGCTCTTCTCAGTCATGAAGACTAACAAAACAGCACACAGGAGTCGCCTCACTGATGAGCACCTGCAGTCCATCCTGAGAATCTCCACAACACAGAACCTCACACCAAACATAAACGAACTTGTTGCCAAAAAAAGATGCCAGGCGTCCAAATCTGATAAAATGACATAAGAGTAAAGACAACTGAATGATTGAGCTGCAGTGTAAGGCACAAACTGCTCAAAAAAATTAAAGGAACACTTTGAAAACACATCAGATCTCAATGGGAAACAGAAATTCTCCTGGATATCTATACTGATATAGACTGGATAATGTGTTAGGAACGAAAGGATGCCACATCGTTTGATGGAAATGAAAATGATCAACCTACAGAGCTCTGAATTCAAAGACGCCCAAAAATCAGAGTGAAAAAATTATGTGGCAGGCTAGTCCATTTTGCCAAAATTTAATTGCAGCAACTCAAAATTGTACGCAGCACTTTGTATGGCCCCTGTGTTCTTGTATACATGCCTGACAACATCGGTGCATGCTTCTAATGAGATGACAGATGGTGTTGTGGGGGATCTCCTCCCAGATCTGGACCAGGGCATCACTGAGCTCTTGGACAGTCTGAGGTGCAACCTGGTGGCATTGGATGGACCAAAACATAATGTCCCAGAGGTGTTCTATTGGATTTAGGTCAGGAAATGTGGTGGCCAGTCAACGGTATCAATTCCTTCATCCTCCAGGAACTGCCTGCATACTCTCACCACATGAGGCCAGGAATTGTCGTGCACCAGGAGCCACTGTACCAGCATAGGGTCTGACAATGGGTCCAAGGATTTCATCCTGATACCTAATGGCAGCCAAGGTGCCTTTGTCAAGCCTGTAGCGGTCTGTGTGACCCTCCATGGATATGCCTCCCCAGACAATCATTAACCCACCACCAAACTGCTCATGCTGAATGATGTTAACGGCAGCATAATGTTCTACATGGCTTCTCCAGACCGTTTCACTTCTGTCACGTGCTCAGGGTGAACCTGCTCTCATCTGTAAAAAGCACAGGGCACCAGTGGTGCATCTGCCAATTCTGGTATTCTATGGCGAATGCCAATCGAATGGGCAGTGAGCTCATGGCCCATTAGAGGACATGGGGCCCTTGGGTCATCCTCATGAAGTCTTTCTGGTTGTTTGGTCAGAGACATTCAAACCAGTGGCCTGCTGGAGGTCATTTTGTAGGGCTCTGGCAGTGCTCATCCTGTTCCTCCTTGCCCAAAAGAGCAGATACTGGTCCTGCTGATGGGTTATGGACCTTCTATGGCCCTCTCCAGCTCTCCTAGAGTAACTGCTTGTATCCTAGAATCTCCTCCATGCCCTTGAGACTGTGCAGGGAGACACAGCAAACCTTCTGGCAATGACACGTATTGATGTGCCATCCTGGAGAAGTTGGACTACCTGTGCAACCTCTGTAGGGTCCAGGTATCGCCTCATGCTACCAGTAGTGACACTGACTGTAGCCAAATGCAAAACTAGTGAAAAAACAGTCAGAAAAGATGAGGAGGGAAAAATGTCAGTGGCCTCCACCTGTTAAACCATTCCTGTTTTGGGGGTCATCTCATTGTTGCCCCTCTAGTGCATCTGTTGTTAATTTCATTAACACCACAGCAGCTGAAACTGATTAACAACCCCCTCTGCTACTTAACTGACCAGATTAATATCCCATAAGTTTTATTGACTTTATGCTATACTCTGATTAAAAAGTGTTCCTTTAATTCTTTTGAGCAGTATCTATACTAATAAAAGGCAAAGCCCTCACTCACTCACTCACTGACTCACTGACTCACTCACTGTCTCATCACTAATTCTCCAACTTCCCGTGTGGGTGGAAGGCTGAAATTTGGCAGGTTTATTCCTTACAGCTTCCTTACAAAAGTTGAGCAGGTTTTATATCGAAATTCTACGCGTAATGGTCATAACTGGAAGCAGTTTTTCTCCATTTACTGTAATGGAGATGAGCTTCAACGCCGGGGCGGAGTTTCGTGTGACATCATCACGCCTCCCCGTAATCACGCAGTACATAGAAAACCAGGAAGACCTCAAAAAGCGCTCAAGAAAACATGCATTATATAATTGAGAAGGCAGCGAAACAATAAGAAGCGAGCGAGTGACATATACAACCATATTCATGAGTTCTGCTACTTCGGAAACAAAGCACGATGTAAACCTACACTTTAAATTAAGTTCATAGACAGGCTGCGCTGGCGTTTGTAATTTAGTGCCTGCCCATATAAGGCCGTCCGTCAGCGGCAATCCAATAGCAAACTGCCACGGGTAAATATTCACGGGTGAAGGACTGTGCTTATGGAGAGGAAGATGAGATGGTCAGGGTGGTGTTTGACACAAACTCAGCGAAACTGCGAGAGAAAGTTTTAAGTGCCAGGACTCAGGTAACATTAAATACAGGCACGGACATAGCGAGATGGCACCAGCACAGCTGGGAACCTTCGATGCATGTACACCGGCGGCTCACGTGAACTGGCGCAGTGCACAGATAAAAGGCAACAGTTCCAAAGAGCTGAACAAAACCGAATTACACAATTGAAAAGGCAGCAAAAATATGAAGCGTCTGATAAGCATATTCATAAATCCAGCTACTGCGGAAACAAAGCACACGGTGGAAAAAGTCAATGTCCGCTAAAGGAAGACAGTGTAAAAAGAACCCGTGCATGCAGTGTGTCAGGTCTCAGATAAAGAAGACGAGCTGTTTATTGATGCAGTAAGAAACGAATCGATGAATGAAACCTGTCATCTTTACAGCGATTGACAAACACGGAATGTAACTTGAACACAACACATCCTACAAATACGAACCTGATTGAAAGAAATAATGATAATCAAATCCTTGATGACAGCAACACTCAGTAACACTCACAAAACAAATACTGTATATTGACAGTCATGTTACGTTATTTTTAAAATGTTCCCTTTTCTTTTCTAGCTTTTTAACACACTACTTCTCGCTGCGATCGCGGGTATATATATATATGTATATATATATATCCCGATCTACATACTCGAATAATGGATACTTTATTAGCCATCAATGATTGTTTTGGTAAAGCCATACTCAGTGTATTCATTAGATGAGCGGTAAAAAGTAAGAGCGAGGGAGGATGACTTATTGAGGCATGCAGGCTGTAGTTGCGTCAACTCTATCTGAATTGCGATCACATTTGAAAAATATATCTTTTCAAGTTCTATTTAGTCCATATGTGTCAAACTCAAGGGCGCGGGCCACATCCGGCCGGTGTAATTATATCCGCCCGTGAGATCATTTTATATACTGTATTATTGTTATTAAAGCCGGGTATATGAAGCGCTGGTAACACAATAAACTACAGATCCCATAATGCAGCGCTTCAGCTGCCTTGCCAACACTTACGCGTTAATCAAGTCTACCTTATGATGCTGCAAGTTATTGCGAAGCTAGCTCACACGATGCTGAAGAGAAAAGTTGATTCTGAAAATAGAGCCTTTAAAAACCGATGGGAGGCTGAGTATATGTTTACTGAACCCGTGTGTCTCATTTGTGGAGCTAATGTGGCTGTAATTACAGAATTTAATCTAAGACGGCACTATAAAACAAAACATCAGGGTAACCTGAAAGACCTGAATGCAATGCAGAAGATACAGAAAGCAGAAGAATTAAATAAGAATCTGACACTTCAGCGGACGTTTTACCCGTGCACAATCACAAAGTGATTTCAATTGAGCTGCTTTTATGGGAGACACAACCACTTGCCCCACTTTCCCTGTTACCAAGTAATATTAAACCAAGTCGTCACTACGGTGTTCCCAAATACGCACTTTGCTGATAAACTGAGCGCACTGAGTTTGCACGGCGCTTTGGTGACTTTGAAGAACAAAAAAAGTCCGTCTACATGCGGCTCGAACCTTGTGTCTGTGTGAGAAGCTCTTCTCAGTGATAAAGAATAACAAAACAGCACACAGGAGTCGCCTCACTGATGAGCACCTGCAATCCATCCTGAGAATCTCCACAACACAGAACCTCACACCAAACATAAACGAACCTGTGGCCAAAAAAAGATGCCAGGCGTCCAGCTCTAAAATGACATATGAGCAAAGACAACTGAATGATTTGATTTGTTATTGCTGAAAGGAACACATTTTATTTATATTTCCAGGTTTTGTTATGCAGCATGTTCATATTTGAATTTGTATAATTTTGACAGGATATATTTTTATGGAGAGCAAAATCTTTTGGGATATTTAAAATCTAAGTTTATTTTTTATAAAATATAAAATTACATAAGAGTAAAAAAATTTGAATGTTTGTTCTTTTAATGTTTACTTTATTTCTAACTTGTATAATTTAGACAGGATATATTTTTATGGAGAGCAAAATATTATAAGTTGTTTAAGGTTTGAGTTGATTTATTCAGGAATAATATTCCTGTCTGTTTTACCATTCCTACCAAAGATATTTCTGTGACTAAATAAAAATTCCTTCTATTTAAAATTTAAATAGAACTTGAACAAATACGATAGTTCATAATATCCACGCAGACTTGCACGTAAGAGCGGGAGTTTTAACAAGCAGCGTATTGCACTGATACGAAATAGCTGTGTGTATATATATGTAGATATGTATGTATATGTATATATGTTTATATATGTGTGTGTGTATGTGTATGTGTGTATTTATATATATATATATATATATATATATATATATATGTGTATATGTATAGATATGTATATATATATGTTTGTGTGTGTGTGTAAATATATATATATATATATATATATATATATATATATGACAGCAACACTCATCACTCACAACAGTGACAAAACAATTACATTGACAGTCATGTTACGTTATTTTCAAAATGTTTCCTTTTCTTTTCATTGCTTCTTTAACACACTACTTCGCTAAGCTGGTATTTTGCTATATATATAGATATATATATAGATATATATATATATATATATATATATATATATATATATATATATATATATATATATATATATATATATATATATATGAGAACAACACTCATATCAATGACAAAACAATTACATTAACAATCATCTTACGTTATTTTTAAAATTTTTCCTTTTGTTTCTCCTTCCTTCTTTAACACATTACTTCCCTCGCTGGTATTCTGCTAGTATATATATATATATATATATATATATATATATATATATATATATATATATATATACACACACACACACATATATGCATGAGCAGTTTGGTGGTGGGTTAATGATTGTCTGGGGAGGCATATCCATGGAGGGTCACACAGACCGCTACAGGCTTGATGTGTGTGTGTATAGAGATATATATATATATATATATAATATGTGTGTGTAAAAAAAAAAAAACAACCTTTTTATTTAATCCACGGCTTCTCCGCTGTTTAATTGCTTGTTTATTACGATTATAGTTATTGTTTAGGCATTTTAGACTTACTTTACATTGTTCAGGTACCCATTACCTTTATCATTCCAACCGTAACCCCATTAACATTTCTATCGAGGTGATCATTATCGATCAAAGAACTGTCACTTATCGAGTGGTTTCCATGCCCGGAGATAGCACCGACCTTTTCCATTCTCTGTGTTACATATTGCATGGCCACATCAGGCTCACTCTTGATATCCAGAGGAACACTGTGTCTTATGTATTGAATGACTGGGACAGGTTCAAGGTGTGGACTGATGATGGTACAGGAGATAATTATACTACACAGGAGTGAAATTCTTAAGCCCTTTACCTATGGTTCTGCATTTGAGTTGATGGCTACCACTGAATTGTTCGGTTGTCTCTTTCAAGTGTACCGAAATTGCCAAATATTTTACACCTTTTGACAACTGCCAGTGCCTCTTAAACATCTTAGACTCACAGGTGACGATTTCAGTAGTGGACACTTTGATGTTTATGAATGTTTAAACTCTCAAAAGCTGGATGTGAAGTTATTGATGAAAACGGTTGTATGCTTAAAATGCTTGACAGATGCCGAATGTCACTTCAGCACAAGTCCTGCAAATACTGTTGTAATCGAAACAAACCATTAAACTCAAACCGATTATGACAGCAGCAATCCAAGTTGTGAGATTTGAAACAAGATTACTGTTCACATGGCCAACTGTACGTTGCATGCTCAAGAGTAAGCCCAGCGCACAGCTTGGTCATATTACAACCGGAGGGCAGAACTCACAATGTGGTATACAAAGAGATCCTTAACAAATAATTATTGGCATATTTTCCCTCAGTTTAAATAGGTTTAATTTTCATCTTAATTGAAATTTTAAGGTAGTACTTCTCCGCTGCGAAGCGCGGGTATTTTGCTAGTTTATAAATATGTGCGAGCCCAGTTGAATATTTATCAAGGAAATGTTCCTTTTCCTCCAACCTAAGGAGTGAAGATTTAAGTAGTTAAAGCATTAAGTTCAATGCTAGAACTAGGAGCTATTAATACAATACCAAGAAAGATATTTCTGCTGGAATGTGCTGTTAACCACAGCCACTCTACTTATTACTCATCATTCAGTAATGTTTATTAATAAATATCTCTCTTGACATTTATATAGTGCATCTTGGAACTGGTAGATAAAAAAAAAATGTATTTGATATTCATGCTGTGAAAGCAAATTGGTAGGATTGAAAAGATTGAGCTAAACACCTTTAGATTTTTGAGATGCTGAGTCTTTTTCATACTTGTGCTTGGCTGACAATTCAATGTTCAAAACTACAACCTTAGTTTAAAACGTTAAGACTTTCCAGACATGCACGCAGTTCACAAAAGGAATCCATCAGTATGTACTGTGCACAGGGGTTACTTTGGTCTGAAATTAAATGGGAAGGAAAAGTAATCTTTTGTGTGATAGACAGATTTGTCTGATTTATCGCTTGACTGTGACGACATCTCTGCTCCCCACCAACACTGCCAGGGCAATCTATCAAGAAACAACCATCTGAGTCACTGACATGTTTGGCAGATACTGCCACTCTAAGCACTATTAAAGCACTGGTTTTCATCCAGGGCTACATGCATATTGTTTGTGTGGGCCTTGCAATGGACTAGTATTCTTTTGAAGATAAGTCATTTTTGTTTGGGATAGACTTCTGTTTCTGAACTGAATTAAATGTTTATGAAAATGGTTATATTTTTATTACTATGAATTAGTAATGTGGCTTTCTGTTATGTTCTGTTTATAAACAAAAGTGCATTGGGGGATTCAATAAAAACACAAAAGGTCTTGCCTAACATAATTTCAAAGAGAAAAATTGTAGTTGATAAACAAAATACCAAGACAGCACAATTATTTTCTTACAGGCAGCGGTAGTCTTCTAACTAAATCATAACAGGAATCCACAGAAATACCCATGGAACACTCAGATGTCTGTGTATTTTCAGAATGCTTGCTTGATTTGCTGCTACTTTAAAATATCCAGTGCATCAGTAACAGTATAGAATTGCCTGCCATTTACTATTGAAAATAAATCAGATGTGTTTAGGTTAAAAACAGTATAGTTAACGATTTACGTATATAAAACAGATTTACCACATGAACAGTAATATTTTTATGATTTCTCCGTAAATATATTGTTAACCACATCTGTTTCTGTCTCCAGATGTTTACGAAGTGCCAGATTTAGAGGTGAGTTCTATTAAAAATGTATTAAACGTTGTAAAATATTACTAATTAACACTGAAGTTTGAAATTTTTTTTTTTCACTTTTAAAGGATGATTCACCACCTGTAATGAGGTAAGTTATACAATATTACAACATTTGAAATATATTAGGAGCTAAGTGTTTTATAACCATATGCAATATATATACAGTACTAGCCATGCCCGTGAATTAGTGAAAAAGGACAATGAGTAGGGCCCTGCCTGGCTCACCACTCCTGATGTCAAAATCAACCATAACGTTCAAGTAAATTATAGCAAAAAATCTGATCTAAATCCGTTTAGTAGTGGACAGACAGACCTTGGAGAGTGTGTGTGTATGTATATATATAATAGAAACTGTTATTTTTGATTTTCTATCTCAAATTCTAAAAGCTTTGAAATGTTCACTTTCATGTGAGTTTGTCATTTAGGCTGATCCCTTTGGAACCTGTGAATTTTTCGGTAGATGCAAGGAGGTTATTTTTAATTAAATCTGTTTTGTTTTGTTTGTGGTTTTTACAAGTTAAAAATGAATGTATTATCTTTCATACAATAGACATTTTTTTAACAGATCAAAGCATTATTTTGTTGAATAATTCATATGATTGAATTTGTAATTTTCTGATATTAAATCAAATAACTAAACTGAAAAAAATTAAATAAAAGATAGAAAGGAAATTATCACTTGCCAGCCTACCCTCAGTGTTGGTAATGAACTCTAAATTTAGTGGAACTAAATGTTTCCCTTCTTTAGCAGACAAAGACAAATTACAGAATCACACAGGAGACATATACAGGTCTTCAAAATCTGTAAGACAGCAATGAGATTAATTGACATGGTAAACAAGATGTCTTCTTCTTTCAACTGAAAACATTTTTAGCACCTTTATATGAAATTTTAATTTTTATTTTTTTTTTATTTTATTCCAGTATCCCCTTTTTTAATTAGTCAACTCATTTCCTGTGCTCAAGGCATGCTGGCCTGCTGCTCTGTTATTTTTTTTATATAGGAGTTAAAAGTATTCTTGTATTTTAATGGGTATGGAAGGAACATGATAGAACATCTAAGCTTTTTTTTCTTTTATACATTCTGAAGATTTTTTTTAAATATAAAAGTAGCTCAATGTTAAAAAGTTGAGCAATTTTCCCAGAATTTGACAATACTCTCAGTAGTGCACATATTGAGGAAAATCTCTTCAATGATTTGCCTCATTTCTGAACAAAACCTTCCTTTATTCTAAAATGAGAACCCAATAAGACTGATACTCTTACTCTTTAACTTGCTCTGTCATCACCACAATTTTGCCCATTTTATGTAGGTAAATACAACTTTAAAAAAAATCCACATCAATAGTTCTCGTTAACTGTGAAAGCGCTATTGACAGACAGGGCAAATAAATGTAGAATTTTTGTATTGAATTGTTAAATAAATGCTATAAAATGTAAATGCACTACATAGGAACAGAAACCAACATAAATTATATATATTGGGTGCAAGCTGCAAACAAATTTGTTGTGTATTTTGTATTGTTAATTCTAATAATGCTGTAAGATGAATCGAGTCATGATACTCGTGCGCACTAAAAATTGGTATTAAATATCAGATTTTAAAGTTGCACTCTTCACTGTAGCTTATTATAAACAATTAGGTTTAAAAAGTAAAAACAAGTTGCATTTATGATGCTGTATTTATACTGAACTTTTGTGTTTTTAATAATTTGGATTGTCTTTTTCATACTTTGCTTTAAAGTATACTTTAAAAGTATAATTGTATCTACATTAGCAGAACATAATACAAATGTCAATATATTTAATTAATTCTGACATTAAATGATTTTTATATCTTTCAAGGAAAAACAAGTCTCCTCCCAAAACTATTCCATGTTTACTCCCAAAAGTGGAAAATAGGTACAGTATGATATGTGGTTTTTATTTGTTTTTAGCTTTTCTTTTAAGAAAGATTCACAAAAAAAGTTCTGTCTCAGAATCATTTCAGCATAGATCATGTTATTATTCAAGTCTCCAGGATGGCCTAACATTCTCAAATCAAGCAGAGGGGTAGAACCTATTTTGGCAGCAGTCACTGCAAAGGCAGGATTCCACCCTGGGAGAGGTGCCAGTGCACAGGGCCCACACTCCTAAACATCTACACAGAACCAGTTTAGAATAAAAATGTAACTTCGTGCAGATTTTTGGGACGTAAAAGGAAAGAAAACAACACATTGTTAAGGGCTGACCATACAAACTCCACATAGACAGCAGCCAAGTGCAGAATTTCCAACCCAGGACAAAGGCTGCATGAGGCCACAGCCATTGTGCCACCATGTTGCAGCTTTAATAATACAGTGTATAAAGCATATAAACAGAACTTTTAATTGTGACCTAAACAGTGTACTTTTATTTAAAAAAAAAAATAGTTTAAATGGGAACATAAAAAGGCTTGTAAGTTGTAAAATAATAAATTTAAACATTTGCCTAGTCTTGGGAAAAGAAGTGATACATGATCATAAGCAATGTGTTAATGTATATTTCTATACCGTTAATATGCAGTACAAACTTGATTTAAAGGTTACTATTATGAGAAAGTCTCCCCTGTAAATTGGCTTTGTAGCACAAACTGTTCACCACAGAAAATAACGCAACAAAACCTTAAAAACAATGCAAAAAGATTAATCAGTGGTAGCAGTGAAATGTCTAGTAAAATGTAAAAGCTGGATTGTTAACAGATTATTTCAAACAATTTGTTTTGGCTTAATGTTATAAAAGTAATTTTAAAAATCAATCTATCCATGTGTTAAACTTGAATTTAAATTTTAGAGTTACAGGCCACCCTGGAAGTGTGAGACACAAGGGAGGAAGCAACATTGGAGTAGAAACTCGCTCCGGCACCCACACTCGCCCACCTTGATTGGTCAATATGCCAGACAACTTAACAAAAATATCTCTGGGATATGAGGGGAAAATTGGAATATCTACAGTATAGATGGTGACCCTACGTTGGTTTCATCCCAACTTACTAGAGGTGACAGCCAGCACAAGTAACCTCTTTGCCACCATGCAACCACTAGATAAACATATCTGAGAAATGTAATACTGATGCTGCTGAAAGTATGTGAGTTGCCATTCATAAGAGCATTAAGCAAAACAAAAACTTTGCAGCTAAATTATAGCATCCACTTGATCTTTATAACTGATTCATTGTTTTCTTCCTCACAGAACAGCTTATGCACTGCATCCTTTGGAAATACTTATGCTCCCTCACAGATCTGCTTCATTGTCGCTTCCTGCATGAACAATGTACTTTAATATGAGGACCTTTTTTTTTTTTTCGGCAATGATCTACTTTAGTAGGCCATATTTTAAATTTATAGTATTGTCTCTTACTATAGGCAGATATGTTTTGCAAGACTACATACAGCAAATAACAGTTTTGTGGCTGTGTAAAAAAGGAAAAAAAATAAATTATAGTTATTTTTTACTCCGTTTTGCCTTGACTTGCTAAAAACACTTTTTTTTTTTTTTTGGATGCTTAGAATCATCCTGAGCAAACTGGACAGGATATTAAGTTGCTGTGGTTATCTTCCACGGTCAAAATGTCATTATGTCCCCATATAACAAATTTAGAAAGAAGTGCAAAATACAGAAATCCCAGGGTGTCAATGACCACACTAAAAATGCTTTAGTCCTCCTGAAAGCCTGAAAATCAAAACTTTGGGGTTCCCGGAAAATACATTTTTAAAAAAATGGTATGGTGTTAGAAATCACTCCATCTTCATTACTGGTATTTAGAAGAATGTAGTAGTCAGCAGACAGCTTTTCCCAGACTTTTAGAAAGGCAGCGGTCCGCAAGAGCTTCACATGCTGGGTGGGGCGATTGAGTTGCAGCAGACAGAGCTTTTTAGAGAAAAATATATAAATGGGTTCTCCATGAAGCCATTAATGCTTGCCTAGGTATGAGGTGATGCTTTGAAAATTGGAAATTGCTGGTGCTGTGGTATCAACAGTGTTCAATGCCATACTCTTGAAATAACCTTATTTTGACTTATGTGCTTTTGACTAACTAGAGCTGCAGCATGATGCCGAGTGTTGTACACTCTGTGTTTAGTGTGTCTCTGTCATGAAAAGTGGCTGTTCTGCATGGCACTGGATACAAGTACAAGGTGGCATGGCTTTTGTTGCAGATTGCTGATTCATTAATGAGGACACTCATCTACTTAGGATATGCATATACTAAGTGAGAGAACTCTCTGTGGCTTATTTATTGCATATTTTTTGGCGTCAGAGTAAGACGTCAGTATTTGGCTAACACTAAAGAACTAACAGGAGGCCCTGATTATAATAGAGTATTTCTCACACTGTTTAGACACCATAATCAATAAAACACACTGCCTTGCCAATAACTACATTCTGCAAGCAAAAGCTGCCCTATTTAAAAATAAAATAAAGGAAAAATTCCTTCTCTTAAACGCAGGAATATTTTGCACTGACGATATGGGTCATACATTTTGTGGCATGGTGAAAGCTTTCAGTTTTGAATACCTAAAGCATGGAGTACAGGTATCTACTTTAGCTTTGTAATGGCTGCATGTTTTAATGTTACCACAGTGTCTGCATACTTTGTTATCCTGGCTAAGTTACCAAATACAGCCTTATCATCTTTACATCTACTGAAAAATGTCTCTTAAGAGAAAATAAAATCATACTACGAGGTTCATTTACACGCAATATTTAATAAACAAGGGGAGTGTTTAAGCAAGGTTTCCTTCATACATACCATGTAGCCACTGATTTCAAGACCACATGCATCCTGGAAGTTATACCAAGAGAAATTTACAATTTGCATTTTTAAACACTTATTTATTTATTTGTATTTTTTTTAGACAACCATTTCATGGAATAAAAAAAGCTCCTGTACCTGTAGGTATCCTATTTGTTATACTTATTTTGACCCTTGTGCTTGCTAACAGTTTGTAAATATTGAGGGGGAACATTACACTTGTTTGTCAGTTATGTCAAATTTTAATATCCCTTTATAAATTAAACAATGCTTCAAAAAGTAATCCAAGGTTTACATTTGTACACTGTGTAACTTTAAAAATCATTGCTTCTGCTGAAATATTTTAATAACTCTAAACACTGATTCTTTCTGAAAACTTAAAAAATTACTTGCTTTCACACAGATGCCTTCCTGTGTTAAATACAGTATACTGCTTTTCATAGGCTTTGAAAAATTACTTTGGTGCAGTACTGAAGGACAATGTCCTAATAATACATTGTCGTCAGCAGAGATCTTTGTATTGCATAGCTTCCCTAAAAAGAAGTTTTATATTAAAATAGCTTTGATTTTATAATTCATGAAGCTGAAGCTGGTCAAATGTTGGGATGGATAGAAAAACAGACAATAACAAAACCAAACTTGTACTTTAGGAGCCCACAGATGATCAAGAATATGAAGTCTGCGATCCTGATGACAGTAAGATTCAATTTATTTGGTTGTTTTTAGGCATGTTCTAATATGGTTATGCCAGTAGGCCCATCTTGATTATAAAGACATCCTATGTGCCTTTTTGTGCATTATATATCTTGTGTAGAAGCTATAATAATAAGAAGAATATGAGTACAATATAATATAAATATAGATAATAACCCATAATAATTTACTCACTGACTAAATGATTTAAAATTAAAAAATACCAATGTAGCATATAGTAGAATTATTCATATTAATTCACTTTAACTAATGATATTCTTCTGACATACAGTTTTTAAATATCTGGTTTCTAGTGTGACAGTTTCAGCTTTTCAATTTAGTTCCATTTTTATATATATAAAAAAATATATATATATACGGGTAATAACCAGCGGGTATATATATATATATATATATATATATATATATATATATATATATATATATATATATATATATATATATATATATATATATATATATATATATATATATATATATATATATATATATATATATATATATATATATATATATATAGGTTTCCGGCCCGTATATTGCAGAATAATCCACAATTCAAAAAACAAAACAGGTCAAAATATAAACACAAAGGGTTCATTTGCGCGACGCCATTTTATAAGGGAGGAGCCGGAAGTGGAGGAATACTGGGAAGGAACCGTGAGGGAGGATGGGACTGATGACGTCAGGATAGATGGCGGAGGAAGGGCGGAAGTAGAGTACTGCGGGAAGGCTTATGGTGGCGGAGCGTCTTTTTTCCTGGAAGAAAGCAAAGGAGAAAGGTTAGTACCCCGCCACTCCCTGCCGGTGAACGTCTTCCGAAGTGTTTTAAGGTCCGTCCGCTGTCCCCTATTCGCGCGTGCAAGACAAAATATATATATATATATATAATATATACTGCTCACAAAAATTAAAGGAACACTTTAAAGAAACACATTAGATACATCAGATCTCAATATGAAGTTGGATATCTATACAAATAACGACAGGGCAATGTCTTAGGAACAAAAGGATGCCAAGTCTTTTAATGGAAATAAAAGTTTTCTGCCTACAGAGGGCTCAATTGTGTAGACACCCTAAAATCAGAGTGAAATGAAGATGTGGCAGGCTAGTCCATTTTTTCAAAAACTTCATTTCTGCTACTCAAAATGCTTTTCAGTATCTTGTGTGGCCCCCACGAGCTTGTATGCATGCTTGACAACGTCGGGGCATTCTCCTAATGAGACGACGGATGGTGTCTTGTGGCATTTCCTCCCAGATCTGTATGAGGGCATCCCTGAGCTGTTGTACAGTCTGAGGAGCAACCTGGTGGCGCCTAATGGACCGAAACATAATGTCCCACAGATGTTCTATTGGGTTTAAGTCAGGGGATCGTGAAGGCCATTCAATTGTTTCAATTCCTTCATCCTCCAGGTACTGCCTGCATACTCTTGCCACATCAGGCCGGGCATTATCGTGCATAAGGAGGAAACCAGGACCTACTGCACCAGCGTAGGATCTGACAATGGGTCCAAGGATTTCATCCTGATACCTAATGGCAGTCAAGATGCCGTTGTCTAGCCTGTAGAGGTCTGTGAGTCGCTCCATGGATATGCCTCCAAGATCATCACTGACCCACCACCAAACCAGTCATGCTAAACGATGTTACAGGCAGCATAATATTCTCCACGGCTTCTCCTGACCCTTTCACGTCTTTCACATATACTCAGGGTGAACCTGCTCTCATCTGTGAAAAGCACAGGACGCCAGTGGTGGACCTGCCAATTCTGGTATTCTATGGCAAATGCCAATTGAGCTCTCCGGTGCTGTGCAGTGAGCACAGGGCGCAGTAGACATTTGGGCCCTCAGGCAACCCTCACGAAGCCTGTTTCTGATTGTTTGGTCAGAGACATTCACACCAGTGGCCTGCTGGAGGTCATTTTGTAGGGCTCTGGCAGTGCTCATCCTGTTCTTCCTTGCCCAAAGGAGCCAGATACTGGTCCTGCTGATGGGCTATGGACCTTCTATGGCCCTCTCCAGCTCTCCTAGAGTAACTGCTTGTCTCCTAGAATCTCCTCCATGCCCTTGAGACTGTGCAGGGAGACACAGCAAACCTTCTGGCAATGACACGTATTGATGTGCCATCCTGGAGAAGTTGGACTACCTGTGCAACCTCTGTAGGGTCCAGGTATCGCCTCAAGCTACCAGTAGTGACACTGACTGTAGCCAAATGCAAAACTAGTGAAGAAACAGTCAGAAAAGATGAGGAGGGAAAAATGTCAGTGGCCTCCACCTGTTAAACCATTCCTGTTTTGGGGGTCATCTCATTGTTGCCCCTCTTTTGAGCAGTATATATATATATATATTTCACTACACTAATCCATGTAAATCAAAACTTATTCTTGTTTCCACATTTTGTGCATATAAATAACACTCAATAGACATTCCAGTTACTTTCCAGATTTTCAGTTTTTTCCTTTAACTGTGTAGTTTTTCAAAACACAATTTTACTTTTGAATGGCTTTTCTTGTGATTCAGTTCTGTGTATGTGGTTTCAATGGATTTTTTTGCCTTACAAAATAATAGAAGCAATTAAAGTGCAAAAAATTTTAATTAGTTTTCTATAATACATATCCAATACATAGTCCATCCAGCCATCCATTGTCTAACCCGCTGAATCCGAATAGGGTCACGGGGGTCTGCTGGAGCCAATCCCAGCCAACACAGGGCACAAGGCAGGAACCAATCCTGGGCAGGGTGCCAATCCACCGCAGGACGCACACAAACACACCCACACACCAAGCACACACTAGGGCCAATTTAGAATCGCCAATCCACCTAACCTGCATGTCTTTGGATTGTGGGAGGAAACCGGAGCGCCCGGAGGAAACCCACGCAGACACGGGGAGAACATGCAAACTCCACGCAGGGAGGACCCAGGAAGCGAACCCGGGTCTCCTAACTGCGAGGCAGCAGCGCTACCACTGTGCCACCGTGCCGCCCGTTCCAATACATAGTATATGTCCAAAATAAAGTAGGGTTCATATGTTTTTATTTAATTTTTAATATATTGAAATTAGCATTCATTACATTTTTGCCTAAGGGGAAAAAATTAATAGTTGTGTAGACATCATTTTAGTGCAAAAATAACAAGAGTCTCTATGTTGACATACTGGAAAAGAATCGGGAGCATGTAAGGGGGCAACTTATATGAATTCATTTAAATTCAGTGGTTTTATATTTTTCAACTTTGCAGCAAATAGTGTACAGCATAGTTTGTTTTACATCAGTGCAGTCATGAACAGCTTAATATAGTGAAAAAGGAACGGTAAGCTAATATAGCATTTCAGTAAAAAATAAATAAACAGGCTGCTGTTTTGAATAGTTACAAAAGTAGGGTTTTATACAAAATAAGACATCTTTTGGTGCTGAGGAAACATTAACATCATAATATAATATGCATTATATAATCTCCATTGGAAATTATCCATTTACTACATTATAAAACACTAAGGTCTGTGCGTGTCTGGCACCTCAGAGCAATCTGATTAGTCAGTTTGACTTTGGTGACGCAATCAAGAGGAAGTGTGACGGACAAGGAGGAGTGAAGGTGTAGTAGGCAACGCTGAGAGTTGGTTTTAAAGATAGAAAATATCAAAGTAGAAAAGAGGTGAGCAAGACTCCTCAAAATGATAGTCTGAAAATCAAGCTTTATGGGAATGCACACTAAAAAGGGTGTGCCAGTCAAGAGGTTCAGACATACTAGGATACAAAGGAAAAGCAGAGAAGGTACATGTAGGGCAAAATAGATCAAATATATTTTAAATTATTCTATTGGCTAGTTATACATAAAGCAAAACCTTATACAACCTTTCCCATTTCAACTTTAGTAACATGAAAATATGACTATATTGTTACAGGCACACAATACAAATATATCTTTACAACAGTCCTTTTTTATAAAAAGCAATTCAAAGTGATGCAATAGCTTATAAACTCTACAAGTTTGAATGTGTACTTGGCAAAATGAAATGTACAAAACAAACAGGAAGCAAACAAGCTAGCAATTTGTAGTATCAGAGAGGATGGGAGATCATATATTATTATGACACTGCAAATAAAACTTTTGTCAACTTACAAAGTCTGCCTAAGTATTTTAATGAGGAGAGCATACAGGATTTTGTGGTGGGTGCATCAGCTGCGCAAGTTGACTTGGTTGCTATAAACCAAAAATCTAAATGGCCTGTTTCTGTGTGTACATTCTTTTAAGCTTTCTACCATATTGACTATACATTTTAGAGTCCATATGTATAGCAAAGTAAAAAATAATTAAATTAATTTTCCAGGAAGTTATGTATTTCAAGAAATAACTGATACTTTGTCCACATTTAAAGGTCACAGTACAGCTAATGGATTCAGTAAACCAATACCACAACCAAGAGAAACGTAAGTTAATGAACAAGAGTGATATAATCTGAAAATCTGTTATGTGAACAATTTTATTAAGAAAATACCTTAGAAAAATGTTTATAATTCATTACCATCAGTAATTAATTGCATTTGTTTATGATATGTTGTTTTATATATTATTTTTTTTTTTCTCAGGCCGTGTTTGTTTTTTTGTTTTTTTTTTGTTTGTTTTTTCTGTCCACCCTGGCCATCGGACCTTACTCCTTTTCTATGTTAACTAATGTTGTCTTATTTTAATTTCTTATTTTGTCGTTTATTTTTCTTTTCTTCATTATGTAAAGCACTTTGAGCTACTTTTTGTATGAAAATGTGCTATATAAGTAAATGTTGTTGTTTTATCTATATGGAGATCTTTGACTTTGAGTTCTACAGTCGAAACACACACTAACTTTTTATCCAAATGTCAATTTTTTTCAGGAGGAAACCAGCAATACCAACAAAACCTGTAAGTATTAAATTGTGAACACTACATTTTTTGCAACATTTAAATGCCAGATAATAATAAAAAAAACACTAAAATGGATTCATAATTATTAAATGTAGATTTGTATATAAAATATATAAACTGTATATAAAATATTCAGTAGATAATGTAACAAACGTTATGTGTTATCCTCTTTCTTCAGCTAGCATACCATGATGTCACTTATTTTGGACCATTGTGAGGCCAGGAAAGGGCAGACTGGCAATAGATGCATTCCTGTTACACAGATGTCGCTGAGCAGCATGTCACTGCAAATGGCAAATTTAAGTTGAGGGAGAATATTAGAAAGTTAAGGAGTGAGCCTTTTGCAGTAAATGGTGCAGTGACAATTACACCTTACACTAGAGGAGCTATAGGAATGCTAGTTTTAAATTAGAAGGTTCAGTTGCTCTTTTTAATTTCACAATGTCTTGGAATGATTACTGGAAAGTCAAAGATTTGAGTGCTAGTTGAGGACCCCAACAGCAGTATGAATGGAATAAACGTGTTACAAAATGTTGTTGTTTTATTCTGTAACAGAATTTGGTGTAATATTAATATGCTATATAATATTCAAATTAGGAGCATCAACAAAGCAGCAGTTTAAAAAGTAAAGAGGATATATTGGTAAGGACAAACAGTTTTTAATCTCATGCTTAAGCAAATCGCAAGCCCAGCCGAATATTGCATCATATGTGTTATGTTCTTAAAACACACAGTTGTTACCATTTAATTCCTTATGTAAAATTTTCAGCCTTCGCCAATAGTCCTGTAAAACAATGATATTCAACTCGGCATCTTGTAACAAACATTTATTACAAACCATGTTTATATCTTGAAAGTCATTGCCAATGCTCATGCTGGGTTCTCTACCTGGAAATGTGAAGATTAATTTATAGTATATATAAGCAGAAATTAACAGCACATCATATAAGTAGCTTAATTATTACTTTAATTTGCATCTCAAACCCAGACAATAGATGAGGAAATATGAATTACAGTATATCATTAAAATACGTGATGCAATAAATATGGGCACACCAGGAGATAGAGTGCAGTCAGGTGCCTGCTGCAGTGTCTGTCTGCATTGTGAACAATGATCTGAATGGTGCTTCATGTTGCTGTGTTTGTGCCAGCATTTTTGGTGTAATGTTTGCTGTCAGTAGATATTTACAGCTACAAGTATGTTGCCTAATGCACCGTTTACAGAACAGATTCTAAACCACTAGCAACTACTGCATCAATCAGAATCGGCTTCATGTATTACATAAATATTATGTCATAAAGAAAGTTAGGCATAAAATGTGGTAAGCAATAAGATAGAATTAAGAAATATAATAAAAAGCAAATACAGTTAATCTAGTCTGACCAGTATTTGCATATCTTTCTCTTATATACAATGTGTTTTTGCTCCTCACATGCTCCTAACTAGGTCACTAAGTACAGCCTGTTCTAATATTAAAAGGCTTACTTTATACCTTTTTCATTAATATTACAGTATTTATCTTGTTATAAAAATAAAAAGTAGCATTGGGAAGCCTTAATCATACCCTTGAGGAAAATGGCAACAGAAAAAAATTTAAACCAAGGAAAAAGATCATTTTGCTCATCATGCTCATTGGTAGAGATGCTCATGCTTCACGTTTTACTCTAGGAGTCTAGCCTAGGATATTAGGCTTCCTAAAAGTAACTTTATTCTCATTAGTTTTACCTCTTTGACATTGCAGAAGCCAAATTTTCTCCCTCGACCCAATATACTTCCAAATAAAGGTAAAGTATGTTTCAACTATATATATATATTTTTTTTTTCTTTTGTCTGAAAGGTATTCTATAATTTTTATTTGGACTGTTGAGTTTTAGTATTTATATTCTTATTAATTTGATGAAGGCATTTTTTTTAATTTGAGTGCCAAGCTCAATTTTTAAAATTTTGTTTGAAAAGAAAAATTACATTTACTGGGTTTCCTCCGGGTGCTCAGGTTTTCTTCCCACAGTACAAAGACATGCAGGTTAGGTGCATTGGCAATCCTAAAATTGTCCCTAGTGTGTGCTTGGTGTTTTGGGGGTGTGTGTGTCCTGCCCGGGATTTGCTCCAGCCTTGCGCCCTGTGCTTCCTGGGATTGGCTCCAGCAGACCCCCATGACCCTGTGTTTGGATATAGTGGGTTGGACAATGACTGACCGATGACTGACCAGATTTCTACATTTTCTGAGACTTTGCGGGATCCCTTCAAGGATGCTGGATATCATGGCCGGCCATTACACTGGTACTGTGAGTGCTGTGCAGGGTGGAGGCAGAACCTCTGCGTTTTTCCCAGTTGATTCTGGAATTCATCAGGGGTGTTCTATCGCTCCTGCTCTGTTCAATGCTTGCATGGACTGGGTGTTGGGCAAGGACATGGGGTCCAGCAGCTGTGTGGCATCTGTTGGTGGAGAAAGATTCACTGATCTTGACTTTGCTGATGATCCTGTGATCTTCATGGAGTCAATGGAGGCTCTGATGGGGCTCTTGAGAGACTAAGCGAGGAGTCAGAGTGTCTGGGCTTGCGAGTGTCCTGGATAAAAACCAAGGTCCAGGCCTTTAATGGCCCCTTGGGCACAACCATTAGCAGTGTGTATGTCTTGCGAAGAGTGTGTTGACCTTGTCGAGAGGTTTACTTACCTTGGCAGTGACATGTCTCTGGTGACTTTCCCTTTTATGAAGTCAGTAGACTGATTGGGAGAGCAATGGGGGTCATGAGGTCGCTGGAATGGGGTGTGTGCCGCTCCCGATATCTATGCAAAAGGACGAAGGTCCAAGTCTTTAGAGTCCTGGTGCTTCCTGTCTTGCTGTGTGGTTGTGAGACATGGACGCTATCCAGTGACACGAGACAAAGACTGGATTCCTTCGGTACTGTGTCTCTTTGGAGAATTCCTGAGTACCACTTGTTTGACTTAGTGTCGTATGAGTGGTTGCTCATGAAGTCCCGAATGAGGCACATCACCTGCATTGTGAGGGAACGTCAGTTATGACAGTACGCCCATATGGCACGAATCCCAGAGGGTGATCTGGCTCGCAGGATCCTCATTCTGAGGACCCAAGAGGCTAGACCAGGCCAAGGAGATGCCCACGTAACACTTGGCTGTGCCAGATAGGTGGTCATTTCTGGAGGGTGGGACTGGACTACCTGGGGGGTTGCCTACCAGGATCCCGAGTTGTTTAGTTGTGTGGTGGGTACGACAACATGCTGTACCAGTGCATGCTCCCCATCCTAACCTGACCTTGCCTACAACATGATACTGGGGTGTAGAGCTTGCAGAGCACAGTAATTCACAAATTCTGTTTTATACACATTTTACAGCTACCAGTTAAATAATATGTATGTGTTCGAGATGTGAGAAGAAATGATGACAGTAATAACTAAGAGAACATACAAAATCATGGAGCTGTGAGGCAATCACTATGCCACTGAACTGTCCACAGCTGCCCTAAAGGCATTTAAAACAAGCAGTTGCAGGTATTAAAGAGAAAAATGGTTACATAGTCTTGTACAGAACATTATTTAGCAGATCCTTTAAAATTTCTAACATTTTTGTTGTAAAACGTTTCATAATGTATAGTGCTTCCTGACTAATCTTCCGCATACTTTATTACATTGAATGCTACCAGATGTTAAAATATTGCCCAATACTATACAAAATGGAAAGTGAATGAATAAATAACACAAAACCTTCCTACTTGTTTGATTAAAGTTTTGCAATACTCTGTTTCCTGTGTGGAAAATGAATTGCCTGTTGTATTTAGCACTTTAGGTCCAATAGCTGCAAATCAGATATTTACAATAGCTATAAATCATTCTGTAACTGTATTAAGTCATTTTGGTCACTCATCCTTGCAAATCCTTTTTCTTTCCAGAATATTAGAACAGTTTTGACTGTTGAGCCAATCCATTTAAAGCTTGTTTAACTCTTTTTGAAGAAATGTGGTAAACGTGATTTAAATCATGTTTTGAGGGTCCTAATAAATGTTATGTGACTGTTTCTCCATGTGAAAAAAAAAAGTTCTAACACACTGAATGTGCATAATTTAACCTTAGGTTTCCATCTGTTTCTCCTTGTTTTCTTTAAAGTACAAATTTTAAAACGAAAGCTTGCATCCCTTTGTAATTGTGCATAGTTCAATCATGTCACTTCTTAATCTCCATTTGCTGAAATTGACAAGATTTAATTCTTTCAATTTCTCCTTATAACTCATACCTTGCTGTTCTGGAATCAGTCTAGTCACTCTTTTCTGCACTGTTTCCAGTGCCGCAATGTCTTTTTAATGATATAGAAATGTGGAGACCACAACTGTAGAAAGTGCTTCAAATGAGGCCTCACTAGCGCATTTTATAAGCTTAACAATAACCTCCCTTAACCACGTATGTAATCTAACATTCTGTTAGGGCTTAATCAGTTCCTTATGCTGTCTGGATGACACTTGCATCCTTCTCATAAGGTGTACTTTCAGGGTTCAACACCTGAGTTTATTTAAATGTAAATTTTTTTCATTAAACTGTGGGAAAAAATGTAGGTTCATTGGACTATAGTCACTTGGATCAGCTTGATCACCACTTTTATATAATGGGAGAATATTTGATATCTTCCAGTCTGTAGGATTTTTTGTTTTGATTTGTATTAAAGGTGTCTTGAAAGTCCTAGGAAATGATGTCATATGCTTTGCTTTTGTCTGTCACTCCAGTTACCCATTTAAAAAAGTCTAAAGGATCTATTTGCCATAATTTATCTTCATAAACTCACAGTGGATATTACATAGACTTTTAATTTATTCATAATGATAGTTTCCATTACTATACACACATTTTCACTGGTTTTTAATTACAAATCAAAAGATTAATGATGAAACTTGAAGAAACTGGTATGAGAAGTAACTTACAAAACTAGATCTGTTATTGATTAATAGGTAGATGAAGAGCTGAACCATACAGATAAAAAGGAGACTGCATTATATTTGTGGAGGTCTTCAATGGAGTCCCCAATGGATCTGTGGTTGGACTGTTAATCTTTTAAATTTACAGTATATTAATGACATTAATTCTTGTACAGTTAGTAAACTTATGAAACTGTCAGAATATGCTAATATCGCAGGTATAGAAAATACTGAGGAGACAGCAAAATGATAAAAAATATCAAATATTACAAAGTCGATTTAGTGATCTGGAAATGAACTATAGTTTGATGTGCAAGAGTTTAAAGTGCCAGTTGCAAAGGAACATTAACTATAAATTCAAGATGGGTAACGCTGATTTGTAAGAATTTTTAGGGTTGAATAGACAGAGCTTTCTTATACTCTAGGTGGGAAAGTAAACTTTTAGCTTATATTGTTAAAACTGTTAAAATATAACATAAGGGAGCTTACGCTCAGTGTGATATGCTATTTATACCCTTTCTAGAGAGCCGTGTGCGGGTCTGGTCACCACACTACAAAAAAACATACAGTAGCACTACTATAAGCCACACAGAAACCAAACGTATCCCTAATTTAAAAAGCACGCCCTAGTCTGGAAGTCTAAAAACAGAACTTGAACCACTTTAGTCCTGGAACGATAATGTTATATGGGGGCTATGTTCAGGATTTCAGAATTCTCTAAGGCAGGGGTTCTCAACGTCGGTCCAGCTTCTGTTTTTAATTGAACTCCTGGGCTAATTAAGTGAACTGATATGTCCCAAGTTCTGTGTTTAGGGAACAATATATTAATTAGAAAACAAATAAGTTTGCTAAAAAAAAAAAAAAAACTACAACAATCAGTATATATATATTAAAATGTACCAAGCAGTTATATAGGAATAATGTATTTTTTTTTTCTTTTTAACAGTATTTTCATCTCGATTTTCATTCTACTTTTCAAGGTGTTTTAATTGTTTAATTAATCCATTATTTACTAATTAGTGGGCCTGACTCTAAAGTTGCTGCAGCCTTTGATTATTCAGTGTTGTTTGCCTGGGTGTCTGCTCTGCTCGTTTTAAGTTGTCATTATTAAGATACAATGAAGGGGGGAAAACTGCACAGAGAAAGGGCAAAGTATAATGAAATCAACAAAAGAGAGTTAAGCTTTTAAATCTATAGCAAAAGCAGAAATACTTATAAATGTTAAAAAGCTTTTGCCATAACTTTTCCTGTCGACTGCTGCAAACAAAATTTCTTTCGTGTTGAAGTCCCCTTATGCTTCTCTTGGACTCTTGTTTAATTTTAGGGTCTTGGTGGTGAACCCATGTTTCATCCACATTAGCAATGTCTGAGGGAAAAAAAATCGGTGGGATTGTCTCTAAGAAGTTCCAAGTTCTTGTCACTGAATTCCTGACAACATACCTCCTTGATCCATTGTCAGCATTTGGGGAACCCATCAGGAACTGATCTTTGACTTCACACAGTAATTATGGGTGATTTTTGAAACTCTGCCAGCTGAGATGCCTGGTTCATTGACTGTCACATTAAATTTAACATGACAGTCTTTCATCATCATAGCCTCCATGTCTTGGCAAATTTCTGCTGAAGATGCCTCCATGGGATGCCCCATGTGCGGTTCATCTTCAGTCAACTCCCAACCACATTCAGATTGCTTGGCCCATGCATCATCAACATACACAACATTCAACCTCTCAAATCCTCATGGATTTCCTTTGGTTTCTTCCCTTCTTTTGTAGGGAATTTAATGATGGAATGATGCAGGTAGAAGTGTTTGCCATCCCCTCTCTCTAAAGGCTTGTTATGAAATTACCTGAAATTGCATGTGTGGTATGCCAAGACTTATCTTCATCACTACTGGCAAGTTCTCACACAAGTACACAATACTATGGTAGATAAATTATTGAACACCCTTTGTTGGTCAGGATTAGTAGAGTCAAAGAAAGCTTGCAGATTTGTAGTTGAGATTTTATGAAATTCACTTAGCAGGAGAATGGCTGTGTGAATGTTTCTTCATTTGGGTAATATGGGCCAGACTGTTGTGTGGTTGAGCACATTTGTCTTGGAAATGGTTTTGTAACTCATTCCAGAATGATAGACTAACCAAAATGAGTTGGATAAGTATCTGGCAGCGCTGGTTTTTATCAGGCCTGATTGTTAATTGCCTTTAAATTCATTGAGTTTCCAATAACATTTTCGTGGCTGATAACGACACAAGACTGCAAATGAGTATTCACCACAAAAAAAAAAAAATAAAGTACCAAACTTTAGAATCATTCCTTTCACCTCATTACATTCCCCCTCTGATCACTTGCTTCCTTGTTCATTCCTTGCAGTAACAGATATACAGCAGCGTCTGTTAAAATTGCAAAATCCAAAGCAGAAGACAACTCTTGAGTTGACCTTTACCCTTACTTCCAATAATTGGAAATTCACTCATGGACTTGATTCCCATAAAGCAAATTGATATTACTGTACAAAATCCGGTCATAGCAGTGTACTGCCATCCCATCCAAGACTGGGCCTGCCTTAGGCCTTCCTTATCCCACTAGTCTGCTATAAGTGAATGAGTGAGTGTGGATAGGAGTGTGAAATGTGCTTTCTGACAGACTGGGCAATGCTGGCTTGATTGTTGTTTTTTGCCCCCAAGATGTTGCAATCCTGTATGGACAATAACCTGTTGATGACAATGTAATGAAATGGGGAAGAATATTAATAAAATACCAAGCCCAAGTTTTGTACCAAATGAAACAATATATTTTAGTCAGGTGAAAAACAAACTTGTTGAAAGTACATTTCTGGAAAGGGCAAAAAAGTGATATTCAAAAAAGCTCATTTTTATTTTTAAAACACCAATCTGCTGCAATCATTAAATCTCGCGGGTTCTTCATTAGAGTGTTTTCAATTGAAACCACAAATCTTTACTAAAGGTTTGTCTAGTTATTTACAAAGTGAAAAACGGCACTTTAAATGTATTTTGTTTTGTTTTTTTTCTCTCCAGAACAAAAACCTGCATTGTCACTTCCCACCCACCCAAAGTATGTCACTTTTCTTTAATAGTATTTTCTTTAATAGTAATTGCACATTTTTTAATGTACTGTTTTTTTTTTTTTTTCTTCTTCTTTAAGGATTCCACAACCAAAGCAACATACTTCTTCCCTAACAAGTAAGTTAATAAATGAACAAATCAAAGCCATTGTGTTTAAATGGAAGTACAATATATGATGTTCTAATCAACATAAAACAAAATATTGTCTGATGCTTTAATTTTATATATGTCTGTGCATTACAGCATGGCCTTTCTGGCTGCACTAAACACACCTTATTTATTACTTTTATACGAGTAGCAATGCATTACGACGGGTGTGGTAAAGTAAAAGGCAGCATTTAGTTACATTGCACCAAAACTAAGCAGTGCACTACCAGCAATACACAAGCTGAATCACTTCCTTCCTATTAAAGACACATCTGGCTTTTTAGTTAAATTTTAATTTATTTTCATTTTATTTTTTTTTTCTGGGGCTCCCATTATCTTAGTCTTAGTGTCTTTTGACTGTGTCTCAAATTGCCTACCATTTTTGCTTCTGTTTTGTTTCTTTTTCAGCCTCATTCTATATGTAAAACACTTTGAGCTGCATTTTGCATATGAAAGGTGCTATAAAAGTTAACATTGATTTATTAATTGATCTGGAGAACCGTGGAGTCAGATAATCAATTATATTCTTATACAAAGATACTGAAGCTTCTAGAGCATTAACAGAGGCCCAGCAGGCTTACTTATAAGGACACCTTTAATAAACTCCAAATTTTAAAGACGTTTTTGACACTTTCTCTTTAAATTTAAATAGGACATATTTTTCACACTTTGTTATATTTGGGTGAGTTGAGAAGTTTACAGTTGCACCAAGCAAGCAATGTAATATAGGGCAACACATTTTTCTCTATGCTCCTCAATTAAATGGCCTTAAGTAATTGCTTACTGGCACCAAACTACTGTATCAACAGTTCGATGCTGCTGCACATGTAACATGAGTAGCCTTGCTACAAAGTGCACATCCTTTAGACTTCTTGTACAACATAAACCTTTTAAATTAACACTACGTCTCTACCCACTCTCATGTTCAGTTTGTCTCCCATTTCTGAATTAGGCTCAATATTTAATTCTGGTTGCAGAATTTGGCTCAAATGTGAATTGAAAGCCTTATAAAGAAACCCAGTTTTCCCCATCCGCTCACGTACAATATGTGACTACAAAGCATCGTCACCTGTCTGAAAGTAAACACTGCTTACGATATAATGTGGCTCCCAAAAATACGTAATATTGCTGGTAACACTTTAGTTTAGGTACTGCAAAAATGCATTTATTACTCATTGACTCTTAACAGATGACTTTTGTTGCTGATGACCTTATAAAGGTGCAGGAAAAGTGGCTGTTCACTTGTGCAATGTGACTTACTAAAATAAGTTCACTTTGGGAGGAGAAGAGGTACCTTAGGTGAAACATATGTCTCTGGGTATTGCATACTTTAAGTATAAGGCCTGTGAATCCTTCACATTAGCAAGTCATTTACCATCATATCAATATGCCACACTGCACAGAGATGAATAACCTGTCTACTGATGTTTTATAAGTGTTATGACATATCAATATGCCACACTGCACAGAGATGAATAACCTGTCTACTGATGTTTTATAAGTGTTATGAAGACCAAAAAGAAATGTTTGTGAAGGTCTTGTTACATCAGAATAAATGAGTAATAGATGCATTTTTGTAGTGCCTATGAAAACGTTTGGGATGGTTATGGCAAAATTCTTACCGCAAAAGAATTCAGTTGAAGCTGCCTGTAGAAGATGTTCACACACCAGGTGATGTACTTGTATACTAATAAATACTTCAAGGAGATGATAAAACTGAAGAACAGAATCTTTTTTTCATGATTTTAATGCATCATCAAGATACTGCTTAAAAAGAGTCTAAACCCAGTCTATGATTCATAACTCATTATCTTAACAGACTTTGTTCCTTTTACTGGCAGGACTTTGTGGATTTTGCTCGTAGTCTATACATGCAAGCAACATTTGGCCTTTAAAACTTTGTTTTTTGTCTTTGCAGAGAATTCTTATGTATTAAAGCAAAATAACTTCCCAGGAAATGGTGCAAGCTCTACAGATATGGTAAATAGAAGTCTGACTTTTCAAGTTTCCCTTTAAGCAGACAACATTGTGATAGATAAGCGTGGTAATACAGCATTTAGTCTTTCAGCAAAGGAGCCTTTATTACTCAAAAATTAATGTTTCACTTACTCAAGGCTGAAAGTGTAAGCTACAGGGCTAGTTATTATTTTATTATCCTATTTATATCTGTCACCATAGATAAGAAACAAAATTATTTCAGTACATAAACATTTCATTACTACACTGCATTATAATAGAATTTGCAAGATATATACAAATTTCCACAATCATTTTTATTAGCGATGTGTTTATATATAATATCATAGTTGACTGTAAGAAGTTGCACAGCACTTAATACAGGGGTGCCAGATTTAAAACCTGGAAGGCTGCAGCAACTGCAGGTTTTCGTCCTGGCCACTTTCTTCATTACTGACCAATTTGTGCTGCTAATTCATTGGCCTTCATCTTACTTGAATCTCCTTTTAAGATCAAGGCTCTTTATTGTTCTCTTTCACCTACATAACCAGAAACCAAGTGAGATGTAAAGGAAGCCAACAGATGACAAGATAATTTGATCCCATTTGTATCCTTCTCCCCATCATGTTACCCATAAAGTGAAGGTCTGAGAAATATCAATTTGTTATGGTCCATAAAGTTGCTGCCCTTAAAAAAAAAAAAATAAATAAATACAAATCAGCAGTTTGTGTCAGGTCTGGCAGAATGAGACCAGTAAGAGGCCACAGAATTAAATAGCTGTCTCCAGGTAGGAGATGGCCTCTAATATACAAACTGGCTGGAGTGAAATTGGTGGTTTCAAGAAGTAGGTTTGAGACCCCTGGGTCGTTGGACAAAATAAGTAAGTTCCAATAGCAAGAACAACTGGGTACTAATTAAGAAAGTGGCTGGAATGAAAATCTGCAGCCATCTAGGATGTGAGTTTGATGCCCGTAACCTAATAAATTACTGGGGAAAACTAACAATCTCCATGGAGAGTGAGAATGAGCCAGACGCATGAACTGAATGATTTGTTGGGACGATGCTTCTTGATGGATTGTTTTTATGAATGATGAACTGTAAGGTGGACAAGTCTGCTTAAAGGACAAGTTCAGTATTTTTGAAGTTGAGGTTACATCTTCACAATCATGGTGTATATTTAGTTTGCTACATAAAAATGTGTCGTAAAGCATCTTTAATGAAGTTTAAAAAATGCATAGCCTGCTGCTGTTTTATAATGGAGGTAAAGGGTACCGAGGTCCCAATATGAAACTTACCGAGTAAGTTAAATTGTCAAGGCAAAAATGTATTTGAGTATTAATTCACATCTTGAGATTGTACATATATTGCAAAACCGTTTATACAGGTGGTTTTAGGAACAAAAAAGACATAAAGCAAAACATCGTTGTGAGAGTCCTCCATTTAAAAGAATAGCCATACACTTCACCTCACTGCTAGTCTTCCTCTGCGGCATCTTGAAATGGCCAGGAGTGTGGGTTCACCTCAAAAAGTTGTCTCCCCGTGCGACAACTGACATTGAATGTTGCTACCCAGGTGTGAACTGCTGTCTTTGTTCTGTAGGCAAGCAGACAATAATCACTGGAAAAGAAAGTCCCTCTTACAATCTCTGAGTCCTTCACTATACAACAGCTTATTAGAGGACAAAAAAAAATACTGGATTATTTTGAGCGATATTGTCTGTTGTCTCTGGTACCATAGTGCACACACGTATACTTCGGTGGTCTAGCGAGAGAACGGTTGAGCACTGGTGTAGTGTGCGATTTAAGTAACAAGAACTGAACAGACAATATAGGCATACAGTACATTTAGCTTTAATCACATTGAAGTGCAGTACAGATGTTGCACAGGCAGAGCTGTCAGTCCTGCCTTTCAGCGTTCAAATCTGCAGGAATTTATGGACTGTTGGTATCTGTTAGTGTCATTGTGTTTACGCACTCAGATACATTGTCCTCCATTCTTTTGTTACCATATCCTCAACAAGAGAGACTCGGCATACGCCATAAAGTTCTGTAATTGGTTTGTGGCACTTCAGTCTGTTTCATTGTGGTTTGACTCAGTCAGACACTCTGTCATTTTCATTTTCTCGGGTTGTTTTTTTTTTTTTGTTTTATCTATCATGTTTGCGCTACAGACGGCAATTTGGCTCTTTTAAATATCAAAGGCTTTTATTTAAAATAAAAAAATCAAGGCAGTGTAATCAGTTCAGATTTATTGTTATTGTTCACATTGCTTCTCGGCATGAATCTCGCCCCATAGGCCGTTCAAAATAACAACACCGATTGTAATTGGCAAAATTACATTTAGGTAAACATAATCTTGTGATTTGAGTGCACATCTGACTTGTAGCTACAAGCCATGGCAGAAAATAATCTTTGAAGAAATGGAATTGCAGAGACAAAAGTAGCATAATTTGCTCCTTGCAGCTTTGGAGGGTTGTGGCTGTGCCAAAACATTGCCCATAAAGCCCATTGTGAGCAAGAGTGTATCTTTATAAGAGTAAAATAGTATCAAGAATCTTTGACAAAATGTCTTTCTTCCAGCTTACTTTTACTGTCACAAGCATGCTTTTAAAATGTGGCAAACAAATACTCTTATATTAAAACCTTTTCTGCCTCAAAATGGACATATTTGGTAAGTTTTAAGCTATTTATTTTCACATTGTAACCCAAGTACCCTCAACCTCCCATTATAAATGCAAGTGTAGGCTGGGTATTTTTTTTCTAAAATGTATGCAAAATGTTTCATTTTAGAATACAATTTAATGTGGCACATTAATACAGTATGTACCATGACTGTAAGGATGTAACTGACTTGAAAAATACCGAGCTCATCCTTTAAATTTAATAACCAGTTCTGTTTATAGTAGAGAAAAAATGATTCAGACACACAATAACAATCATACGTTACATAAAAGGGCTGCAGATAACTGACATTTCTCCTGAACCTGTTATTAAAGTCCCGTCTTCCTCGATGCTCCAACAAAAGAAGCATTTTTTTTCATATTCACAAATTGCATGATTTCCCTGTTCTGCCTCGACGTATCAGGTGATGCCCCACTGCACTATTTCAAAGGCGGGTCATTATAGGTGCATTTTGTTTGTTCACTTATTAGGGTATGTTCTTATTTATTACCTTTTGTAGTAGCAACATTTTTACTGTTTTTTTTTAATCTCATTACTCTTTCTTTTTAATCAAAGTCCACTGTTCATTTGATTTTGCTACATAACTACCAACCGAGAACGTTTGCCAAATAGCATCCTGCTACTCATTTCCAAGTTTGAGTGACACAGCAGACCATTTTGAAAGGAGGATGTGTGTGGCTGAATTATTAATTACTTCATAAATAGCCCCAGGTTTGGCAAAGCCAGTCATTAATGAGACACTCTGGTCAGGTTTCCACTTTATTTTCTAAGCCCTTTTCTGTGTGCTGGAATTCTGAGCGCTTAGATAAATATTTGAAGCTCACTTGTTTGTTGATCAACGAAAGGATTATATAAATAGGATCATTAGCTGATATATGGACATGAGGCAGACAAGACTAAGAACCAGTGGCCCAAAAGAGCTGTCCTTGGTTCATTTAGAGGCGCTCGAGTTTTTGATTTTTTTGAGTAGTGTCCTGTCTTTGTGACTTTCAATGACGCCGTGGCTCCGTCTCCCTCCTACTCTCGCGTGCTCTAATGCACAGTTACAATTGAACAAGGAGGATTAAACATGATATTGCATCAGAGCACTCTACATAGGCAGTTTGAGTTCAAAGGTTTGTAAAGGCTTGCCATTTATTTGTCACATTTATGACCGAGATTGCTAAGCAGCAGCGATTAAATTTGACAAAGCACTAAACTGCCTGTTTTTTAGATTTTATCCTTTCAATGATAAAAAATACTTGAACCAAAGTGTTCACGTAAAGTCCAGTGTTAGTGTTATGTAGACTGCCACTGTCTTTTGATCCAATTTCCAGTGAAGAGCATTGTTTGGGGCTTCTTTAGTCATGTTGGTGTGGGATTTTTGGCACGTCCTTCATGACTTGACATGGAAAAGGATGCCTTGTTAGGCCCCAGTGGACGTGTGAAATGTTTGCCTGCCATGCTGCCGACTTGCCGAGAGGTTGCAGGTGTAGGCACAGCAGCGAGAGTTCTGGGAGAGGGGAGTGCAGGCCTAGTTTTAACACTCTGATGCTCATTGGTATCTGGGTGTGCCCATTTGAGTAGGCAAGAGGGCCGCTTGCGGTCATGAATTTCAAAATGGATGAGAACCTCTTGAGTAATCGGGATTAAGGATAGCTGAACTGAGACCTCCATATGTCTTCTGATGGTACAAGCAGCGGTAAAACTTCATTTCAGTAACGTTCTACTTTTTTGTCTACTCTGTAATATAAATTGAGTGGTGAAGTGGGACCTAAAAAGGGCAAATGCTACTCGGTTGAACACACAATTCAAAGGATACGTTACTATAAGGTTACGTTTCTGTTTTTTTGTGGACATTTTCAACACTCAGGTATTCTAGAGCTGCGTAAGATTTTGTTTGTGCATAAAACGTCTGGAAAATGTGGGGAAATAAAGTACATTTATGAAAAGAACCTTTATCCCACACAACTTCAGATTGTAAAGGAGAACAGCAATGCAGGAATGTCTGCTACACTTTATGTGCTCGTTTTCAGCCAGTTACTGAGATTGTGTAAAATTAAGTGCATGTACAGTACTTGCATTTTTGCACTAACTGCATAGAAGGAAGGTATATTAGAACTGCAGTGAGGACAGACGGGTATATCCATTATGTTGATGTGGTGTTGTCTTTTTCTGTTTTTAATATACAGTAATTTACAGTTCGTCACGTTTACATAATGACTGAAGCATTTGGTAAAGTCTCCGGATTTCCTTCATTTGTGTTTTCCTTCTCAATTTTTAGGAGGCTGGAGTTTACGGCAAGAATTGGTACGCCAGTTCAAGTGACCGCAAGATCGCGGAGGAGGCCCTTGTTAAACTGAATAAGGTATTTTTTTTACTGTGTTACAAATCACTTGGTGATTCCAGTAAAGGAACTGGCAAGGACTCCCTGAACACCAGTGACGGCGGTGGAAAAAAAATTAAACTGCATTCTAAGATTTTAAACGTGACAAAAACTTGTTTTTTCCCCCCCCCCACTTTCTTTTAAAGGATGGATCATTCCTTGTGAGAAAAAGCTCAGGACAGGATGCTAAACAACCGTACACTTTAGTAGTCTTCTATAAAGGAAAAGTGTATAACATTCCAGTTCGGTGTATTCAGTCATCTCATCAGTATGCTCTCGGAAAGGAAAAAACTGGAGAAGAGGTGAGACTTTTTCTTAAATTGGGTATTTACAATATCATTCTTTAATCATTAAACATGTAGGAAGAGAAGCTTTGTAATGCTCAAAACTGCTACCTCCAGATCTTTTAAAACACATTTTATATTGGCATAGATTCTGATTGGGTGGGATATTGGAAGACCAGATAGCACGGTTACCTCACAGCTCAGGGACCAGCAGTTAATTCAAGACCAGTCACTACCTTTATGCACTCGGCCTACTCTCCCTGGCTTTCTTCCCAGATTTGGTTAAGTGGGAAAGAATAACTTAGTATGAAGGTGGGTGTCTGTGCGTGAAGATGCACTGCAGTGGTCTGGCCTCCCATCCAGGGCTGGATTAACCTTTCTACCAGATGCTTTAAAAGCCTGTGATGGAAAAAGCAGGTTGGAAAAAAAGAAATATTTGTTAGCCCAGGGTGTAGTTTTGGGACACAATCACTAGCTACCGGACATTCACCTCAGAAAGTGAGTTCTCCACGCACGTTCAAAATCACCTTTTGGTCTTCATATTTAAAAAGGTGCTACAGAAAGCCTAGAGAGGATCTACTGGATCTATTAGATGGATCTACTACATGGATTCCAGGTCAGCAGAGTATGAGCTATGGAAAAAGAAGATCTGTTCAGTTGAATTCAGTCTTTCTTAAAAGGTTCTTCTCACAAACCAATCTTGACCTTCTTAGTGTCTTTGAGACCCAGTCCAGCCGGTGGAGTTTAATCCCCCTTCAGCAACTTCAGCCGACAGTCACAGTGGAGCAATGACGATTGCTTAAAGTGCAAATGGTGTAATGGCATTCCTGTGACCTAGATGAGAAAGAAGCATGATGGTGCAACTCATTGGCTGCATGTGCACATGCAGCAGACATTACTGTTGAATGCTTCATGTGCGAGTCCATATGACTGCCAATTAATGCTAAAAATTGTTTTTTTTATTTATGTTTTAGCGTTTTAATAGTGTAGCAGACATCATTGAGAACCATCAGTCGTCCCCGCTGGTGCTAATTGACAGCCAGAACAACACCAAAGATTCGACCAAACTGAAGCATCCAGTGAAAGTGTAAATGAACTACTGCAAGGTGTGGAAGACCCGCGGCCCACCAACCAACTTCACCTAAATTAGAATGACTCCACAAAGACCTACCACTGGTGGGCTCGGAGCACAAGGACTCTCCTCAAGTGTTCAAAAAGGATTTTAACCGCATGGCACTGCTTGAGTGTTGAACTGAGATGAACTTGAGCAGTGAAGGACCTACAATGCTACAACCGTCTAAAAGACAAACTGTGGCACAAAGACTGGCATCTTGCCTGCCAACCTTAATCGCTGAAGTAAATCGTAAAGGACCAGAAAGAAATTGCATGTGTAGGTGGTCTTGCAGTAATGGGACATTTGTCAACACTTTGAATTCACCGTGTGACTAACATTTTAAAAGCTACATTTTACTAATTTATCCAACTTCTTTAATTGTAGTTTTCTTCATTTGAATAATACAGCATGTCCAAGACAGTGTATTATAAACGTGGTTTTGTGTCCTTAGTTTTCACACTTTGGGTTAATTTGTATGTAAAGATGTGCAATATGTTCCAGAAAGCAAAATGTTTAGATGTTTTATCAATTTGTACACAGGAAAATTCCTGAAAAGCCCACAGCAACTGAATCTCAACGCCACAGCAGGAATCACCCGAGGGTATCACGAGGACTTCGCTCAGCTTTCCTTGTTTAATTATAATTTGCACCAATGTTGCGTTTTTTTGTAATACTGTGTGTGTGTATGTATATGTGTGTGTGTGTGTATATATATATATATATATATATATATATAAATAATCTATAAATACAATACCCACACACACACCTAACCCACAGCAGCTTTCACTGACAAAAAATATATTTACTATTCTTAAAGAAACAGCATACTGAGAATATCAAATTCCCTTTTTTAATGTGTTCATTAATTGTGTGGTATGCATGATGGTCTTTATGGGGTGACATCATAAAAGAAGCTGCCTCTTGTTTTAAAGTGTTCTGTACTTCACACCACATGTGAAAAATTGGACAAGCTGCCCTCTAGTGTTCAACACTAGGAATTAAAATGTGTTTCATACCATCAAGATTGACTCTCTCTTATTCACATGTTGTGGAAAAAAAAAAGGTCCGTTTCTAATGAGCCAAACTGGACTGACAGCCTTGACGGTTGTGACCACTGATGGCCTGGCAGTGGGGTCTGTAGTCAGCAAGTGATGCACCCTAACATAACAGTCTGTCCACTTGTGCAATTCACTGATCCCAAAGCACCTAGAGGTTTCTGTTCCACTTCTGTAAGAGACCCCTGACTGAAAGAAAAAAAAAGAAAAAGTGGTTTATGGCAGATATGCAGAGTGTTGGTGACCACTGGCACACGTTCCAGTTCTAACACTTGTAATATTTGTGATGGGTCATATTTGATTTGAGTGGTTTGTATTGTGTGATAAACGGCTTCCTGCCTTCTGCTTAGTGTTGCAGACATCGTATCCTGCAGTGTCACAACTCCTAAATAACTTTCCATACCAGACTTGTGACAAACCTGCATCCACTTCAAAAAAAATAGATGGTCAACATTTAATACTCTACTCCTTGTTAAGACTGGCTCATCACACACATCGTGACCTGAAGGCAAGGTGGCTGCTACAGAGAAGTCGATACCTGAACTGCCCCTTCTGTGGAGTTGGCCATTCTGCTCAAGTTCCTCTCAAAGTCCACGTGAGCAGGTAGACTGACTGGCACTTTTTAAGCACCCATGTCAATGTAGTGCAGGGGAGGGCATCTGGGAAAGGGATTCACCAGCACTCAGGCACCGGGCACGTAATTGTTAATATATTTTTCATTCCCACTTTCCTTTTTTTCCCTCCCAGTTATATAAGGAGTGCATAGGAGACAAGAGGGGCCGAGGACCGAATATGGTAATGCTGCTTTAACCTTCTTTTATCGTCCACTTCCCTTTGGGTTGTGAAGTGTAGGAATCGCGTGCGTTTATCTTGCGGTTGCTACAAGATGACCCATTGGGCTGTGGCTGCTTCCTGCCCTGCACCCATCTCTGAAAATGAATAGAGCGGAGTGTGCCATTTCTCATCTGCTGATAACATTTATTTTTTTGCTAAGAGTCCTTCCATTATTCTACTATATGGGGCACTAAGGAGACCATGGTGTGTGTCAAGGGGGTCCCTGTGTAGAGTCTACATGTTTTTCCTCCCACCGTCCAAAGCCATGCAAGCTATGTGAAGTGGCAACACTAAACTGGCCCGAGTGGACTGATGCCCTGTGTGCGCTGTGACAGGCTGCAGCCCACCCCGACCCTAGTCTGATTTAAACGGGTTAGAAATTGACGTGACATTATAATATACAGTAAGCTATAAGAAAGAGCAAACTCCTCTTTCTAACAATATAAACGTACACCAATTCCAAAAATATTAATAAAAACAAAAAGGCACGCTTTGTAAATTTACTTTGACTTGTGTTCAAACCAAAGCCGTATAAAGATGAGGTTTTTCAGGTTTCACTTATTCAACCACACTGTTTTTGAGGAAGGGTGGGCCTGAGTGGGCCGCTTCTCTTCCTGCTTTTGGATGGCTAAAGTTGCAGCCTCACACCTAAGGGCTTCTCTGTGTGGAGTCTGTGTGTCTTCCCAGATTCTTCGTGACACTGACTTGATGAAGCTTTGGATTTTTGCCCCCGTTGTTCATGTACTTGACGTGACCAATTAATTAAGTGTGCACAAAACCAAACCAGAAGCAACCAGCAACAAAATGTCGACATACTGGCCTCTTTAATGTTTTCAGAGTACCAGTCATTTTCACAATCAAAATATCAATTAGGAACTGGCAAATCAAATGGATTTTATAAAAAAAAATACAAATATAAATCTATTTACATTTATTACAATTCACAATATACAATATATAAATTCAAAGGGTCTGTCTGAAAATACAATTCCAAAGAAACCTGTAACATGACATTCTAGGCACTTTCTTGGAATGATTATAAAAATATCACTTTTTATGTACTGCAGTCAAAACTAGTGTTTTCCATTTAAAGTTTTGTTTTTTGTTTTTTTTTTTTTAATTGAAACATTTTGTAGAAAAGATTTGCACTGATGCAGTCTAGTAAAAGGTATACTGCTGTAGCTTGTAGGCTGCCTGCCTATAGAAATTCCTTGGACTTTTTCACAGTTTTGTTACACAACCGACTCCACACTCCAAGCAGACTAATACGATGATTCTGACTGAAGCTCTCCAAGAACTCCTGCTTAATGCAGTGACCAATTTAACATTCACGTCTGAACCACCCTGGGCAGCTCAAGCCTCATCCAAGGGGGTCCAAGGGTGTCTAGCATTACCCACCATCCACCTCCGCCCACTCCAGCACAGGCCATCCGCTGACTGAAACAGGCACCCCCACGGTTTACGCCATTTGCTTTTAACAACTTAGGCTGTCATAATAACAGCATGTCCATGACGACCATCTCTGCACATCAGAGTAAGGATGGTATCTGGAAGCGTAAGCTGTCTCAGATTTGGCTCTGCACGTTTTTAATGGTACCTGAGCTAGTGGAGCAGCCAAGCAGTTTGGCCCACGTCGGTCCCCAACCCCAGACGGCCTATTAGAGGATTTCGTAGGCCTTCTCTCTGCAGAGGGGGACAGCTTGGCCTAAACTGCCAGTTCTTGGTGTCCAACTCACCTACATGAAACGTGGATGTTCAAGATCTCAGCTATATTATTCTTTACAACCCCAACCCATTCCGACCCTCTGCACTCTGTTCTCCGGCCATTGCATTAAGTTACTTTTAATACACGAGTTGGCTGTTAGGCCTCAACAAGACCCACAGTTTAAGTACAATTGGGCCACTTGCTCCTACTCGGCTATCTGGGTAATGCCTGCTACTTGAGAGTACTCAGGATTATTATTTCAGTCCAAGCACTGAGTAGATTGTGTAGGTCACAGTAAAAAAAAATACTTCCACAGAAATGTACCAAAATTTCATTTTCTGTGTGGAAAAAGTCCAAGGCAGCTGGTGAAGCAAACCCAAGCTACAGCTTTTTAAGAGAACTAGCAAAAGCTGATAAACTGCAACACTAACAAAACAATAACTGACAATTTATTTTTCCTCCCTGACATTTATGAGTAAAAACATGTATGAAAAACTGTACAATATTAAACCAAACAGTGTCAAAAGTTTACAAAATAATTTCTATCTTCACACACAGGTTTAAGAGAAATCCAACTCATAATTTAACCGAAATAACCTCCAAAATACAGCATTATTTCAATTACCCGTATGACAGATTAGACACAGTTTTTACTATTTCTGAGATGTGTCCTGTAAAACTACAGCATTTAATACATGAATAATAATTTACACTTTTTTTGCAAACCTAAGGACAAACAAGTCCCTTAGTAAAGTTGTTATACCGGGCCAAGTTTTTGTAAGATGCACAACAAGGAATAACAAAAACTATCAAAATGAACTTCAAAAATGATTGACGTGAGGGAATTCTGACATAAATAAATACAAATGCACCAAAGGTCCGTTCTTACACAGAGCTGTTCGGCTACACTGGTTGTTGCTGCTGCCACCACTGACTGCTTACTGAAGGGTTGGCTAATAGCTCAGGCTAACTCGAGAATCATTCACGACTCTTGGTAAAATGGGGGGAAAAAAAACAAACCAATTAATTCAAAGCAATTTAGCACAGAAACAAATACAACTAACTTCAACAAAACAATACGATATATATTTTTTAATCAAGGACAGAAAAAAGTTACCTGAGTTACACATCTGCAGAGGGTCAATTATACAAAGTTCACACGCAACCATTACGCATCACACACGCTCATTTCCCTTCATTCTAATTTATAAATATTATGAAATACATCAGAAATCACTGGACCGTTTATGATCCAATAAGGGCCTTTTCAAATCATTTACAAATTACTAAATAATTTAAACACAAAAATCAAATACAAAAAGTGAAACACAATCTGCATAGATAACTAAACGTGTTCACTTTGTCATTCGACCTACTGAATGGAGTTAAGTGATTACAAAATCATTTGCTGCTGTTCATCGCCTGAGCTTCTCACGTTCACAAACCTCCATTTAGAATGGCTTCTGGAATGCTATAGGGACTACAGATCAGCAACAAAACTGTCGGCATCAGTTACTCTGCCACCTTGCAACGCTCCGGACGTATGCCTACACACTCAGAGTAACAGGTTCCAGTCTCTTGTTGCTTCCATGAGATGCCGCTGGCCGTGTCCTATCCACTGCTCCTGGTTGTCAAAGAGTCGACCACAAAACCAGCAGCTGAATGTAGATGTGACATTACTGACAGAGGTAGAGTTCACAACCTTGTATTTGTTCCTGCTAGTCTTCTTCAGTTTCAGTTTCAAAACAAACCTCTCTTTCACGGGGCTTATTGCCTTAATCTTGTGCCCTCGAATTGTCTGGTAATCCTGAGAAGTTAAGCTGAGGGAAAAGTTACGCTCTGCCTCAGAAAGTGCTGCTATTGTTCTTTGTGACAAAGCCACTTTTAAAACATGGCCTTTAAACTTGCTTACTGTCTTCATAACATTAACAATTTCAGGAGGATCTGCATCGGGATGATTGAGCACTACCACGGGCTGATTTCGTCGAGGGCACTTTATTACCTGTGTTCGATTAAAAGGCACAAGCCTCAGTGTCCTAACAACGTCCTTTGGTGCCAATGTTTGCCCGACTTCGTGACTAAGAACCTCATCGCTTTCATTCACATTTTTGTTTAATATTTTTTTTGCCTTTGGGTGCTCCTGAATATTCTCTGCAGTTCCAAGCTTCTTTTGCCTCTTCCTCCTGGCAGTCAATAGTGAAGCAGAATCAAGTCTTTGACTATCTGAACGTTTACTTACTGAGTTCATTATTGCAGGTATATGTTTCTCTTTGTTCTGTGCATTTGCACGTAGAGAGTATTTAAGTGGGACACCTACAGTACTCACCAAAGGCTTAGAAGCCCTGCTGTTTGGAGGGAGATGTTCAGTTGAACTTTGGTTTTGAGACATCAGCATACTAGAAGCTGCTAAAGTATCTGCTGCCATAACTACTGACCTATTTGCTTGGGTTACAGTTTGAAGAACAGCATGCGACATGTCAGCAGTCAGCACTGATGCTCCTCTCCTCAATGGTTCTCCTCTACCACAGACCGAGTTAGGTTTAGCGGTGCTTCTAACAATTTTCAACAAAACTTTCTGTGCACTGCTCCCACTTTCTTGCGTAGAGGGTTCCCGATTGATCATCAGTCCTGTAGCTTGACTGTTTTGGAGTAAATTTGATTTAATGGGAGTTAAACACTTTAACAAAAATGCTTGTTGTTTGTTGGATGAACAACCCTTCACTACTGCAGCTGTTCCTGTGGACACCTGTGGCTTCACCAGAAAACATGTTGGCACTTTTGAAGCTGTTTCAGTGCAAAGTGATGGTACCGACTTAGAAACGACAAGTGAACCTTTAAGTGGTTTACCATTCAGCAAAATGTGTCCTGTGCCAGAACTTTTTTGCAGTCTTGAAGGAAACATCCTTTTCCCAGCACCTTGCAGTGTGTTACCACTTATAGACTCAGACTTATTTTCACTTTTGACTGAAGAAAAAGCCTGTAATCTTCCATTATTGAGTGTCAACTTTAATCCAGGGGAGCTTTCAGGTTTTTCACTTTCATTTACTTGAGAACGTGAGGTCCCGCGAATTAACTTGAATCCTGAGTGGTTTCCAAACTGAAAGGGAATACTTGACCCATTTGAAGAAGGATGAAGTAAAATGTGTTTTCTTTCAGGCAAATTCAATGACTGAATCAGTTCGACAGATCCACTAGGTCTCCCGTGTTCCTTTTCCAACTGTTGATGTATTATTGCATTTGAATGCTTTCCTAAAATTTGGTCCAATGAAGCAGATGTTGCAACAGAGCCTTTCCTCGTCTCAGAATACATACAACCCTTCTTGTTAACATCAGGCATTAATGATTTCTTCCTTTCCTTTTCAATAACCCTCTCTACTATTTGGCTGACATCCAAATCTGAACCTTCCGAGTCACATTCATTTTTTAAAGAAAATACAGATGTAATTTTGGGCATTAAGGGGAAATTATCATGAGAACACATTTCATCTGAAGGTTCAACATACTGTCCCGAATTTAACTGTGATGCTACATGATTAATTTCTTCTACTTCTTCATTCTCTGACACCTCATAAGCTTCAGGATGTTTGTGGCCTGAGAAATGCTGACTATACTTTTTGACATGCAAGTCAGGGCACACAGCTGACCGTCCTGGGCTTGTACCTCCTGTATGTATGGTTTCAGATACCAGAATGCTACAAGGGTCTGTCATGCCAAACAGGGATTCTGGATGCAGTGATAGACCGCGGTTAAGTGCTGTATCCTTGGAGTAATTATGAAAGCTAAATACTTGCCTGCTTTCTGGGTTCGGTAAACATGAATCTTCATCCATGTTTTCAACAGTTATTGAAACATTTCCAGACTGCTGCCAATCAGGAAACATGTGTAAATCATTTTTTTCTTGCTTCACCATGATTTTATTAAACCGTGAAGCGCCTGACGAATGAGCGGTCATATCTGACAATTCTGTAACTGTATGGCTAAGTCTAGGAACAGACTCTGTTAATGATACTGCCGGAGTACAGGGTTCACTCTTGATTTTGTGGAACATAGTACTTGGTTCTTTTACTGTATTTAGATTCAGGTCACCACGAACTCTATGAATCTTGCCCAATGAATAGTTTCTTCCCAGCTGCTGACTGCTGTGCTCCTGTGGAACCCCTTTAGTCATAACTCCACCTGTATCCTCATGTGTTCTAGTTAGTAAATCACTTTCAGATTCACCTGAAATGGAAGACGACTGTAGTGAGGGTGTTGAATGTTCTGCCTTGGCTACTGGAACTATTTTTAGCACTAGATGTTTTTTTCCACCAACCATCTTGAATCCCATGAACTTAGTGGTACAATTAGGAGGAACTGATATTTTGTTTTTCAAATACAACACAGATGATCCATTGATGTTAGACTTTAGTAAGCCTGAATTATGATTCTGAGTGCTTTCCATTGTAATTTGAGAGAGAACACAGTCTGAAGCATTTGGTGGTTCTTTCTTTACTGTACAAGAGGATGCAGTCCTTCCTTTTTCACCATTTGCAATTCTACCCAAAAATGGAGGAGTTTCACGTGCAGAGATTTTAGGTATATTTAACCTTTCACACTCTCCAGCCACATCATTTCCAGATATATCCTGAGGATCTTTGGTCTGCCACAGCACCTCATTCAATGGTACATTTGAGCTTCTCTTCAACATATATTTCAGGCCCGCAGAGTTATTTAGTGCACATTTAGCCACATCCTCTTTTTGAAGATAATTAGGCGATTGCTCAAACTGATCACTGTGCAAAGAATATATGTGCTTTATAACATAATCTTTACGTGTTGCCCCATAATCGCAAAACTGACAATTAAATGGAAAAGATCCAGTATGAACCAGTAGGTGCTTCTGAAATTCACCTTTTGTATAGCTTACATGTTGACATTTACCACATCTATACTGGATTTCACTGTGGCGGTGTATGTGCTGTACAAATGTTCCTACATCCTTCGTAGAAAACTTGCACTTTTCACAACGGAAATGTCCATTTACACAGTGTCTCATAGTAAAATGTCTTGTTAACTGAAGAAGAGTATACTGAACATCATCTTTGCAAACATCACACTTTACTAGTGTGTTGCGGTGAATCAGCCGATGCTGTTGAAGAATCTGGAAATCATTGGCCGAGAAGCTGCACAAATTGCATGGATATATAGGCAGAAATCCATAATGGTTTGATTTATAATGCTTCATTAAGTCATTTGGACTGAACAAAGTATTCCCTTCACATTCACTACATCTGAACTGGAGTACTTTTGCAGAAAGCACTGCTTTTTCTGGGGTTCTTGGATGCACTGGTTGTATTTCACTAACATCCATGCTCTCGTTATTAAATAGGTTCTTAAATGATTTCCTTGCTGTCTGGGATACAATAGACCGCTCAGCTTGATCTGTAGCAAGTGATTGCAAAACTGGATGCATACTTAAATTCACCTCAGGCCCCTCAACATCATTTGTTCCTTGAGTCAGACAAATCAATACATGGTCTTCATCTTCTGATGTTGTTGTTCTGCTCCATTCCATAATTAACCTTGTAACGAGAAACAGTCATGTTATCCACCACTCACAAAATTGTAATAAAATGCAAAATAATTCATTAAAAATGAAATACTTAAAAGTATGTTTATACTCACAACTGCATTAACAAACTATAAGCTGTCATTGAGAAGTAACATCATATCTGTACATTTCATTATTTGGGCTGCATGTCTGATGTAAATAAAATGAGTACATGCACTGACATAATAATACACGTCAGCAAGTGTAGACAATGGAAGAAAGGTAACCAGTCACTCAGAATTAAGACTAAGCTCTCGAAATCTGAGAGAATATTTCTGCAGCAATGCTATTTATTAATGACTGAAGTAATATATATCAGTGTTACTCTTTAGATGGAAAGCATCAGCACTATGCATTAATGTTTACCTGTAGATAGACCGCAGACCATTCAGGAAAAAGTTACAAGTACAGTCTAGACATAATTTCTAGTTAATAACAAGTTGGTTACTCACAGGGTGAAAAAACCCTCATAAAAGCTCGCCTCCAAGCTGCAGTCGTTGAATAGGATCTATAAAAAGGACAATGTTGCTACACTGCAAGAAAATCAGCTTGTGTTCATAATCATTGCAGGATAAGAAATGAGCCCTGCTCCAAGAGAACAGGTAGCGATAAAAACTTAGCACTCTGAATTAATTTTAACCTAATTCAGCTTAACGTCTCCATCCACTTCTGAAAACCTAAAAAACATCTATCCTCATCATTTTCATACTGGTACAGATCTCTGTCTCTCTCATTTTCAGTTGATATCCACAATCAGACATTTACCAAATAACACTTAAAGCCAGCCTTGACTAGACACAGAGACTCCCAATTAGATTAAATCACACAAACAACTGCTTTCTAAACACCCATAAGCAAGGTGATTCACAACCATTGCTGCATTGACTGCAACACAGTATAAATATGTTAGCAATTTAAAAATCTTTAATTATCCTTCAAAAAAGAGGAAAACAATTTCAATTAGTTGTAGAGGGATTGTACAGACAGTAAAATGAAACCATTAATTTTTATCACAGAAGACCTATCAATTAGTTTTGCGGTGTTCAGCACAATGTAGGCCTTCTCAAAGCCTGTTTTTTTCCAGCAAAGAAAAATAAAGGCATTTCCTCACTGTACAGAACTCCAGAGACGTTAACTGATTTTATCCATCCATCCATTCATTATCCAACCCGCTATACCCTAACTACAGGGTCACGGGGGTCTGCTGGAGCCAATCCCAGCCAACACAGGGCACAAGGCAAGAAGCCAGCCCACCACAGGGTGTGCGCACGCACGCACGCACGCGCACACACACACACACACACACACACACACACATTAGGAACAATTCCGAATCGCCAATACACCTAACCTGCATCTTTGGACTTTTTTGTTTATTTTACACAGAAATGTGTTATTCATAGGCTTTTCAAACAGATCTACCTCCAGGCTATGAACCATGATCACATGAAGCCAGTCCTATAATGCTTGTATTGACTTCCAGCTATTATAGGCCACATTTTAAATTGTCTATCGATGTTATCACTATACAAGCCGAGCCGTGTTACTCAGCTAAGTCAATGTCGGTTGGCCTCAAGTTATAGTGCCACTACTTAATCAGGTGTATGTAACTAAGGACTTTTCTGCATATAATATTTGCATGTATTATTTTATTAACCAGTGGCTTATTATATTAGTTCACTTAAGTTGCTTACTGTGGAACATGCTACATACAAGTTCCCGTGCTGGTGTTAAGAGTTTGCACTAGAACACTGTATTAAAGCAATATTAGACACTGCTACAAAGGTAATTTAAAGTTGATTCACTTAAAGCTAAAAACTGCTAAAAAGTTTAACTCACCTTTACCATCAAAGCCTAAAATTAGTACTGCCTTAGTATATATTCAAATAACCGTCTACCCAAAAAAAATCCCCCTAAATTTACTAATTACTTTTACTCACTCAAAAGCACTGTTCTGTTTTCTTCTTAATCACATTCTGAAAAACTGCACCTCATCAGATATAGAAATAAATTGCATTTCATTCTGTTCAGTCATGGTTTGGTTCAATCGGGTAATTTGCAGTGTTTTTTCTTTTTTACTTCAAAAGGCATTAACACTGGTCATGTTGAACTAAATGACAATATACAGGTGGACAACAGTGTTGGCTGTTTCAAAAATGCAATGCACTGATTAAAATAAATATATAGTGTCTATGGCACACCCTAGGTCCGCTGAAACGAACAACCATGCTGCGCAATATTTTTCCCATTTATAACTTTTAACATTTATCAAAGGGATGGGTCATCAATGAACTTAAAAGTGGGTCCCAAGGACACAAAGGTTTAGTAACACTGCTCTAAGGTAAACGCCATAATGCACTGAGTCAATGAAATTTGTTTTTCTGAAGTGGTTGAGGGGAAAAAAAAGTTTCTGCCTTTGATGACACAGGACTTTACTCAATGCTCCTATTTAAACTTTGTGAGTACTACTGAAATATTCTGGAGCAGCACCCCTGGCTGATGGGAAACACTTTTCACTTTGATATTTGCACATGATTGCAGGTAAAATGAAGTTGTAGACGGTAGCTGTCTGATTTTATTTTTTCTACAATTTCAACAAATGTCAGTTAAATCTGTCTAGCAATTTCTGAGATTTGGGGTATTACATTTTTCTTATTTTTGTTTTACCCCTAAATATTGCTATATCAAAATGACCTTTCTTAGTGGACATCGATGTACCATTCTGTCAAATGTCAGCTTTTTAGGTAAACGGGAAATTGTGTTATTGATGACCGAGTGTGTAAGTCAGTCAGCTTTGCATTTTATATATTTATTTCAACTAACAACTACAATTTCAGGCCTTCTCAAAATTCCAGCAATGAAAAAGACTGCTTACTCCAGGAGCTTCACTTGCGAGACCTCCAAACCGTGGAATAAAATGACTGCTAGCAGAAGAGAAGTATACCAGTCTGTGTGTTTAAATTCAGGCTGCATACTAAAAATGTGAAAAATATGCTTCTTTAAATAAAATTAATGTTGACAGCTGTTACTAACCTTTTTCAATTTTCTTTTTATGAATTTGTTTTTTTGACTTGGTGCCAACTGCTGCCTTGTCCAAACTGCTACACCTTGTGGTGGAATGTGATCAACAGTAACAGACAGTCCACCAGAACTTATTATTATACTAATGTTATCAAATCCTGCATGTGCCGTACACAACTGTAGGATGATTGTGAGACAGATGGCAGTGAGACTTTGATCATCTCAAAACACCGTAAAACCTTCCAAATATTTATCGTCTACAGAGCCATTATTAACAGTTTTACCCTTTCCATTTCTCCACTAAAGACTGGTTACATCTTCGGCCAGCCTTATGTTTTACTAGCATTAATGTATTATATTGGTATCTCATCCTATTTTCTGCTCCACTCGGTTTTATAATCAGTGAATCATTTTACCTGTAACTGATATCACTGTTTAATTATCTGGTCATTTGTTTCTTCTTTTATCATGCATTTGGGGAAAAAAAAAAAAAATACAGTAATGTCAGATTAACATTTATAAGAAATGTAGACATATTATACATAAAATGCATTATTATTATGATTATTATTATATTTTTGCCATCACTTGCTAACTCTCTTTTGTTATGTTCATATTAAATAACCTTTTAGCTGTGGACTTTCCTTTAACTGTGTCCTAATATAATGACCACTAAGAAGTGGAGCAGACACTGTTGCGAACATCATATAATGCTAAAAGGTTACAGGTACTTTACTGTCAGAGCCACTAGTAAATATCATCTTATATAGCTAGGACACTTGGAAATCCTTTAAATCAGACGGATAAAAAACCCAATGAAATGATCCCAATGGAAAATGTATAAATGCTTGCTAAATACCAATTAAAATTTAGCAAAATAAACTTTGTAAATTTTAGAAACTAAAATGCAAGAATTAGGAAGTAGTGTGTTAAAGAAGTTATGAAAAAGAAAAGGAAACATATTAAAAATAACATAACACGATTGTCAATGTAATTGTTTTGTGACTGTTAGGAGTGTTGCTGTCATCAAGGATTTGATTATCATTTTTTCTTTCAATCACGTTCATATTTGGAGGACGTGTTGTGTTCAACTTACATTCCGTGTTTGTCAACCGTTGTAAAGATAACAGGTTTCATTCATCAAAGTGTTCACCACCCAAATCGGTACTCGTGAATCTAAGATGTTTAACAGGCATTCCCGGTATTAAGTTGTGGATTTGCCTGCGAATATTTAGCGATAGCATCAATAAACAACTCGTCTTCCTCTTTATCTGAGACATAACACACTCCATGATTGGGTTTACCCTTCCCAGTTCTGCAAACTTTAGCAAAGTGGTTCAATTTACCACATTTTTTACACTGTCTTCTTTTAGCTGGACATTGACTTTTTCCACCGTGTGCTTTGTTTCCGCAGTAACTGCACTTAATATGCTTGTATGCGTCACTCACTTCATATTCTTTTGCTGCCTTCTCAATTGTGTAATGTGTTTTTTGTTCAGCGCTCTTTGGAGCTCTTGCTTGTTGTCTGCATACTGCGTTCACAGTCAGTTCACGTGAGCCGCCCGGAGTACATGTACCGAAGGTTCTCAGCTGTGCTTTTGCTATCTCGTGCGATCTTGCAATGTCCACGCCTTTATTTAATGTTAGCTCAGACCCGGCACTTAAAAGTTTCTCTCACACTTTCGCGGAGTTTGTGCCAAACATTATTCTATCCCTGACCATCTCATCTTTGTTTGCATAAGCACAGTCCTTCACCAGCAATTTTAACTCCATTACAAAGTGATCAAAACTCTCGTTTATACCCTGCATCTTCTCATTAAACTTGTATCTCGCGAATATCGTATTCGTCTTAGGCATGACAAATGCCTGAAAAAACAGTCATAATAAGTTTTCAGAAACTTAGCTTCCTCCTGGGTGAGAGTCCATGTGTTAAAAATGTCTCTTCCTATTTCCCCAATCCACAGGAGCAGGTACCTGCATTTCTCACTCTCGTCTTTCCCTTATAGCGGGCCAGAAAACATCAGCTCCACGTGCTGTTAGAACTTTTTCCATTCTCCCAGCAGGTTAAGAGAATCCCAGTCAATTCGTGGCGAGGGAACTCCAACAAAATCCATGACTGTCCTCTATTCTGACACCATGTCTTGTTTTCACAAATTGTGAAAAATTAAATGTGGCGAGACTTTCTTTTAAAGTATGCAGGGGAACTTTATTTATTACAGCTCTTACATTCACGGCATCCGTGCTCTAAATTAACTTCCATAATAGTAACCTTGAGGTCCCTTTTTCTGGTGCCTTCCTGATGACATCGGTGCCTAAACCATGCCTAATAATAATACATTTCAATGACATATAAATATTACAGTGATCACCTCGATAGACATCTCACCACCCAAATTGCTACTCGTGAATCTAAGATGTTTAACAGGCATTCCCGGCATTAAGTTTTTGATTTGCCTGCGAATAATTAGCGGCAGTGTCTCTATGAACTTGTGGATTAGCCCGCGAGTATTTAGCAGCAGCGTCTCTATGAACTTGTGGATTAGCCCGCGAGTATTTAGTGGCAGCGTGTCTATTAACTTGTGGATTTTTCTGCAAGTATTTGGCGGCAGCAGCACAAAGTTGTTTTCGTCTAGCTGCATCAGAAAATGTAGCACGACGTCTGGCACGCCTCCTTTTTACTGTTTTCTCACAGCTTGGATTGCTGCTGATGGACGGCCTTATATGGGAAGGCACTCAATTACATAAAAGGCATGGGTATGGGGGACGCAATATAGGTAGGCAGCCAACTACGTGGGAAGCATGGTGATGGGGTATGCAACTCCGCCTCACATGGCAACCGAGCTGCAGGCTATGGCCGCATATATTTACGCAAGTAGGATTCAGTTATGACCGTTACACATAGAATTTCGAAATGAAACCTGCCTAACTTTTGTAAGTAAGCTGTAAGGAATGAGCCTGCCAAATTTCAGCCTTCTACCTACACGGGAAGTTGGAGAATTAGTGATGAGTGAGTGAGTGAGTGAGTGAGGGCTTTGCCTTTTATTAGTATAGATCAAAAACTAAAATCTCTCATTCATATAAGTATTCACACCTTTTATTGTGGCACTCCAAATTGTGGTAGGGTGCATCCTATTTGCTTCAATTATCCTTGAGATGTGTTTAGAACAGGACTAGAGTCCACCTACACCAAACTGAATTAATCGGATATAGATTATAAAGGCACACGTCTGTGTGTAAAAGGTCCCAAAATTCACACTGACATAAGGGCGAAATCCATGAAACCCAACAGACTCTCTGTAGACCTTTGCTATCAAATTATGGTGAACAAAGATTAAGGCGGGGGTATAAAACCATTTCTAAAATCTGAGCATTCCCAGAAACAGAGTGACCTTAACAAGTGAAATGAAAGATGTTTGGAACCACCAGGACTCTCCCAAGAGTTGGCCACCTAACCAAACCAGGCAAGATGTGCCTTGGTCAGGAAGAAGACAAAGAACGTAACAGTCGCTTTAATAGAGCTTCAGAAGTCTTCTGCTGAAATGTGATAACCTGTTGGAAAGACAACCATCTCAACCGCTCTACATCAATCAGAGTGGCAAATGTCTGTTTGGAGTTTGTCAAACAGCATTTAAAGGACTTAGAGAGCAAGAGAAAAAAGGTTACTTAGTCTGATATAAAAATTGATCTCTATGGGAAGAATAGTGGTGGTAGCATCATGCTACAGTATATGGAGGCTACTAAGCACCAGTGACTTAAACTCAACAAATCAGTGCAACTGATCTTGAGAGGATCTGTCAGGAATATTGATATAGCCTACTCCAATTCACATGTGCAAAGCTTGTAGAGACAACCCCCAAGAAGTCTCAAAGCTGTAACTGATGCCAAAGGGGCTGCTACAAAGTACTAAAATAAAGGTTTAAACACTTGTACATATGAGACATTTCAGTTATTCATTTTTTTAATAAATTTTCAAACCTTTCTGAAAACATTTTTTAACTTTGTCATTATGGGCTACTAAGTGTGGATTGATGGGTAAAAATGGCAAATTTATCAAACACAATAAAGTGTTCAGAAAGTGAATGGGTCTAAATATTTTCTGAATCCACTGTACTCTTATACAAATGAATTAAGGACTCTTGGAAAACTGAACTGTTTATAAATGTTTCCTGGGACACTCATCAAAATTTCCTACTCATCATTAATCTCCTAGAAGTACATCTGCAGTGACTCCATTAACTGCCGAACTGCTATAGTTTATTTAGATGTCTGGATATTATCTCGAATTCGAACTGACTAATTACAAAGTGCTTGAATCCTTTTTTTCAAAATTTTGTTCTCCTTAGTGTGTTAACTTTGACTTTATTTCAATGCAGTTTTACTAGTGATACCCACTAACAATGTTGATAAATAACATGCTGGTTATTACCATAAAATGTAATAGTTTAATCTGTGAAAAATGTACATTTTTGCTGTGTTCCACTTAAAACAAACCTTGCTGTGGGCAGCATTACATGACCAAGCCTCTTACAGCACAAAGAAGTGTAATCCCATAAAGCAAAAATACACTGCTCAAAAAATTAAAGGCACACTTTTTAATCAGAGTATCGCGCATCAAGTCAATGAAACTTCTGGTATATTGATCTGGTCAGTTAAGTAACAGAGGGGATTGATAATCAGTTTCAGCTGCTTTGGTGTAAATGAAATTAACAACAGGTACACTAGAGGGGCAACAATGAGACAATCCCCAAAACAAGAATAGTTTAACAGGTGGAGGCCACTGACATTTTCCCTCCTCATTTTTTCATTAGTTTTGCATCTGGCTACGGTCAGACTTCATGAGGGTGACCTGAGGGCCTGAAGTCCTCTATTACACCCTGTGCTCACTGCCCGGCACCGTGGAGCTCGATTGGCATTTGACATAGAATACCAGAATTGGCAGGTCCACCACTGGTGCCCTGTGCTTTTCACAGATGAGAGCAGGTTCACCTTGAGCACATGTGACAGACGTGAAAGGGTCTGGAGAAGCCGTGGAGAACATTATGCTGTCTGTAACATCGTTCAGCATGACTGGTTTGGTGGTGGGTCAGTGATGGTCTGGGGTGGCATATGCATGGAGGGACACATACATCTACAGGCTACACAACGGCACCTTGATTGCCATTAGGTATCTGGATGAAATCCTTGGACCCACTGTCAGACACTATGCTGGTGCAGTGGGTCCTGGGTTCTGCCTGGTACAAAACAATGCCGGCCTTATGTGGCAAGAGTATGCAGGCAGTTCCTGCAGGATGAAGGAATTGATATCACTGACTGGCCCCCATGCTCGCCTGACCTAAATCCAATAGAACACCTCTGGAACATTATGTTTCAGCCCATCCGAACCCCGCCAGGTTGCACCTCAGACTGTCCAGGAGCTCAGTGAAGCCCTGGTCCAGATCTGGGAGGAGATCCATCAGGACACCATCTGTCGTCTCACTTGGTGCAAGCCCAGAGGTTATCGGGCATGCATAAAAGCGTGGGGGTCGTACAAACTACTGAGTATGATTTCGAACTGCTTCAATGAAATTTCTGCAAAATGGACCAGTCTGCCGCATCATTTTTTCACTTTGATGTTCGGGGTGTCTTTGAATTCAGCCCTCTGTAGGTTGATAATTTTCATTTCCATTTCCTTTCGTTCCCAACACATTACCAGTCCATATCAGTATAGATATCCAGCATGACTTTTTTCACATTGAGATCTGATGTGTTTTCAAAGTGTTTCTTTAATTGTTTTGAGCAGTTTAGATTAGCAAAGGTGTGTAATGCGTATTGCATATGAAATTGATTATGACAAAAAGAATATAGTGTAAAGTGTGCTTCCTCGCTTTTCCTTTAATTATTTTCCCTAGTGCCTGTAAAGAGCTCTAAAATTTAAGATAAATCTGGCTTTGAGAGCTTTTGCCAACTTGAAGGTGGGGAGAGCCAGGCCAGTTATCTTATCCAGATGAAAGAGTGGGTGCAGTAAAATTGCAATAGTGATTTTGCACATATTTGAAAAGGATGCTTCATTATTACATAGTTGGCTGTCCATTTAACTGCTAACAGCAAAAGTCAAGGTCTCCTTACACAACCAAAAATGTAAATAAGCTGTTCCTTAAAGTGATGTACTAGAAAATAAGATGATCTAAAAAAATCTTGCAATGTGTCTTAATGGTGTCTGAAGTAACATGATGCTGCCTTTAACCTTTAAGAATTTTATTCAATTTTAAAAAGTGGTATTTTAACATTAATGAAAAGATATTCAAAATATGTATGTAAAAGTGAAAGCACTAAAATAAGACAATAAATAAAACATTAAAATAAGATACTCATAGATTACATTTTTGTCAGACCCATATAGTCATGGCATCTTTAATGAGAAAACTGGAGCCTACTTTATGGGCATGAATTTTCTCAAATCATGAAGAAAAGCTTTTATACAATATATGTCTTCATTAATTGTTTGAACACAATACTAAACAAAACCAAGAAGACAGAAATGCTAAATTAACTGTATCTCACAGCTCCATCAGACTGCATTCAAATAACAATCTCTGCATGAACTTTACATATGAAATACACCCCCATCCCATACACATGCAAATTCATTTGATTGACAGCTTTCAAAAGAGCCTGGGCAAGTCCTACGTGTGTGTGTGCACCATTAAACTGACAGGACATTTAAGTAGTTAAAAAATAAGGTTTTATACACTTCATTAGATACATCTGTCCATCAGTGCAAATAGCCTGCTACTCCACACAGCAAATTGTGAGGCTGTAATGAGATATACATGGCATGCATTCATGGTCAACCAAACATTAAAATGAGCAAGATGTATAAGCTAAACTCCTTTGAATGTATAATGACTGTTAGTTTTGAGGCTGCATCTCAGAAACAGTTGCCCTCTTGGGATATTCCTGTACTTCATTCTATTAAAGTTTACACAAAACTGGATGATAAATGCAATCCAATCAGTGCATAGAAACACCTTGCTAAGAAAAAGGTCAGAGAAGAATAGCCAGGCTTATTCAAACTAACCACTGAAAGGCAACCAATACTCAAGTAACAGCTCTTAAAAACCTTGGTGTATTTGCACTGGAACAATAGCAGAAGACCACTTTCATTTAGTTACGAATAATAGACATTGTTATTCCCATTAATGAAACCTAAGCAAAACATTATTCCAATAACTATTCCAAAAAATTAGCAAAAAAATAAGCAAAAATAATCCAAAAATAAGTGAGAACTCCTTGAAAAAATACACTTTCAAAGTTTTGAAATAGGTGGATGACATACAGTCAGCATCAGAAGATATCACAAATAAATATAAAACAAGACTATATGTGTGGGGTGATCACACTGCTCGCAAATGGAATCTCAAAAATAAAAAATGTTTTTTAAAAGCATTTTCCTAAAGGTGTTGTAGGTTAAAGTTACAAACTACGACGGAGGACACTTCTTATTTGATTCTTGCATTCTTTTTAAAAATATACTGTTAAATTATCACATGAAAATTGAGTTCTTTCACAGACAGTAAAACTGTATGTATTAAATTGACTGGTGCAACATAAATGACAAATTATTTGACAACTACAAGAAAAAAATGCATTTTTATACTTGCAAATCTGTATCCATGTGGTCATTTTTGGTGAGTAACACAAAACTAATAAAATGTGACAAAGACTAAAAGTTAATTGCTGAAAATTTGAAACTAAACAAAAAATAAAAATGAGCAAAAACATAAATAAAAAGAAAAATTATACAATTAAAAACTAAACAAAAAGAAAATTAAATAACAAACTAAATAAGGACTAAAACTAAAAAAATATAAACTAGAAAAACACTAACAGTAGACAAAGGATTGACAAATCTTCAAATCTCGATTTTGCTGCAGCATGCAGATGGTATAAACAGCAAGAATCCATTGATCCATCCTAACTTGTGCCAAGAACATAGAAATGCTGGCTGTACTATAACCCAGTAGGGAATGTTTTCTTATCCTCTTAATAGCAACCAAGAGTTACTCGAGTATTAAGCATTGTTACTGACCATATATATATCCCTTTATGGTACTCTTTTTCAAATGGATACACCCACCAATCTAATGCACCAAGTCACAAAGCATGCTTCATCTCAAAACAATGTAAACATCAATTTACTCCAAAGACCTGCACTGTTCCTTCGATCACAATGTAAAAGACCACCTTTGGAATGTGTTGGATTGAAAGATTTGCAGCATGAACATGTAGCCCAGAAATGTGCATTAACAACACAATGCTACTGAATTAGCATGCACGCCATTATCTGTGAATTGAATCTAAAGGTAGAGGGGCGATTACAGGTACTACATAGGTCTATTTAATAAAGTGGGCACTAATTATACAGAGGACTTAAAGCAACGCTGCAAGGTCACGTCCTAATTTGATACTCCAAGAAAATGTAGTCTCTTTGTTCAGGAGCGTAAGTCATATGAAAACACAAGTTTCACTATTCAGAAGAGCATTCATTAAGTCATATAGATGAAATTAAGACTATGACAGCATTTCAAAAATATGCTGTCATGGCCGAAATTATCAGCACCCCTGGCATTTTCCCAGAATTTGCACCATTTCTCCCAGAAAATTGTTGCGATTACAAATGTTTTGGTATACACGTGTTAATTTCCTTTATGTGCATTGGAACAACACAGAAAAAAAGTCAAATCTCATATCATTTCACACAGAACTCCAAAAATGGGCCAGACAAAATTATTGGCACCTTTTCAAAATTGTGGGTAAATCATTTTATTTCAAGCATATGATGCTCGTTTGAACTCACCTGTGGCAAGAAACAGGTGCTGGGAATATAGCAATCACACCTGAAGCCAGTTAAAATGGAGAAAATTTGACTCAGCCTTTCTGTTGTGTGTCTGTGTGTGCCACACTAAGCATGGAGAACAGAAAGAAGAGCAGAGAATTGTCTGAGGACTTGGGAACAAAAATTGTGGAAAAATATCAACAATCTCAGGGCTACAAGTCCATCTCCAGAGATCTTCATGTTCCTTTGTCCACTGTGCACAACATAATCAAGATGTTCACAACGCATGGCACTGTAGCTAACCTCCCTGGATGTGGATGGAAGAGAAATATTGATAAAAGACTGCAACGAAGGATAGTCCAAATGGTGGATAAACAGCCTCAATCAACATCAAAACATATTTAAGCTGTTCTGCAGACTCAGGGTGCAACTGTGTCAGCTTGAACTATCTGTAGACATCTGAACAAAATGAATTGCTATGACAGGAGAGCCAGGAGGACCCCACTGCTGACACAGAAACATAAAAAAGCCAGGCTGGAGTTTGCCAAAATGTACTTGAGGAAGCCAAAATCCTTCCGGGCTTGTGGACAGATGAGACCAAGGTAGAGTTTTTTGGTAAAGCTCATCATTCTACTGTTTACAGAAAACTGAATGAGGCCTATGAAGAAAAGAACACAGTACCTACAGTCAAACATGGTGGAGGTTCTAAGATGTTTTGGGGATGTTTTGCTGCCTCTGGCACTGGATACCTTGACTGTGTGCAAGGCATCATGAAATCTAAAGACTACCAAAAGATATTGGGGCACAATGTAGGGCCCAGTGTCAGAAAGCTGGGTCTGTGTCAGAGGTCATGGGGTTCCAGCAGGTCAATGACCCCAAACATACCTCTAAAAGCACCCAGAAATGGTTGAAGACAAAGCGCTGGAGAGTTCTGAAGTGGCCAACAATGAGTCGGATCTAAATGCGATTGAACACTTATGGAGAGATCTCAAAATTGCTGTTGGGATAACCCGCACTTCAAATCTGAGAGACCTTGAGCAGTTTGCAAAAGAAGAATGGTCGGAAATTCCAGTTGAGAGGTGTAACAAGCTTGTTGACAGTTATAGAAAGCGCTCGATTTCAGTTATTTTTTCCAAAGGGCGTGCAACCAAATATTAAGTTGAGGGTGCCAATAATTTTGTCCAGCCTGGCTTTTGAGTTCTGTGTGACATGATGTCAGATTTGGCTTTTTTTCTCTGTTTTTTTGTGTCGTTCCAATGCACATAAAGGAAATAAACGTGTATACCAAAACATTTGTAACTGCAACAATTTTCTGGGAGAAATGGTGCATTTTATGGGAAAATTCCAGGGGTGCCGATAATTTCAGCCATGACTGTATGAGATATCTGGTCAACTTGAATATTAGCTAACCAAGCAAGTTTGATGGCCTGGTCTCATGTTTGTACATAATTTTAGGATCCTCTGCTCTTATGTTAAAAAAAATATACAAACAGTAAACAGTAACAACATAGAACATCAGCTGTATTTTACCAAAAAGAGTATGCCAGACGATAGTCATTTATGTTTGTGCACTTCACTTCAAACAGTTCCATGCAGCAATTTGGACACCCCAGCCAAATTACCTATTGCATTGACATTCTAAGTAAAAAAAATAGTAAATACAATTTTAGCAGAAAACAAACTAAAACATTGGCATTTCTATAAAAATGTTAATGTACATTTACAATTTATTTGAACAAAAAAATTAATAAATAAAGAGTAAATATGGTATTTACAAAAGTTTAGTCACCCTACTAAATTATGTAGTATTAACGTTTTTCACAAATATAACAGGGGGAAAACATTTTATATTGCCAGCTATGAGTCTAAAACTTCTTATGCAGAGCAAGTTAAAGATCTACCCACAGATTTTCAATAATGTTAAGTCTGAGGACTGAGAGGGCCATTCCAAAACCTTCAACTAGCGTTTCTTGAAGTCCTTCCTAGTACATTTCAAAGTGTGTTTTGGATCGCTCTCTTGTTGAAGAAGCCATCCCTTTTTTGAATTCTGTTTCCTGGCTGACTTCTGACATTCTCCTTGAGAATTTGTTGATATTCATTGGAACCACTTCTTCACTCTGCTTACACAGTGTTTAATTTTCAGACCCTCACTCAGTAGCTTAGAAAAGCCCATGTTTGTTGAGTGTTGTTCAATGTTTAAATGGTCAAGAAATGTACTAGTCTCCAGAATTGTTTTAAGCCGACAATTCCTAATGAACATTCTTCACAAGACTATCAATCTAACAAATTCTAAAATCTTTACAATTAAAACTTTATGTTTTATATATTTTTTTGCATTTTTTCAGTTTATGAAATAAATGAAAACTGCAAATTAACATTTTTTTATAAAAATGCTACTGGTTTTTGTATGCTGTCAAAGTTGTATTTACTATTTTTCACTTCAAATGTCAACCAAATATGTAATTTGGCCAGGGAGTCCAAATGTCTGCATGAAACTGTAACTTGTATTAAGTGCTGAACCAGCAAGAACTTTTTTCAATATTCCCCTTTATCTTATTGCAGTAAAATTTCACTTTATTAACGACACTTATTACATACAGTCTGCTTAGAATTGACACACTAAAGTTGTACAAATTTCAGATTTCTTTTACTGAAAAGGAATTAAAATAGAGGTGTTAATGTGTTACACAAAATGAATATTAGAACATAAGCCACAAAATACTAAGTAATACCTAAAGAGGTAGACATTCCTTGTTTAATTCTAAATCAAGTGGTAGTCTGCTCCTCTTTAGTAGGCCTATGCTGCCAACATCAACATAAAAAATAAATTCCAATGTTGAAAACAGTAAAAACACAGAACACAGACTGAAGCAGAATAACTGATTCTCCCGACTCTCTAAAGAGATCAGAACAACTTAGTTTTCATTATTAGGGCACAAGTGCTTATGCCATAGAAATTGAAGATGCCTTTTTTTGTATAGGGTTGCATTTGAGGTAATCAGAACAAATTATCGATCAGTTTAGAAAAAAGGCAACAACTAATATGGTGACATTGCTTGCCCCATGACTATTATGCAAGTTATTTTTCTCATGGTTTTTAAATTTGTGAACATCACTTTAATTGTGTTTTTGATTTATTATTATCAGTACTTGTCAACTAATCATTTTATCTTATGTAACAAATCCAACTGAGGCCAGTGTAATAGTGTAAAGGATATTAGAGATTAAACTAAGTTAAACTGAAGACATGGAGAACAGATGGCTTGTTTTGTTGCCATAACTGTAATCTCTGCCATTTAGGTTTCAATATACTGTTAGTAATTACATACATTATTCTAACATGGTTAATGTTGTTCTGTAATATTACTATGGACATATTGGAAATGAAAAACCTCTCATCAGTAAAAAAAGTAATAAAATCCACAGAAATACTGCAAAGTTTTAATCATAGTGTATTTAGATTCTTGCATTTTGTCATTTTCAAACTGTATTACTGACTTCAATTTGAAAATCAACAGAAACAAAAATGAAACACTCAAAGGAAGTTGACAGAAGTCAACTGTTACTTTATGAATCATTAAGACTGAATGTTTGAGTAACAAAAATAAATAAGAAATAATTTACATTTTAAAGACTTAACACAGAATACTGTACTCATCAAATTATATTTTAGCCAAGCGAGACTAATTCTGTTTAAGTATGTTCACACCCTGTGTGTCATTCTTTACAAGGCAGAATAGTATTCAAACTACTTTTGTATTATACATTTGAAGCATGCTTTTATCAGTGTCACCAACAATTAAAATGTCTTCATAATTATTACAGAACGCTTGTCAGAAGTACAGCTCTCTTACAGATCCAGCATACTTTGTTTAAATCCCACATCTAGTCATCATCTATGTAATGCAAGTATTTGCTGCCTTTGTGGGTTTCTAATCATGTCCCCGAAGATATGCTTTTTAGGTGGCTTGGCAATTACAACTGACCCTGTTTAAGTGCATCTTCTGATAAATTGGTATCCTGCCCTTGACTGTTACCAGCCAGCCTTCTGCCCAGCACTACTAGGACATAGCCCAGCCTGCCAAACTACACCCACCGAAAACCTTTTAAGCAAGTTACATAATGTGTTGTCTAATACTGGGGTGTGAGACTTCATTCAAAACTGTGGCCCAGAAATTGTTTTTATTCTTTTGGTATCTATAATATCTTCTGTATCCTCTGTCCTGAAATGGCACTAGTGCCATTTTACTGATATTTTTGAGCAGCAAACATTTTTTTCAGCAATTACTGCATTTTCCCATTGATTTTGCTCAAATTTGTTATTCATAGTTAGAATGTTATGTTAAAAAAATTCACAATCTAATAATAATAAAAAAAATCTAATAATGACAACCACATATATACAGATCTACAGTATATCATGAATAATAAAATTTAAATTACCTTTCGTATTCAATAAATAATACGTCATAAGTTCAACTAATAATTTTGGCCACAATTGCTGCACAGCAATAATTTCATATATAATCAGACATTCAGGTTAATTTATGGTTTAAGACAACTGTTCATTTAGTCTGAAAAGGTGTTTTTTAATATGACAAAAATCCAATTTTGTAATAAAAACTGTAATGGTGCTGTTGTTCTATTTCCTCTCTGAAAACAGCTGCAGAAAAACTCACTCAATGCATCTAATTAACATAATGGTAAAAAAAAACAACAAAACAACTATTGTATCTTCTTAACTGTCTCACCATCCAGGCAGTATTTTAAAATCAAACACTAACAAATATGTAACAGGAAACCTCTAAATTAGTAAGATAATGAAGTTAAACAGCAAAATAACAGCCCTTTCCTCAGGACCCACATGACAATTTGCTTTCAGCAATGAAGTTGGCTGTTCTTAGGGTACTACCAAGTGTGCGTCTCTGAGCCGGAGCTACTTACTTCTAACATATTAGCCAATATTTACAAGCTGACTGATTCTTCATATCATCACGTTAACAAAGCATGAATGCAGGACATGCTTTAAAACTCACACTATTACTGCATAAAATTATCACTAATGGTAGCCTATTATATTTTTTGTATTGAACAAAGCAGTGGCATTCCCCCACTTTAATTGGAATTTTTAACAAAATGATAAGATTCGGGCAATCTACATTAAAATCCATAATCTGCCACTACTAGGGTTGTCGAAAGTATGTTAATATTGCTAAGCATACATTTTAACATTTAAAAATGACTTTAATAATCATTTTTCATGGTATTGACTCTACAGCCTATATATGCATGCACTTCCAGTTCACCATGGCTGGTTCTATCCACTCACAAGTGTTAATAAGAGGGCAATTTCAGCAGAGCTGGAGCCTTCACCAGGACGCTTAACTGACAAAGAGGGCAGCCATAGTGGGGTCTAGAAATACTTCCGTTTTGTGCCCAATGGGGATGGACAAACCACAAGATACATGCAAGCCTGTAGGCAAGAACTGCAAGCAAATCAATACAAAAAAATGGAGAGGTATCTTAGTTCTTTATTAAGGAAACATTTTTAATTATAAGCCTGTAAACAGTTGTATTTGAGATTAGGGATGTGATGGTTATTTTTTTTCTACAGGTTAAAACCTTTTTGTAGCCAGTTAAATGTTTAATGTGTCAAGACGGAGGTCTTCAATTATACTTACCTACAGGTCACTTTTATTCTGTGCTCTTCAATCAGAGGCAACACTCTATCTTGGCACCATAGGACTCCATCACTTTCTTGATTTTTAAACCCTCACAGCAAAATCTGCCGCCATTGTGTTTTACCTTCTTTTACTTTATTATGTGCGATTTAAAAAATATGTTTCATGACATTCATCATATGATGTAAGGCACTATAATTTTTCAGTGCTCAACTGCATAAAAAGTGGCGCTGCTACTCCTCTGTGTGCTCATATACTTTCAGCGCTTGTATTTAGTAAGTCAGGACTCATTGGCAACCCAAAAAAAGCATGCTTCACACAAGAGCATATTGACATGCTAGCCCTTATACAGCAAATTTGGAAGTTACAAATACAGTAGTTGTGTAGTTTATCTGCACAAAATGCAATGTGCACTGTTTGCATTTTTGCCAAGCCTTAAAGTGTGTTAGTAGTCTGTTAGCATGTTGCTTTTCAGAACAACTGTTTACAAGAAGATGACATTAATGTTCTTTTTAATAGGATGTTTACTTAATGCTTGTTTTAATATTTTTATGTATACAGTTTACAAAAGATTGCAATACTTGTTCAATTGACATTTAATGAAATTTGTAACAATTCACTGTACTACTTCAGTAACAGTATTTGTTTTCATCAATGTAAACCTTTTACTAAAAGTATTTGCATTTAATGCCAATTTATATTACTTGTTTTCAGCAATTTTAAGTTTTTAATGCATGGAGAATTGCAATTTATTCATATATATTTTATTGAGTTATATTATGTACTATATTGGATATCGAATTTCAATCATTTTCTTTGTATCACATTGAAGCTTGAAATTTTAGTATTGTGACACCCCTTCCCAATACCAATACCCCATGCACTTCTTTATTTAATGAATGAAGTTCAAGCTATAATAAATACTTTATTTCTTCTTCTCTTTGTCAAGTGGGAATAACTACACTAAAAACATGAGAGTCATGTAATGCACAGACTTAATAATAATAATAATAATAATAATAATAATAATAATAATAATAAAGAAGAAGCCAATACTTTACTGAAAAAACAGGAGCACATTACACTTATTTAATCTTGGTTTCTCTGTTGCCAACTTAAAAGTCAGAAAAATGTGTAATTAGTAACAAATTCCAAGATTGAATTGAACAGGAATGAAAGAATATTACATATGCATGCGATTTCTGGACAACCATTTCTTGCTTGGGATCCTTTTTGCATTACATAAGCCTACCCCAGTTGTGCAAGCTTCCACGCAGCAACCAGCTCTACATAGTCTACTAGTTCCTCATATAAGCACCAAAATAACGTAACATACATGCCTTTGCATGTGGAATGAAACCAGTCTGGAAATGGCCACATGAAAATAGACAGAATGTGCAAAATTCATAAAATGACTGTGGCCAGAACTGATCCCCGATCACTGGAGGTATAAAGCAGCGATGCAAAAATCTACAGCACCATGCTAAGCCAACTGGGCTGTATTTGAGAGAACCTTTTATTGTGGGCACTGTCACTTTACAAATAATTATCAATATAAAAAAAATGAATAATGAATGTAGTTTTTAAATACATATTTACAACCTTTTGCATGCTGGACATATACTATTTAATTAGTTATAAACTGATCATACATTGGTCCTATCATACTTCCTGTTAACATTCAAATTGTTCCAATCTGCTAATGTTAAGGCATCTCATAAAACACCCTTTCAACCATTTAGTCTCTTCCTGGGTATCTGCAGCCAGGTTTACTCACTTAAACAAAAGTCAAGCAAGTTTAGGTTTGTTTCAGCCCATCTTTCATCCATCCTTGGGAAAAAATGTAGTACTACACTTCTTGAACTACTCGTTAAAATTTCTGTTGCCTACGGCTTAATATCTTTACACAATCTAACCATTCAAATGTATTTATGTATAAAAAGAATTTTGTGAATCACCTTAAACCAAGGTGGGGTTTAAAAACTTAAATTCTAAAAGTTTTCACATTTGTCTAAACTAACAAAAAATTTTTGGAATGGATTAAAGCGTTTATTGACTTTTTTGTGGCTAGTGCGACTACAGTCAGTGTGTTATTAACTTTAAAGCTAAAGGCAGAAAAAAAACTGAATATTTAAAATATGTATCAAATCCTGAAAGTTTAAACGCAAACATCCTAAAACTGAGAGCACCAGTTAGTCTAATTCTTTACCGAGGTTGTATTTAGAAGCAAAAAGATATTTTGTGGTTCTATTGTACTTTTACTAGTTGTCTTCTTCTTTAAAAAGTAGAAGTCCCAAAGTCAGCAATTACTTCCCTTCTTGATACCTTTTCTTCTGTTGATCCTTGATTTAACAGGTAATTATAAATAACAGAAAACTTGTATTGTAACTTCTGTTGAGCAAGTAAATAGTCATGTAAAAGTGTAACAAACTTCTGACATCTGCAGAAAGACATCCGTTTATGTCAAAAGGCAGCAACTGTTTTATTAGGACTTTTGTTAAAAGTGTAAACTTTTCCAATGGTATAAAGTCACTAATGCTTTGGCAAGCTGGGAGCTGTAGATTATTACCACCAAGCCTGGCAAGTACATTTTGGACAGAAGTACATCAAGTCTATGTTTTGTTGGGTTCGTTTTAAAATAAAAGAGCACAATGTAGTTCTCATCAAAGATCGCCAGGTATGCCCACCTACTGACAGAGGGGCTTCACACACGGAGCACAAAATGAATGCAGTGAACACTATGCCTGCCTGCGTCTCCGAAGTGCCTTCAACGTTTCAAACAAGACGTCAGCCTAAAGAATGACGTTTCTTCGCTTTAATTTTTCAGGCACTAGACTGGCCTTGGAAAGTTGAGTGCTACCGTTGGGCGCTAACAGTCTGGATGCTTTGCAGCTAACACGCTCCCACTTTACTACTTCTTGCCCTCAATAGAAATCTACTCTATTTTTCAACTAGTAAGCCGGCGGACGAATACAGTGCCTTCTACTTACTAACTGCCCGGACAAGTTCGACTTTCAGTATACTTGAAAAAAGTGAGGAAAACGAAATGAACCCGACAGCTTGGCACTTATTTTCATCCCTTCCGCGTTTCTATTTTATCTACTAACACCACCAAGTTTTGAGACTTTGATGCGTCTTCGTGCTGAACTCTTGGGTCTAGTTGACTGCATCTATTCCTACCGACGCCCCCACCCTCCGTGAAAATAAGTACTTAATATCGTATTCAAAGCCAAGGCTGTCTCGACATTGGCAAGCAAATCCCGAAAAGCTACAGCACGAGTTTTGACCGTAAAACTGCCTCGTTATATAAAAGGCGAAAAGCACAGAGTTTACTTGAAATTACCTTCCTTTTCTTTTTCGCTTTGCAGGTCACTAACAGCCGCCATGACAGTTCCATCCGGGAATCCAGAGCGACAGCGGACAGTGCGAGCGCTGCGGGGGAAGAGAACGCGGAGGGATATGGATTAGCAACAAGAGTACTCATGTTTTGTGTCTTCTCTGTCGATTTGGAGAGTTAGGGAAATGACGGTTTAGACATGTCTAGTCCAAGTGAATATGAGTACATCGACAAAAAGGCCAACCCATGCAAGGGATCATTGCGTGAACGTTTAATCGGCACAGAAAGGAAGAGGTCAAAATGGCAGTCAAGTAGCATGTTGGTTGAAGTAACCACTACTTTGATCTAAAGATCTTGCACTGCTGCTCAGGAACACACGCTGCCATTGCTTGCATGTTCTTTTGCACAAAGCACATCATTGGTAGGCCCTTCATGGTTGATCATAAAGCAGTGTATTAACAAGTTATACATATACACTCTTGATCTTTTGAGGTGCTTTGGCCACTATGCAGTCCTAATTTTAAATTTGGTGTCTTAATTCTACATGTTGAATTTTGGTTATTGCATTTGTGTTGTCACCTCCAGGATTTTCTAATGAAATAATCCCAGTTGGAAAATACACATTTGTTTGGATTAAACTGTTGTATCCATAATAACAATATATTCTAATATACATAAATAACATTTAAAAATAGATTTTTTTAAATGTAAACATTTTTATATTTTTACTATTGTGGCAGCAGACAAATGGATAAAATTTCGGCCAGGAAGGAATGTGTAACTGCTGGTGCACTGACCTTTGGGAATGATTTTTTCTAGAAGGACTGGTATTTTTAAGAAGGATCACATCAGCATTGCTGAATCATCCTTTCGTGGGCTTGGGTGACTCAGTGATGATATGCTAAGACGATTTTAAAAAGGGTGCCACGAATATCAAGTGGTCAGACTGGAGACAGCTGGCCCAAATGGAGAAAGTGAGCAAGGCCTTGACAATGACAATGTTTTCGTTGGCCATAATGTGGGAAAAGAGCAAAGAGTGGATAATCTACTGGAAGAAGTCGAGAAGACCTCGGCAAACATGCTAGACTGAAACCAAGAGCCACCTATAACGTGATTAGACTGGAGTGGGATAGTTAACAAGTTTCTTCAGACTGGAAGTGATTATATTTGTTGATGTTTCAGAGGCAATCCCAGAGGTCCAAGGCAGTGGGCAAGTTTGCACTGGTGCAGAAGTCTTAACTTTTAATGAAATACATTTGTGTTTCTTGAAGGACTGAACTGCCCATTTCCTCATTTTAATGCTTGTTATATTTATTTTCAGACTGCTGATATTGTATACTTTTAAAGAACATGTCATATACAGATACTGTAGATTTGAGAGCTTCACAGACAAATTTCTGAATGAATGAAAGTCACTTGTAAGATAATGCAACACTAGAGAGCACTTCGCGAAGATGCCAACAAGGCACTGAATTACTTCCAGTATTGGGTGTTGGCTGTGTCCTAAGTATGACAAGTAGCAAAAACAGTTTTTACCAAAGCTAGTACCAGTCACAGACTCAGTTATAGTCACAGGAGTTTCTTCCTTTGTTTATTGTGTCTTTTTAATTAGTTTTATGGAAATCAGCTTAAAGACACATGCTCATGTGTCTTTTCTATATATAGCTCTAATGACAACAGTATTGTAAGATGAGACTGGCAGCCATTGCTGAGAAACTAGACGCATATTACAATTAGAACCTGGCAAGTACAGAAATATAATTACATTGCTTGTTTTACATACTTGTTAAGGTAGTAACTGACAATGCCTTGAAATTTGGATCAATAAGCTAATTTGTCAGTATGTTTACATCTAGAAAAAAGCCTTTCTGCTAAATGTACTTCATAAACAAATTCAAATGAGATAATATTTAATCTTTAAATACTTCATTTCATCTTCTCAACCTCTTTCAATGGTGAGGGTCAGGTCACCAATAAATAGTTGTTACTCATAATACATATAAACATCTAGCAGTATCATTTAATTTGAATAGAAACCAAATACTTTACAGCAAATGTGAATTGTGAATTTCCCCTTGGGATTAATAAAGTATCTATCTATCTATCTATCTATCTATCAAATGACACTGTTGAGAAGTTATGTGTTTACTTTATACAAACCTCCTATAACGAACACTAAACATAAACTATTCAAACAAAAAGCCAGACCACAACTTTATTAAGGAGCATATAAAGTAAAATTTATCTTGATTTTCAAAAATCAGTAATAAGCAGATAAGCTTCTAGTAAACAAAATTAAATGGTAGAAGTTCAATGGGCATTGTTTAAAAGCATCCAAAATTGGCTAAAGCAGAGAAAGCAAAGGCTTATGATGCAGCAAGCTGTTTTCAAATTAGGTAATGTCCCTCTAGAATCTGGGCCTCAGTCAGTTCTTTTTTCAGTATATAACTGATATTAACAATGATTTATCAAACAAGCTGGTTATGTTAATTGGTAACCCTAAAGTAGGTGGATAGTGACTCTATAATCAATAGATTTGTTAAAAATGAATGTGAATAGAATTCAGACTGTGGCAGATTACATTTAATGTAAAATTTTTTTTTATATTTTTTTTTTTACTTTTTAGTCTTTGAGTATTTTGCAAATGATTTTTCATTAATCATTTTTCATGAACAGGAAGCTTCTTTAAAAGTATTACATAATATATCTTCTGTGCAGAATTATTTGAATACTAAAAAGAATTATATTTTGGTCTCTATTTTTCAGTTCAGACTATTATGGGATTAGTGCTCAGTCACTGTGAAAGAAAAATATCAATGAGAGAATGGCAAGCTTATGGCAATCATCTGATCATCAAGGCTACTCCTTTGTAAGAGTAAACGAGTAAAGTCAGCACACATATTTACCAACTCCACTCACTGGAAGAGGCAAGTGGGGGCAAATCCGATGCGTCTCACACTTGTATGCTCCTATATCTCACTATATTCTCTCTCCGTTATTGTTGTGTCTGCGTTAATTGGAATCACATAACCATTAATTATGGCAAAATTTGTTACGTAATTGCATCGGTTTTGACAGTTCATTGTATTGTCATTGATACTGAACACGCAGGTAAAATTTGAAGAAATTCACTTCGGCAAAAGTGGGTTTTAAATCAGTTGCAAGATTTGACCCAGACAAACAGACAGAGGAGTCGAGTTAAATTAATCGTTTAATAAAAACCTTTTTCTTACATATCAGAGGTTTCTTAATTAGGTTAATATAGATTTTAATAATGCAATAATACTGTATGTCATATGAATAAATGAAATACTGCTTTAAATTCTCTACTGCAATATCCAAAAAAGTCTATACAGCACGATCGCCACAATTTAAACATAATACAAGTTTCTATTACATTATTGTATACACAGATCACATGTTCATATCTTGGCTTTCTTACCCTAATCTATTATTGGGTGAAGAAATCATTCATTCATTACATTGCAAATACTAGTAACTGAGAAAATACAGTAGTACAGGAGTTAGAGAATAAAATGTTTACCAAAGTTTATGGAAAGTGATGTGAAACTATACTTTCCATATTGAGAGGAGATCTACAGAGCAGGTATTCTCCCCAAGAACTTTTAATTTCCAATAATCTATCCACTTTAATTGCAAATAAACCATACATTTCAAGGTATAATGTAAATAAGCAGCAAAACTGAAACTTGCAGATCTTGGGAAGATGGGCAGAGGTGGAAGAATATCACACACCAATTAAATCCCATTAGGAGCTGATATTGGCCAAGATGAGCTGGGAAATGAAGCACAGCATATACGATGAACTTTGATTATATCCTGACTGAGACATCCATGCCATCTTCATCAAGTACACCATTGTCCTTCAGAATTGCATATGACTGAATGAAAGGCTTGTTTTCAAGGTACAACTTGAAGAGCAATAAAAGTGCAATGGAAAATGGGTAGGAAAACAATTGACTATGATTAGAATAGGAACAAAAATAGAAAGATAAGTTTAACAGAAAGTATTATTAACTAAAATGGCAAAATACAAAAAATAAGAACAATGTAATCCATTAATTGAACACAGACTGAAGTAAAAAGCAGTAAGTTGTAAATAATGTTTTGTTTTTTTTTATACAAAATTGCCAGGAAAGAGGCATTACTTAACGGTGGTAAGTAGCAACTGCAATTCAGCTTGACTAAAATTGATTATAGATGGAAACTCTCACTTATTTGATACACATAAAGAAGCTGAGCTTTTTCTTAAAGCTCATCTTAAGCTCAAAAATCAAAGTAAAATTGAACAGGTAAAAATGGAGATGAAAAACAATGGGCCATACTGTATTACCAGTATTAATCATATTTAGCTTGTAATTAATGTAACAACAGGGTGTAGATTGAACATCAAAATGCAATTGATATGTACTTGTGCATGTATGTATATCTGTTGGTATGTGTATTGTCACACACGTGCGCATGGGAGGCAGCTAAAGGGCTTGAGTGAAGGCAGTTCGGAGGCATGCCGGGTGTGGCAGAGTGCACTGACTCTTTTCTCCTTGCCTGTAGACCATCCCCGGGGGATTTCACCTGGATCTCCTGACATCACTTCCGGGACTGAGCCAATGGAACTCGGCCACACCAGCTCCAGTCCCTCTGATGTCACCTCCGGCTACGAGCCAATGGTGGAAGACCACGTGCCAGATCCATACGACCTCACTTCCTGTCTCCCCCTTTAAAACCTGCCCCCTTTCCTTTGTTTCCTCAGTCTTGTTTTGGACTCGGTTGTATGCACTTCAGTGCTCTGTATTTCTACAAGAAAAACGACTTTGCAGCCAGGATACCACAATATACGGGTGGCTGCCCCAACTCTTTATCTGTCCATGTCTCGTTCTTGTGACAGTGGCGTAGTCGGCAGGATGGAGAAGTCCCAGAAGAGAAGGGGACAGGACCTGCAATATACCCAGGTGGGAGCGTACCGGGGCCGAGTCTTCAGGCGGGGAGGGTGCCACGTGGGTCGGCGTGACCCGGTGCGGGCTCCGCTCCCAGCACTCATAACTAGGCCATCTGGAGAGGCCAGGGGTGTGCGGGTGGGGCTCACAGAATTGGGCTGCCCTGGAGGGGGGAGGCAAAAGGGACTCAGTATGCTCTCCTGGGGGAGAGTGCCTGCCTCCCTGCGAAACCAAAGCCCCATTTACCACCTAGGGGTGCCCCAGACTGGCAGGTGAATAAAATAAAAATGGAGGTTGGACCCTGAGCGGCCGACCAACAACAAGCCTGGTCCTTATGGGCAATGGTAGGGCATTGGCTACGGCCATTTGAAAACACGCCCTACCAAATAATAGAGCAGGTAGCTTGCTATCTGCTCCTGGAAGCGCTTCCCCGTGGCTTCACCCAGCCGGTTTGGGGCGAGCGGTTTAAGAACATGTCTGAGCTCATAGAGCTTATGGAGACGCAGAGGGCGGCCTCACACTCTGGGGGAGCAGAACCGTCCTCATGTCAAACCCAGCCGGGGTACGTTCCAAGACCTAGCCCCTCCCTGTACAATCCGGAGCTCGTACGGGCGTCCGCCGCTGGGCGCAAACCGCTTGGGGCAAGGAGGAATGCAGGTGGAGGCGAGGAGGGTTGGTGTGCTCGCTAATCCGTTGGCGGTCCCACATACTGGCGTGGTGATCGTCAACGGACACAAGACCACAGGTTTGTTCGACTCCGCAGCAACATTTCCATTGTTGCCCGCCGCTTTGTGCAACCGCAACAGTGGCTAAAATTTAAGACCGGTATAACCTGTGTCCACGGAGACATCCGCTGGTACAGGTCCGCCGCTGTGTCATCAGTTACGGAGGGTCAGTTCAGTAAACTCACCGTAGCGTCCCTACCTGACCCTCCACACCCGGTGATACTAGGGCGGGACTGGTCTAAAATCAAAAGCGGTGAGACACATACCACTCCCGGGTTAATTTGGGCCTCGTTATGGACGGAGATAACCCGTCTCAAGCTGCCTCCACGCCGTGTAATCAGCCGGCAGAGAGAGACGAAGCGGTCGCCCTGACTGGCGTGGCAACTCCCGGCCGTCGCGGGCTAACACGTCATCCACCAACGCGCGGCGGGCGGGAGAAACCACGCCCATTGAGGTCGACGCTGACCCTCTCTCCGTGTTGCGGTTCCAATTTAAAGAAACGCCGGCTTCTTTTAGAAGGGAGCAATGGAATGATGACTCCCTGAAGTTTGTAAAAAATGCAGTGGTCCTTGTCAATGGCCAGCGCACTAATCAGTCGATGCCACAGGGCCCCTACTTTGTGCTAGATAATGACCTCCTTTACCGTGTAGCAATGCATGACGGGCAGGAGACGAGGCTGCTGCTAGTGCCGCGTACCTTCCGGCGGCAGGTCTGCGAGCTAGCACACGCCCACCTCCTAGGTGGCCACCTGGGCACCGAAAAAACTCTGGAGCGGATCAAGCTCCGTTTCTACTGGCCAGGAATTAATGAGGAGGTTCGCCGCTTTGGCGCTTCCTGCCCGGAGTGTCAACTGCGACAAATTCCTAGGAGGGACCGTGCTCCTCTGTTCCTATTCCACTGATTGACGTTCCCTTCCACAGAATCGGGTCGACCTGGTGGGACCCTGGAGCCCTCAGCCCGAGGACACAAGTACATTTTAGTCCTCGTGGATTACGCTACACGATACCCCGAAGCTGTTCCGTTGCGCTCAGCTACCTCTAAAGCCATCGCACGGGAATTACTAGGGGTATTGGCGTGGGGATCCCCAAAGAAGTCTTGACAGACCAGGGGACCCCCTTCACCTCGGAAACGTTCAAGGAGACTGCCAGATTACTGAAAATAAAGCATTTAAAGACCTCGGTGTATCATCCTCAAACCGACGGATTAGTAGAGAGGTTTAATCAAACTCTCAAGCAAATGCTGCGTAAGGTGGTCAGCGAGGATGGAAGGAACTGGGATCAGCTCCTCCCCTCGTCCTTTTGCCTATCGGAAGTCCCACAAGCCTCCACGGGTTCTCCCCTGTTGAACTACTGTACGGGCGACAACCTCGGGGCATATTAGATATTTTGAAAGAAGGCTGGGAAGAAGAGGCTCTTCCCTCCACAAACATACTGGAGTATATCGCGCAGTTACGCGATAGATTTGGAAAGATTCGGCCTGTCCTTAAAAGTCACATGGAGGAGGCTCAAGCAGCACAGGCCGGTACTACAACGCGCACGTCTCTTCGGGAGTTCCGCCCAGGAGATCGGGTCATGGTCCTAGTGCCTACCTCCCACTCTAAATTGCTTGCCCACTGGCAGGGCCCCTACGAAGTTAAGGAGAGGAAGGGACTGGTCGACTATTTGGTGAGTCAACCCAATGCGTCGGCCAAAGGAGCGGTTTATCATGTGAACCTGCTGAAACCGTGGAAGGACAGGGACCCCGATCCCTCCTCCGCCAGCCCGCTCACTCTTCGCTCACACACACGACCTTAACTTCGGCACGGACTTAAGTCCCAGACAGCGGCAGGAGCTGGAAACAGTTATCCGGACCGTTCGGGAGGTAGTCAGTGAGAACCCGGAAGGACCTCTCTGATTGAGCACAACATCGTGACAGAGCCCGGGTTGTTGTCCGAGAACGCCCGTATCGTCTTCCCGAGGCAAAAAAGGCTGAAGTGGAGCTTGAGATCAAGCGCATGCTGGAGCTAGGTGTGATTGAGGAAAGTTATAGTCCCTGGTCCAGCCCCATTGTGCTCGTCGGTAAGCCTGACGGAAGTTGGAGGTTCTGCAATGACTTCCGTCGGCTTAATCAAGTCTCCCAATTTGATGCTTATCCAATGCCACGCGTGGACGACCTCCTCGAGAGGCTTGGACAGGCTCAATACCTGACCACACTTGACATGACGAAAGGGTACTGGCAGGTTCCTTTAACGGACTCCGAAGGTAAAAACGCGTTTAGTACCCCTAGCGGACACTGGCAGTATCGTGTCCTTCCATTTGGGTTACACAGGGCTCCAGCAACCTTTCAGCGTCTGGTGGACAAAGTGCTTCGCCTCATAACTCATACAGTGCTGCCTACCTGGATGACGTGGTCATCTATTCCAGCACATGGAAGGAACACCTACAGCATGTCCAAGCGGTATTACGGACACTTGGTGAGGCGGGCTCGGATTAATCCCAGAAATGCTTCTTGGATTAAGCGAGGCCAAATATTTAGGCTACCTGGTGGGTCGGGTACCGTAAGGCCACAGTGCTCCAAAATTGATGCCATTCTGAAATGGCCCGTCCATGAACCAAGCGGCAGGTCCAAGCCTTTCGGTTAGCGGGTACTACCGCCGGTTTGTACCCGGTTTTGGAGAGAGCGGCGCCTTGACTGATTTAACAAAGAAGAGGGCCCGAACATTGTGGTATGGACTGAAAAACAGCGCTGCATTTGGTGACTTAAAGCAGGCCCTTACGCCCACACCTGTTTTGATGGCACCTAACTTTTCTTTGCCTTTCATCCTCCAGACGGACGCCGGACACAGGCCTGGCGCCGTGCTGAGCCAAAGCGTCGATGGTGTGGAGCACCCCATCATGTTCCTGAGCCGGAAACTGTTGGACCGGGAGACCAGGTATGCTGCGGTGGAGAGGGAGGCTCTGGCGATTAAATGGGCGATTACTCAGCTGAGGTACTACCTGTTGGGCCGGGAATTCACCCTTGTCACGGACCATGCACCCCTACAGTGGATGGCCCTCCACAAGGAGTCGAATCCGCGGGTCACCCGGTGGGTTCCTGACCTGCAGCCGTACAAGTTTTCGCTCGTTCATCGCCGGGCGCTCCACGCCAACGCTGATGCTCTTTCTCGGGTTCACGACCTCTCGGTTAGGTCGCCCGACCCGCCGGGTCTGGGCTAAGGGGGCCTTGTCACACGCGCATGGGAGGCAGCTAAAGGGCTTGAGTGAAGGCAGTTCGAGGCATGCCGGGTGTGGCAGAGTGCACTGACTCTTTTTCTCCTTTGCCTGTAGACCATCCCCGGGGGATTTCACCTGGATCTCCTGACATCACTTCCGGGACTGAGCCAATGGAACTCGGCCACACCAGCTCCAGTCCCTCTGATGTCACCTCCGGCTACGAGCCAATGGTGGAAGACCACGTGCCAGATCCATACGACCTCACTTCCTGTCTCCCCCTTTAAAACCTGCCCCCTTTCCTTTGTTTCCTCAGTCTTGTTTTGGACTCGGTTGTATGCACTTCAGTGCTCTGTATTTCTACAAGAAAAACGACTTTGCAGCCAGGATACCACAATATACGGGTGGCTGCCCCAACTCTTTATCTGTCCATGTCTCGTTCTTGTGACAGTATATACAGTAGATGCTGTATAGGCAAACAATTTATATGAATATACATATTTCTTCATATGCATGTACAAGTACTGTTATATGCATATGGTATAAATATATTTTTTCTTTTCTATCTCTTTTTATATATTTTTATTTTTTCTTCTGTTACCAACTGTCTTTCTTACATTCATTTATCATTTTATGCACCTCAATTTGTACATAGGCATGCATGTGTTTATTTGTAAATCGATTACATATATGCAAAATACATGTAGCAAACACACGGATTTTCCTTTGATTTGAACCGGAACCCTGCAGTATAATCTAAATGTTTGTATATATACTATATGGATTAAGATCTTGTAGTAACAAAAAGAAAATAAAAATATTAATACCCTTCTTCTTTCTAGGTATCATCAGCTTTTGAGTTTTATATTAAAACGTTACTGTTGGATCCTTCTTTGTTAATAAAGTTATCTTTTTCTATTGACAGAATCAGAAGATCAAAGAGCCATTTTTGTCCATACCATGAGTTTAGACTTAATTGAATTGATCTTGGAAAAACTTTCTTTAGCTGTTGCTGTTGATACAGGTAATCTGGTAGAGTTTCAGTAATTGAAACACTAAATCAGTATCAAACTCTTTGAATTCACCCAGCACTACTTGGGTACTATTCTTTGGTATGTACTGTATATGCACTATGAAATACTCTTGCCTCTGTCAGTAACCACAATATGACTACATTCAAATGTTATAGACAAAATCGGTCCCCCCTTTTCCCTCTTAGACCAAGCAGGCACAGAGAAGTCTTGTCACAGATGCCACCACTTTTATAATGCTTTCTTTAGTTACAATATGCTTTGAGTTAATAGAAAATGCTGAATGCTATGAAAAACAGTTATTTTATTAAACTCTACTTTTTAAACTGGGGAATGCCTCATAACTGTAACAAGCCAACCATAAAAGCTGGCATTATAAGCAAAGTTACTAGTTCTAGTAATGATAGTAATATCATTAATAAAACTTGCATTTTCTTTTTCAGTGTTTTATTAATTTTTCAAACCGGATTCCAAAAAAGTTGGGACACTAAACAAATTGTGAATAAAAACTGAATGCAATGATGTGGAGATGATAAATGTCAAGATTTTATTTGTAATAGAACGTAGATGACAGATCAAACGTTTAATCCAAGTAAATGTATCAATTTATAGGAAAAATATGTTGATTCAAAATTTCACGGTGTCAACAAATCCCAAAAAAGTTGGGACAAGTAGCAATAAGAGGCTGGAAAAAGTAAATTTGAGCATAACGAAGAGCTGGAAGACCAATAAACACTAATTAGGTCAATTGGCAACATGATTGGGTATAAAAAGAGCTTCTCAGAGTGGCAGTGTCTCTCAGAAGCCAAGATGGGTAGAGGATCACCAATTCCCACAATGTTGCAGAAAGATAGTGGAGCAATATCAGAAAGGTGTTACCCAGCGAAAAATTGCAAAGACTTTGCATCTATCATCATCAACTGTGCATAACATCATCCGAAGATTCAGAGAATATGGAACAATCTCTGTGCGTAAGGGTCAAGGCCGTAAAACCATACTGGATGCCCGTGATCTCCGGGCCCTTAAACGACACTGCACCACAAACAGGAATGCTACTGTAAAGGAAATCACAGAATGGGCTCAGGAATACTTCCAGAAACCATTGTCAGTGAACACAATCCACCGTGCCATCCGCTGTTGCCAGCTGAAACTCTACAGTGCAAAGAAGAAGCCATTTCTAAGCAAGATCCACAAGCTCAGGCGTTGTCACTGGGCCAGGGATCATTTAAAACGGAGTGTGGCAAAATGGAAGACTGTTCTGTGGTCAGATGAGTCACGATTCAAAGTTCTTTTTGGAAATCTGGGACGCCATGTCATCCGGACCAAAGAGGACAAGGACAACCCAAGTTGTTATCAACGCTCAGTTCAGAAGTCTGCATCTCTGATAGTATGGGGTTGCATGAGTGTGTGTGGCATGGGCAGCTTGCATGTCTGGAAAGGCACCATCAATGCAGAAAAATATATTCAGGTTCTAGAACAACATATGCTCCCATCCAGACGTCATCTCTTTCAGGGAAGACCCTGCATTTTTCAACAAGATAATGCCAGACCACATTCTGCATCAATCACAACATCATGGCTGCGTAGGAGAAGGATTCGGGTACTGAAATGGCCAGTCTGCAGTCCAGATCTTTCACCTATAGAGAACATTTGGCGCATCATAAAGAGGAAGGTGCGACAAAGAAGGCCCAAGACGATTGAACAGTTAGAGGCCTGTATTAGACAAGAATGGGAGAGCATTCCTATTTCTAAACTTGAGAAACTGGTCTCCTCGGTCCCCAGACGTCTGTTGAGTGTTGTAAGAAGAAGGGGAGATGCCACGCAGTGGTGAAAATGGCCTTGTCCCAACGTTTTTGGGATTTGTTGACACCATGAAATTCTGAATCAACATATTTTCCCCTTAAAATGATAAATTTTCTCAGTTTAAACTTTTGTTCTGTGATTTATGTTCTATTCTGAATAAAATATTAGAAGTTGGCACCTCCACATCATTGCATTCAGTTTTTATTCACAATTTGTATAGTGTCCCAACTTTTTTGGAATCCGGTTTGTATTTCAACAAAATAACATTGCATGCAATCAACTCAAACTTATACAATGAATTACTTCAAAGTCAAACTAGGAAAAAAAACATCAGAAAGTTAAAAAAGAAAGTGGGAATAAAATAGATAAACCCTAACAAAACAGAATTCAACCCCCACTGGAGAGAAACAGAGGAGAACAAAGAGCATTGGCGAAAAATTATATTTGGTGCACATCCAAAAAATGTGGCCTAGTGAGGCTGGAGCTAGACTGCAATGCTGGCAAGCTGAATTTTGCCCTGCATACATTTTGAACACTTTTAAATGAGACAAATTTGATGATTGAAATATTTTAAGTTGAATTATTGAATGCATTGTGCATAGAGAGCTAGAGTATATTCTATGCATGGCTGACTTCCACTCCTTTTCTGAGATATTAATTGAAAGATCCTTTTCCCACTGTACCCTAGGATCTTTGAAGGGAAGATTCTTTGAGATATTGTTATATATTGTTGAGATGCTGTCCGAGTGCTGATCAGTAACAAAACAGAAACGGGATGGAGACGTGGAAAATTAGGTACATTTTTGTCTAGCAAAATATCTAATTTGAAAGTAGAGGAAAAACTATGTTGCAAGGAAGTACAATTTGAAGCCTAATTGTTCATAAGATGCAAAACCATTACCTATATACAGTTCACTAAGTGTTTTAATCACAGATGTTTTCCAAAGATTAAATGCTATGTAGATTCAGGAAACTGTAAGAGGAGGGCTTATCCCTTTATGTAAATTATGTGGTTGTTTATATTACTGCCCCATGCTTATTTCAGGATTTAAATTAATCTCAACAGGATTGCATTATTTTCTGAAAATACAGTTAGGCCCATAAATATTTGGACAGAGACAACTTGTTTCTAATTTTGGTTCTGTACATTACCATAATGAATTTTAAATAAAACAACTCATGTGCAGTTGAAGTGCAGACTTTCAGTTTTAATTCAGCAGGTTGAACAAAAAGATTGTATTAAAATGTGAGGGAACTAAAGTATTTTTTTTTAACACAATCCCTTTATTTCAAGGGCTCAAAAGTAATTGGACAAATTAAATAACTGGAAATAAAATGTTCATTTCTAATACGTGCTTGAAAACCCATTGCAAGCAATGACAGTCTGAAGTCTTGAACTCATGGACATCACCAGATGCTGGGTTTCCTCCTTTTTAATGCTCTGCCAGGCCTTTACTGCAGCGGCTTTCAGTTGCTGTTTGTTTGTGGGTCTTTCTGTCCGAAGTTTAGTCTTTAGCAAGTGAAATGCACGCTCAATTGAGTTAAGATCAGGTGACTGACTTGGCCATTCAAGAATTTTCCGCTTCTTTGCTTTAATAAACTCCAGGGTTGCTTTGGCTGTATGTTTTGGGTCATTGTCCATCTGTATCATGAAACGCCGCCCAATCAATCTGACTGCATTTAGCTGGATCTGAGCAGACAGTATGTCTCTAAACACCTCAGAATTCATTCGGCTGCTTCTGTCCTGTGTCACATCATCAATAAACACTAGGGTCCCAGTGCCACTGGCAGCCATGCACGTCCAAGCCATCACACTGCCTCCACCATGTTTTACAGATGATGTGGTATGCTTTGGATAATGAGCTGTTCCACGCCTTCTCCACTTCATCTGTCCAAAGAATATTTTTCCAGAACTGTACTGGCTTTTTTAGATGTTCGTTAGCAAAGTCCAATCTAGCCTTTCTATTCTTGGGGCTTATGAATGGCTTGCACCTTGCAGTGCACCCTCTGTATTTACTTTCATACAGTCTTCTCTTTATGGTAGACTTGGATATTAATACGCCTACGCCCTGGAGAGTGTTGTTCACTTGGTTGGCTGTTGTGAAGGAGTTTCTCTTCACCATGGAAATGATTCTGCGATCATCCACCACTCTTGCCTTCCATGGACGTCCAGGTCTTTTTGCATTGCTGAGTTCACCAGTGCTTGCTTTCTTTCTCAGGATGTACCAAACTGTAGATTTTGCCACTCGTAATATTGTAGCAATTTCTCGGATGGGTTTTTTCTGTTTTCGCAGCTTAAGGATGCCTTCTTTCACCTGCATGGAGAGCTCCTTTGACTGCATGTTGTCGGTTCACAGCAAAATCTTCCACATGCAAGCACCACACCTCAAATCAACTCCAGGCCTTTTATCTGCTTAATTGATAATGACGGGCTTGCCCACACCTGCCCATGAAATAGCCTTTGAGTCAATTGTCCCTGAAATGAAGGGATTGTGTTAAAAAAATCCTTTAGTTGCCTCACATTTTTATGCAATCATTTTGTTCACCCCACCGAATTAAAGCTGAAAGTCTGCACTTCAACTGCATCTGAGTTGTTTCAGTTCATTGTGGTAATGTACAGAACCAAAATTAGAAAAACGTTGTCTCTGTCCAAATATTTATGGACCTAACTGTATCTCTGCCTGTCACACTGATGAGTTCTTGCTGTCTTATATAAAATGTAATCAGAATTGCATATTAATTTTAGGGCCAATTCAAATTTAACAGCTTAATGGAATGTGTTAAACAACACTTTGCCAACTGGTCATGTCTTCATTTTACCTTAACTGGTAGAATTTATACTGTTAAAATTTCTACAAAATTCTTGCATCTTTCCCACTGGATGCAGCTTTAGCTTTGCTTAAATTAGAATACAAAGAGGCAATGGATTAAAAAAAAAGCCTTCAGAGATCTTAAACAATGAGGAACATGAAGCAATGTAACTGTCAGTTGTACTACTGGAATGCAGAAATGCACACTATGAGACTATGAAACAAATCAGACAAAAAAGAAGCCCACTTTAATTACACAGAAGTAAATAATCTCTGTATGCTTTGCTTTGTGCACCAGTTACTGTTAAATACCTGCAATAAAGTTGAAATTCAATGGTTCAGGACTTAATTTGTAAGGTACTACTGCAGAAGATACAGTATTTGCTAAGAGGTTACTGCCAACACTACCCTTACAAATAATACATTGACATGCACCTAGAATACTTGAAGTACTTAATAATATGTATTATTAAGTATCAGCGAGTGATTAAGTGAATGGAGAAAGAAAGGACAGAGTTTAAAAGAAAACAGAAAAAAAATACAAAGAAGGAGAGAACAGAGAGAGATAGACGGAGAGCCAGTGCAAGACAGAATGGAGGCAAGTGGTCAGGAGCGGAGCCGCAGGGCGCAGAGCCTGAGGCTCATGGAAGGGCGATCCTCTGGAATGAATGTTAGAAGCAGGAGTGGCCTGATTGATGGCATCTCCTGCAAGGATCGAATATGAGCAGAAAGAGAGGCTTGTGTGTCTCGGCAAGTTTTCCCTGCACAAGCCATTGGAAGGGCAGCAGAGGGTGGAGCCTAGATAGGACAGTTGACTTGCCACTGCCCACCTGCCATGTTGTTTGCCTGCCTAAGGTAAAGTCATCCCTGATGGAGGATCGCAGGAATCCTTTCATCGGATTGGCTGGCCCAGCACTGTTTTAGCTGTGGAATGGCCAAATGGGGGAGGCAGCTTGATGGATGAGGTCTCCAGGACTCTAAAAATATTCAAATCTTATTATGTGATATCGTCTGCTGTTAAATTTTGCTCCGTACTTCTAAAATTTTTATTTTTATGCTGTATTAAGGATTTGTTCTGTTCTGTGTATTGTATTGTATTGACCCCCTTCTTTTGACACCCACTACATGCCCAACCTACCTGGAAAGGGGTCTCTCTTTGAACTGCCTTTCCCAAGGTTTCTTCCATTTTTCCCTACAATGTTTTTTTTTGGGGAGTTTTTCCTTGTCTTCTCAGAGAGTCAAAGCTGGGGGGCTGTCAAGAGGCAGGGCCTGTTAAAGCCCATTGCGGCACTTCCTGTGTGATTTTGGGCTATACAAAAATAAACTGTATTGTATTGTATTGCACCTGTCGGATGGGCACCTCCTCAGTTGATAGATCCCATGCGGCAAAAGCTGAGAAGAAATCAGCTTTTAGAGGGCAGCACTGGGACATGTTATTTTTAAGGAACAGTGTACTGTCTGTGGTTTTAACCTCCGGTTTTAATGGATATTTGTAGGATTTTAACCTTCACTTTCACCTTGTTTTGATTAATTATTTATTGACTGCTGGGAGCAGTGCACTTATTGAACACTGTTTTGATTTTTGATTATTTTTAATAAAAGCACTTTTGGGCTGTTATGTACCTACCCTTTGCTTTGTGTGTGTGTCCTCATCCACTAGCTCATCCCTTGGGTACGTTATTTGCGGTAGTAAGTTCAAGATGCTCCTAGAGCAACTGGGCGTGTGGAGCCAACCCACATTGTCACAATGCATGTTAGAAACCTTCAAGAAAAATTATACTTTCTAGCAGTGTTAAAAGATTTGAGCACATTTTCAAAAGTAGTAATTTCAAAAGAAATCTCTCGATAATCTGAGACAGCACTGGGAATAGGACATTTAAATTAGGTTTTAGGTAATGATTGCAAGTCAAGTCTACGTAAAAAAAAAAACTATTTTCCTCAGCATGTGCAATTCAACTAATAACTATCCATCACACACATCTCTCGGAGCACTGGATCCACATCACCAGGCATCGGCTTCATTGGGTCACACGTTCTGAGAATGCCCCTGCTTAAACCTTATTGGAACAAACCTTTTTACTAATTTATTAGATAGTGTTGGTATAGTAAGCAATAATCGTCAAACACACTGTATTTGGAGTAACACTGCTTATTAAACAATTTATTGTAATAGCCTACACTTCAGTATTTGCATGTCATCTACCCACCATAACAAAAGGAGAACGGAAGTACATTTTTTAAATCAGAAAATGAATAATTAAACTTTTTTTACTCTTCCAAGCAATCACTAAGATGGCTTTGATTTAGCTGAACATGCTAAAACAATTTCTAACCTTTCAGTTATTTCAGTATTTCTGAGCAATTACCATACATTAAATCTTTTTCTTTCAATACAGTATAAAAGGGTACAGGAAAGAGTACTTGATTTGAGCAATAGTACTTCATATTATGTTGTTGTATAATAAAATAGTAAAATCAACAAATAATTCAAAAAGGTGAGGAATTAAAGAAACAGATGCCCAATTTTAGTTGGGTGCTTGACAACCCCCGAACTGTCGCTCGAAAGTTGATGTAGGAAACAATTAAAACCAGCTGCTGGCCTGGTCATGTGCTCACTTTCTGTCTTCTCTCCTCCAGAGTGAACCTACTTGATGAAGGAGGGTATCTGATCCTTTAATCTGATAAAAGGAGTGAATGCAGGACGACTGACAATATATCACTACTTGCTTGCTGCACTTATGTGTACTGATGTGATAGCTCCACTTTGAATAAAATGCATGAGACTCTTCCTGTCTTCACAACAATAAAGCTGATTTTCTGGGAAACCCGGATGTACCTCCTTCTCTCTTGTGTACATCTGTGACCCACACATCACAAGTTGGATTAAAATAAATATAATTGCTATTGGAGTTCAATATCATTTCAGTTTTAGATGAATTATTATAAATTATCTTTTATGCCTGGAAACAAAACTTTCCTTTAATAGAACTTTTATGAAATTATATAAATCAAATGTCTATTTTCAAACTAATATAAAGCAATGTATATGTGAAGGTTATATCAATAATGGGAAGCAAGAGAGGAATCTAATGCAGTTCTCATATTTCCAGCAAAAGAAGAAGTCGATCAATGTAACACAATATAGTTTTATTATACATGTTACAGTCTAACATGTATTAAAGCTCACATATTTCCATAATGATACAGAACAGGAAGATCACAAACAAACTGTATTACAATGCAAACCATCTTTAATATATGTCTTTTCAAAATATTCACGTTTGCTCCAGGATTTCATGCAAGGCTGCTAAAATTCCTTTTTGCACCAGTAAATGGTGTTTTTGGAACAGTAAAGCATATCATTTCAGTATGATAAGGCATTCCTTCCACAATTATTTTCCATCAGATGTCTAGTAAACATTTCATTATGAAGATAAAATAACAACTGAAAATATACATTAAAAATGGAGCTGAATGTATAGCAAACAATGTTGAAGTATGCTGACAATGTCTTTTAAAGTTAGCAAAGGATTGTAGTTTTAATTGCCAAATACAATTGCTTGTATTAGGGATTTTCACTTAACACAACTAACTCTCCAGAGTCACACATGAAGGTTTGGCGTGAGAGCTCAGGGTCAGCTATTTGTAACCTAGAGCAATTTCAGGTTAAGGGCCTTGCTCAAGGTTCCAACGGAGTAGCATTCCTTCTGTCAATGCTAGAATTTGAACTGTCAGCCTTCAAGTTACGAGCCCAGAATCTTTACCCACAAAGTCACCACTCCGTTCATAAAGTACAAGATATTTTACAGCGGAAAAGGCTGCTGTTTCACTAAACCGCTTACCGTACTTGCTGCAGGCTAAATATATTCAGAGTGGTGTAAGTTATGTTAATATAATGAAGACTTCAACATAAAAACTAAAGTAGTTTTCAAAATGGTCAGCTTCATTTCACATTTTCTTCCTTCATATTTTGAATTTTAATATATATTGCATTGATTTTTTGCTCAGGGATTTAACAAGCTTTAATCTTCACGTTTACACAGAATGAAGTTGAGAAAGAAGAACTAAAAAGGTATTTAGCCTTTTTGCAACTTCCAGTCTGTATTTGCAAAGATACAGAAACTACTTCGAAAAGTAACACAATTTATTGATGGGTTTCACCTGCATGGGAAATTTATGAATCGCCTTCTTTAATTGTTTATTTGTGGATAGATACCTTTTTGTTTTATTACAGTTCTACAGTATATTACAGCATTTTAAAAGAAACATCAGAATGAAGACAAAATAGCACTGCAAGCAAATTAGACATTTAATTAAATACAGAACAACAGATTGGAGGAACACATTAAACCATTTCAAAGGCATTGAACACCCCTTAGTATAGATGATTGTTGTTATTATTTTATAATAATTCTTTGTATTTATATAGTGCTTTTCTCACTACTCAAAGCACTCAGCAATTGCAGGTTAAGGGCCTTGCTTAAGGGCCCAACAGAGCAGAGTCCTTTTTGTCATTTACGGGATTCAAACCGGCAACCTTCCGATTGCCAGTGCAGATCCCTACCCTTAGAGCCACCACTCCGCCAATAGTTACTATTTAATCAATATTTAAAATTTAAGCATGTTTGAGAACATGCTTAAATACTGTGTCTAAGAAATTAACAACACTACCAAAAATCTGCATTTACCTCTTGAAAAACAAAAAGAATAAATTTGAATTTCATAAAAGTGGAAAAAAAAAACTCAAAATTTTTGCCATGCCAGGTAGATCTAGCTGTCTCTCCAAAGTTAGTTGCTGGACGTCAAAGGTACTTGTTACAAAAGGTACCCAAAAACAAATGATGCCTTTGAATGGACGAATAATTACAGTGGCTACAATTACAGAGGAAGTTTACAGACCAACAATCTCTAAAGCAATATACAAGAAGAGCTTTTATGCAGGAATGGCTCATAAAAAAACAATACCAATGCCTATGAACTTTTTGCATATTTTCATCTAAAGCAGGGGTAGCTGATCCTGGAGGACCATGGTGGCTGCAGGTTTTCCTGACATTTTCTTAATCAGTGACCTATTTCTTCTGTTAATTGACTTCTTATCCATTCATTTTAATTGCCTTGTTTTTATGACTTGGTTCTCTGAATTGCTCGTTGTTTGCTTAAATGACAGCCTAACAACATGATGTGAAGGGAAACAACAGATGACCAGCTAAGTTGGGGCTGCAAACACCAACCAATTTCTTAAATAGAAGCCTATTTGTGCTATTAATTAAACCTGTTATTTAATTCCATGGCTTGTTGGTGTTCTCATTTCGCCACAGCTGAAATATCAAAAAACTATTCATTTACATTCTTCTACGAGCACTGTGAAAATGTTCTGAGGACCTGAGCAGATCAATATCACTCTGACTTTCACCTTTCTTTCTTTTTAGATATTGTATGATGGACACAGGTTAGTTGGTCATGTGTTGGCTCATTTTTGTATCTCATAATTCTTTAACTGTTAATTAAGGAAAAAATAAAAATTATGGGGTTTGGGTCTTAAATAGCAAGTCAATTAAAATGAAGGCAAAAGAAGTAAATTAGCAACAAAATTAACTATTTGCAAAAATGGTTAAAATGTAAACCTGCAGCCACTGTGGCTCTCCTGGATCTGACTTGGACACACCTGACCTAAGTTCAGGCCTGAGAGACCGTGTGGCTAGGGATTTTCATTCCAGTCAATTTCACAATCAGTGTGTCATTCTTACTTTTAACTCATGTGACTGTTTAGCAATCTGTCCTTTTCTTATTGGAAAAAATTCTGATATATCTGTATGCTTGCCAAAACCTTTAATTGCTTATGTTTTATTTGCCATTTTCATTTTAATTCACCCTTTTCTATAAAGTTTGCTCACTTAATTGTAGCCAAATGATGGCAACACTAAATGTTTAATGGGAGCATTTAGTTCAGTGCTATAGTCACCAGTCTACTCATTTGTAAGAAATGGTTCTAAATGAACACACAAATGTAAATGGCAGTAAAGTATTTCATCCCCTTTAGCATTCAATGTTGTTTGCACCCATGTCTACACTGCTCATTGCTTATCATCTATAATTAAAGGAGACAAATCTAGAAGGGTACATGAAAATTAAAACAGCAAAAGAAACATATGCAGTTACAGTTAAAGACTATATTTTTTAAAAATATCTGCAAGTCAATTAATTAAACAAAAAGGTCAATAAAAAGAATGAAAGATTGAACCCTTGGTCAGTGTAATTTAGTCAACTCTCAAGTCTTTAAAAGAACCTATATAATAATAAGAACTAGCCAACGCCCATCAGCATTTGGCGGTGTAAGAATAGGAATGGAAAACGGTGAGAAAGGAGTTCAGAAATCAAGAAGAAAGAAATACTTCTTGAAAGACACAGTTGTGAATAGGTGTTTTGCTGGAGATGACAGATAATGAGTCGAAAAGATCTAACCCTAGAAAAAGCCACGTACAACTGACCGTGGCTGAAGACTGGTTGTTGTAGATTAACGCAAATCTTTGCAAACGTAATGCAAGGCGGGATGTTGGGGTCGTGTTTGAAGTAAATGACATTGGTAGCATGGAGAATCTCGGAAAGATCTTGAATTTCAGCTTCACCACCATAAACTCCAGATGTTGCCATGTATTGATAGTACTCATGCCTTGTTGTGATAACTCGACTTGCCTTGCCTTGGAAAGAACAACAGGAAGAACGTCTCCAAATTTGTCCCAATGTGATGCAATGAAATCTACTGACTACTATATGTCGTAGCGAGAGTGCATTGCCTTCGTCAGCCGTTTGTGTCAAGAAATAACCCACTGATAGGAACAGGTAGTTGCCGGATCCCGGAATAGAGATGACTTTGTACAAAAACCCATCGTAAGAGAAGATACTTTCGTTCATTTTATAACAAAGGCTTAGGAAAGTATAACAAAAATAGCAAGGAGAGAAACCAATGCCAGTGGTCGAGAGAGTACTTTCCTGTAGCAGGCTATGGAATAGACTCCCAGGTGCACACATGGCCAAAGTGAAAGGTCACGTGGTCAGGCTAGATATAGGTCGGTGATGTGACACCAATGGGGTCATGAGAGAGCAGCGGGGAATGTGGTAGTCCGAAGGAGGAATAGGAATCAAGAAAAGCGGCGTGGGGGTGTATGGGAGGCTGCAGGCAGCGTGGGGAAGGGTTTGGGAGAGGAGGAATAGGAATCGAGAAATGCCTTGTGGGCTGCGTGTGGGGGGGATCGGTTTTGAAAAGGAAGCAGGACGAACTAACAGGAATCGAGAAATGCTGTGTGGGGGGACCGGTTTTGAAGAGGAAGCAGGATGAACCAATAGGAATCGAGAAACGCAGTGTGGGCTGTGTGTGGGTGGGACCAGTTTTGAAGAGGAAGCAGGACAAACCAGAAGAGAAACATATATAAGATATGCAGGTAACAGATGCATGGGGAGTGAAGACTAGTCCATCTGGTCCAATCCCAAAGAAGAGCTACTGTAGCGCAACTGTTTCAACTAAGCACTAAGTAAAGGGTCTGAATACTTGTGCCAATGATATATTTCAATTTTTATTTTTAATGAATTTGAAAAAAATAAATCTAAAATGCTATTTTCACTTCATTCTGGGGTATTGAGTGTTGCTTGAAATGAATTTAAATGATTTTAGTATAAGGTTGCAAAATAAGAAAATGTGAAAAAGTGAAGGACACACACACACACACATATATATGCAAACTGTATGTGTATAATACTGTAAAAATATAAACAGTAAACAAAGCAGTTATTTTGTTAGCATGTTAAAGATTAAGACAATACCTCTTCCTTTTCACGTGTTATTTTAGAACTTCTCTTAAACAAGAACTTTTCTAATTTTTGCTATTTTAATTTTTTGTCTTTTGTATGAACTGTTTTACTTTGAATTTTATCTAAAATTTGTAAAAACAAAGATATTTTGTCTGTGAAATCATTTTGACTCTTTTGCTGAATCCCATTTACAAACTAGAGCTGCAGAATTTTGGCAATTTTGGGTAAACATTGCTACAGTTATTTTTTTATAGTTTCTTTCTTCATCTTGTAAAGCACTTTGAGCTACATCATTTGTATGAAAATGTGCTATATAAATAAATGTTGTTGTTGTTATATACTACCATACAATCAGGATATGGGTGCACATAGGCACTGCTACAGAGAATGGTTACAGACAATGGTGGTTCAGTAACTATGTGAATGCAGGTGCCCAGCAGCACATGGTGTCCCCAGGAAAAAATATCACAGAGGGTATTTGCATACCACTGCATTTACCATAATTATTAACCAGAAGACTACTTGTAAATTATGTGCTGCTAAGTTTATGCACAGAAGGACATGTTCAAATTTTCACTTAACTGTATGAGTTTGTGCATTAACTCTCTGGTAGTCGCAATATGAACGGAACCTCAATTTAGGTCACATGTCTACTGTCTTAATTCTTGTACATACTTGTCATTGTTGTTTATTTTGGAATGTTTGATTAATGTTGACTAACATGTTAATGTTATTGTGCAAATTGAGAGGATGTCCCAACTGCGTGCATGGTTATTACAGTTAACGAAAAAACTAAAATCAAAACTGAAACTATTCATAAAAATATTTTTGTAAACTTAAATAAAATTATTAACAAAACTGAAATGAAAAACTAAAACTAAATGAAACTATTAAAGTAGCTGGAATAATATGCTAAAATATTTTCATTTTTGAATACATATTCCTGCCATTAGTCTTTAACCCTTGTGACTTTTAACTCTAAAACAGAAAGTCTTCCACCAGGAGCCAACCACATATATTCATCTACTGAAAAGCGGCTGGTGACAGAGGGCAGATGTTCACACAGCATTTGCAGTGACAGAGCAAACTGAATATGGGCGCTTAAAACGTGAAGTAGAAAGCAATTTACTGTGTGATAACAGTGACAGTTCTTCAGGAGCTGTTAGTGACAGTATGATAAATTCTGTTTCATGTGTTAGTGAAGCATACCAAGGTGATGATTTTGCTTGGAATGTGCTCAGTAGCTTTCAAACATGCCATTCACTGGATCTCCGGCTCAAAAGAGAAGTATTAGATATAGATAATCCCTAACAGAATATCAGGCTGTTCATAAATAATGGCATGTTAGCTGTAATTCCAACTGAGCCAAAGATACAGTATGCACACAGGAACTATTAAACAGCAGCACACACTAAGCCAAATTCCAGGCTACATTTCAGTCTGACGTCCGTTATGATTTACTGTTGCATTTATTTGCCCTTCTTGTATATCAAGATGTAATTTAAACACCTGAAGTCGGAATGTGCTGGTTGACAAAACCTTAAGTGTATGGACAGAAAAATCATGAGTGAGTAACGTTCCAGTTTATTTCTCAGGTGCCTGCGTTTTGTTGAGAATAATTCACCTGCCACTTTGCACAGGAAAAATAAGGAGACTGACGGTCAACATACAAGATCAGTATATTGTTACTGACCAATCACCTTTACTTTGAAAAGGCTGTTTAACAACAAAGCGATTCAAACCTTGTGAAATTCCTCAGTTGGCAATGTCTCTACTGAACTACAGGTAGGTAGGTAGGTGAAAAGCTAAACATACTAATGTGTTTTTGTATTTATTCTATATTTATTATTATAAATTCACAGCTCAAAATTTGTGATATTGTGAAAATAATCCAGTAGCAGAATTATGTTTTAAAATATTTGTCTTGCTTTAATCAACTGTTCTCTCTCTCTCAAAATAAATATTTCCCGCGTGGCATCCAAACATGCTGTGATAGGCTCCAGGTTTCCTGCTTTCCTGCTCTGGATAAGCGGGTTTAGAAAATGTATATATTGTTCCTAATCTCAGATGCTGTTTCTGTTGTGTTGTGGCTGTCCATACTCCTATTACCTGCTCTTACTCTGCTCGTTAAATGTTTACTGTTCTTATGCATGGGCTGTTTAAGTCTCACTGCCCCTAATCTTGACACAACATGCTTGTTTTTCTTTGTTTCCGTCAATACAGATAGCTGGGGTCGGCACAGTGATTCAGGCCTAATAGCCATGCTCTTCCTAAGCCCCTATGATTTTCATAATCACACCTGTCAGAACACAATAGAATCTCTTTTCTGATTTGTGATATCTTTTCAGGCCTGCGGGTGGCAAAATTCTGTCTATAAATTTTATGTACCTGAGATGGAATCAAAGATTAGTATGGCTGGTAGAAAATAACAAAGGACAGTATTTGAGATTTTTGAATACAATATTGAAGGCAATCATTATAACCACATTGTCTTGGAGCAGGATATGTTATGTGCTGTAGACATTTAGAGTAAAAAACCTTCAAACCTTAAAATTCACTTACATTTCATAACAATCGGCCCATTCTAGGCGATAAAAGGAAAAGATGAAAAGTACTAACAGTCAGCGCACATTTGTTCAACACAAATGACATAGAAAATATAAAAAAAAATATAAAATTGTTCATATTCAGTATCTGGTTTTGACACATTATATCCAAACCCGTTAGTGTACAGTTCTGTCTGATTTTGACACAAAACTAAACTCCATAGTAGCTCTTTAACCATACCATAATTACCAAAACTAAAACTGAAACTAATAGATATAAAAATAAAATAGAAAATTATTTGTGAACTAAAAACTAAATTAAAACTAAAACTACATGATGAAGGAAAACTAAAACTAAACTGAATTAGGTTAGAAAAAGGTTAGAAAAAATATAGAAATAAAAACTATTGTAAAAAGACAAAACTATAATAACCTTGGTGTGTTCATGGTGTAAGATTAGGATGTTTGATTGGTGGTCTCACGAGGCACTGCTGTCCATTTCTTACCACCTCTTCTTCTATGTTTTGATCGATCCAATCACAAGTAAATTTACACAATTTTTTTTCTTTAATATGTTCAACTGTTGTCCAAAATCACACACTGCTCTGATTGAGCGAGTAATTTTCTGTGTCATTTTATGTAAATTGTGTTACGTTTCTACCTGTATTTATTTATTTTTCTTTTTATTGCTTTTACTGCACTATGTTAATTCTCGACTCATTATGCTATAAATGAGATTCCCCAATTACCAACAACAGACACTTAGTGTGACTACCACAGCACACAAGATTGTCACACATAATGCACAGTATTTCATGTCGTTAAATTAGTCCCGTGCCAGATCACATTCAGATCTCATGCAAACCACCCCAGGGCTCACTTGGTAGTACACCAGCACACTTTTCAAAGGGTTTTGGTAGAGCTATTTTCGTACAAACCAGTGTGTGATGACCAAGAGCCTAAATTAACTGGATTTTCAAGGAAATCACTCCAGAGTTTGAAAAAAACACACCAAACTAACTAGGTGTGAAAACACCTTAAGACAAAAAAAAAAGTAGGAACAAATCAAAAACTAGGGCAGGAAGGCAAAATCAAATGTAAACCTTGTACCTAGCAAGAAGAATAAACAAATCGAAAATCTAAACATTGTAAAGTGAGAAAAGAATACAAATAAAAAGTTTGGGCTAAAGCTACCATCAAAACATGTATCATTGTTGGTTGCATTGAATTAACACTTTTGTGGTTGGTACAAATAGAAACAAAAACTTTGTTCTGTTTTTGACTTTTATATTTCTAAAATTTAAGTTTATTGCCGTGTACATAGGACGTACAATACACAATACCCTGAATTTCATTCTTTCCTTTAAATAACTAAGTTGATTAAGACTTTCAATATTTTGACTTTTCTGTTGTGAATTATAAACTAACCTCGTTCAACTATTTGTTTTACTTTTTTTTTTTTAAAAAATAAATGAATAACCTAGCAGCCAAAAATATACATATTTCTGGTTGGCTCCTGTATGGATTAATTTTCAGTTAATATCATTTTCTTCCAATACCCCTAAGACACATGTGTTTAGGTTAAATTTTATGGATTAAGTGATTGAATGTGCTCTAGGGTAACTATGGCTTTTGTTAGGGTTGGTCTTTGCTCTGCTGCACCTGGTGCTACCAAAATAGGTTCCAGCTCATTATGACCTTAAATAGCACTTGTCACACACGTGCGCATGGGAGGCAGCTAAAGGGCTTGAGTGAAGGCAGTTTTGAGGCATGCTGGGATGTGGCAGAGTGCACTGACTCTTTTTCTCCCTTTCCTGTAGACCATTCCCGGGAGATTCCACCTGGCTCTCTTGACGTCACTTCTGGGACCAAGCCAATGGAAGTAGACCTTACCAGCTCCGGCCCCTCTGACGTCACGTCCGGGCTCGATCCAATGAATGAAGAACATGTGCCCGATCCTTATGACCTCACTTCCTGTCTTCCCCTTTAAAAGCCTGCCCTTTTCCCTTTTGACTCAGTCTCGTTCTGGACTCAGTTGGATGCACATTAGTGCTGTGTATTTGATAAAAACGACTTTGCAGCCAGGATGCCATATTATACGGGTGGCTGCCCCAAACCTTTATCTGTTTATGTCTCGTTCTTATGACACACTCTATTATTGTTTCATTTTTTTCTGTCTCTTCTCTTTTGTTCACTCAACCACTCATTTAGGTAACTCCCCAGTCTAATATGCCACATCCTTCTAACTTGTTAGTTAATTTGATCAAATGGATGAAAATCAACAATTAGAAAAGAAAATTGGCCACTACGTTTACTGTGATTTGCAAAGTAACAATTTGATGTATTCCTTCTATCAGGCCATTGGCAGTTATCCTGCTTCCAACTCTGCTCAGCTTTTATTTTTAGTGTTAATATGAAATGTAAATGAAAAAAAATGCTATAATCCTGTAGGTAATAAATACAAAGATATTTGGATTGTTTCAGAAGGCACACTGGGCTTTAACAATAATTACAAGTTGTCAGTAACCTATATGTCTAAGTTAGGTTAATACGCAGTTGCATGTATATGAGAGGAATAATCATCATTGTTTTCAAATGATTGCTTCTAAAGAGATTATACCGTACGCATTTTACAGCTCAGAGTTACATACCTTTGGGCAACTTCATTCTTTCAACCCTATTTAATATAAACACTACAAGATGCCTTCTGTTGTAGCACTGTTCCTCATATGGATGAAAAGGATGCAATTTATCCAGTTGAGCTCAAGGATCACTCAATTTGACCTGAGTGGTAGCTAATGGTTGCAAGACTGTCTTAAAACACATCTTTCCTATCTCAGGTACATTTAATGTTAAAAATGAACCACAATGTGCCACAAAAAAACACTTCAAGTCACAAGCATTCTTTTCACGCCCATGTTCTCTAGGAAACAATGGTCATTTTGACTTGCAGCACTACTCAGCTCCACAGCTATCACAGCAGTTCAGACAACTTCATTCTAGGTTCAAGTACATCTTACTGCCTGTGTCCCATGGGCACACATGATGCATTTTTAGTAATCCTATCTTTTCTCTGCTTCTCCAAATAAATCATGAAATCCAAGTAACTCTGTTTTAGCACAGTGAGCATATGTGCTGAACAACAGCCAGATCCTCTGATTCACATGTACCAAGCTCAAGATATTAATTTAAAGTGGAGAGTCCACCACAAAACAAAAAGAATGCCATCACAGGAATAACAAAGAAAAGACATTCATTATGGGACACAAATTAAAAATGATTTTTTTTTTAATATATATATATAAATTTGCCAAGAGTACTCTGTTAAACAGTTAGCTTTTTGGTGCTTAAGTACTGAATTTATTAACAATTTATGCATTAATCAATAAGAGATGATTGCAGTCCTATATTGTTTAAGCTGTCCCACACAAAATATTTATATGTATTTATGAATCTTACACAAAAAGTGTATCAAGAAATCATCACTGTATTGTGCAATATTCAGCCGATGATCATCTAAAAGAAGGAAGATAAAATCTTACAGAATAAAAAGAATAAAAGAGCCAAAACAAAGCACATAAACACAAAATATTTAAAGTAAATGTACCCATTGATTTTGTAATATTTTGTCTCCAGTGAAGGGTCACTAGGGATATAAAATAAATTAAGAGGAGAAATAACATTTCACAACATAATTGAAATTAAAATCATATCATATACAGTATTGCATTTTATACTTTACATAATGGGCAGCATGGTGGAGCAGTGGTAGCGCTGCTGCCTCGCAGTTAGGAGATCCAGGTTCACTTCCCGGGTTCTCCCTTTGTGGAGTTTGCATATTCTCCCCGTGTCTGCGTGGGTTTCCTCCATGTGCTCAGGTTTCCTCTCTCAGTCCAAAGACATGAAGGTTAGGTGCATTGGCGATCCTGAATTAGTCCGCGTGGTGTGTGGGTGTGGGTGTATATGTGCCCTGCTCCCTGTGCTGACTGGGATTGGCTCCAGCAGACCCCCGTGACCCTGTGTTAGGAAATAGCGGGTTGGACAATGACTGACTGACTTTACATAATCCTGAATGAAGAAATTAAATAATATATTGTCATTAGCTACGTGGTACCTATCAAAGTTTCATGCAGTTTTTTTCTTTTACAGTGCCTTGCATAAACCTGGCAACTTACTTTGTAAACTATAATACAATATATTAGCTTCATGTTTTTCCTGTGCACGTTTCTACCTGTGTTAAGGGAACATCAACAGATATAAAGAAAGGATACATCCATTTCTTGAACCACAAAGCTCTGACACCACCATAGCATTTGGCTTGTTGATATATGTCTACAGTTTCAAAGGCAGAAATTACTACTTATTGATCACTAGGCTAAGATTAATTTCATTACTGATGCAAACACTCTGAGTAAAATAGAATGAATCACTATGATAAGGTGAATGGGGATTGACCAGGAGATTAAAGGCAAGGCTAGGCCAGTTCCAGAGACAATAAAGATAAAATTCACGAATAAAAACAAAACACTAAGACAAAATTTATAGTCAAAAGGAGAATAAAACTGAACAACCCAAACTAATAAATCTTGGCCAAAAAAAAAAAACACAAGGAACAAAGCAGATTGCTTTAAAATGGTCTGAAAGCTAGGATGTCAGATACTGCAAAACAAAAAGGTGAACTAGTATGTCATGTGACTTCCATCTCACATGACCAGCGATAGGCATAGTAACTGTAAACAATATGGCTGTGGCCATAAAAAGTAAGCAGAACATGGAGGTGCCTGTGACTGACAAAAGTCCTAAGATGCCACTGAAATAAAAGAGCACTAATTCAGTCATAACCTTAACCATTTTGAGAAGATACTGTAGAATATGCTAGTTTACCTAAAGGATTTAACACAATTGAAGGAATCATAATAACATTTTGAAGTATTCTAGTCTTAACTGACCTTAAACACTTTTGTTAAGGAAGCAATTATATTCTACTAGAAGAGGCTTGCTTGGATGATATCGGTGTAGGAGATGGGCAACTGAGGCATGTTTAGGGTAAAGAAAACAAGAGGAATGAATAGAAAGAAAACCCCTGTAAAACCAAAAAGGATGGCTCTAATTAACATGACCACTTTATAATTATGTGTAAACTAACATATAAATAAAAGTATTTGCCTATCACCATTATGTCTTCATTTTTGAATAGATGAATTGCTATGCCAACTACTGGTCATATGGCACGCAAGCGACACCGTATAACTGGGTGGTACACAGCTCTGGCATCCAAGCATTTGGATTCTGTTCAAAAATAGGAAAAGGTAGAGTTAGCTGGGGCAAATAAAATGTCAGGATCTTCGTAAAATTATTTTTATGATTTTGACTTTGGTTTCGTGTCTTGGATTTGATGGTAGATTCTGAAGGTTTCTTTGGTTTCCTGATCCCTGCTTCTGCCTTTGTACTGCATGTGATAGAGTCAGCCCCGTCTTTGTTCTTTTTGTCAAATGGTTATTTTCTCTCATTCTGCTTCTTACCAGCTGTTTAATAAATCACACATAAAAAGGGACCCCACAAGGAAATTCAGGCCAATCAATTACAGCTTCTCAAATACATTTTAAAAAGTAAATGAACAAAGTCCCAAATTAAATAAAACAATTAGTATTTTTTTTACTTGGTGTTGTGTAACTGTTCAACAAGAACATATGTGGAAATTCATTAATGGTAAGTTCTTCACTCAGAGAAGCACATTAACATGCCAAACAAAACCAGGTTTTTCAGTCAGATCACTTGAACAGCTTATTCTTTTCATCTTGTCCTAATCAACTGTATAATGTATGATCTTCAGATATGCACATCCCATCAAAGAGTACTGCAGGCTTTGTGAAGGCTTCTATTTTGATAAACTCAAACTGGAGTTAGTGCTGCAAGTACTTTTTTTGTCCTTGCTTCAAACCTTTCCATGAATCTTCACCGTGAACACTTACCAGGCATCGAATGATGATGCCATCCAATTACTCACTTTGTGTGTGGTGGCAAGTGTATTTTAAGACAATCACTAGCAGTAAGTGAGGCTACTATACCAAGATCAGCTAATGGAAAACAATGGGAATAAAAAATAACTTTCAGATGTTTGTTGTTAAAATGCACTAGAAATCTATACCAAAAAATACAAATATTACATTTTAAAAGCACTTTCTTATGTACTGTACAGTACAAATATGTTTTCGATAGGAGTTGAGGAGGGTTAGATTAGGTCTGCATATGTTGGCTACCTGATAGTGTAAATAGCAATATCAATGGACAGAAAACAAGTCAAGTCAAGTTGGGGAGCATGCACTGGTACACTGGCGAAACAACTCGGGATCCCAGTGGGCAACCCCCTAGGCAGACACGAGGTCCAGTCCTATCCTCCGGAAATGACCCTCCATCTGCTGCAGCCAGGTGTTACATGGGCGACCCCTTGGCTTGGTCCAGCCACTCAGGTCCCCAACAATGAGGATCTTATGAGCCGGATCACCCTCAGGGAAACGCGCAACATGGCCGTAGCGCTGTAACTGACGCTCCCTCACAACGCAGGTAATGTGCCTAATTTCGGACTCCATGAGCAACCTCTCATTCGACACGAGGTCAAACCAAAAATACCCAAGGATTTTCTGGAGAGACACTGTACCAAAGGAGTCCAGTCTTCGTCTCAGGTCACTGGATAGCATCCATGTCTCACAACCATATAGCAAGACAGGAAACACCTTTGTCCTTTGCATAGATATTGGGAGTGCCACACACCCCTTTCCAGTGACCTCATGACCCCCCATGCTCTCCCAATCCATCTACTGACTTCACAGGAAGAATCACCAGAGACATGAATCTCACTGCCAAGGTAAGTAAACCGCTCAACAAGGTCAACACTCTCTCCGCAAACAGACACACTGCTGATGGCTGTGCCCAAGAGGTCATTAAAGGCCTGGATGTTGGTTTTTATCCAAGACACTCGCAAGCCCAGACACTCAAGACTCCTCACTCAGTCTCTCGAGTGCCCCGATCAGAGCCTCCACTGACTCCGTGAAGACCACAGCATTGTCAGCAAAGTCAAGATCCGTGAATCTATCTTCACCAACAGATGCCCCATAGCCACTGGACCCCACGACCTTGTCCAACACCCAGCCCATACAAGCATTGAACAGAGTAGGAACAAGAACACACCCCTGACAAACCCCAGAATCAACTGAGAAAAACGCAGAGGTCCCGCATTCACTCTGCACAGCACTTGCAGTACCAGTGTACAGGCCAGCCATGATATCCAGCAACCTCGAGGGGATCCCGTGAACCCTCAGGATGTCCCACAGGACAGCTCGATCAACTGAGTCGAACGCTTTGCAAAAGTGGACAAAGGCTGCAAAGAAACTCTGCCGATATACGCATTTGCGCTCTATGAGAACCCTCAGTGCCAGGATGCGGTCGATGGTAGATTTCTTAGGTGTAAAACCAGACTGTTCTGGTTGCTGCTAGGGACAACCCTAGCAAGGACTTTACCTGGCACCGAAAACAATGGAAACAAAAATCAACTTTCTATTATTGATAAAATACAAATATTTACTTTTAAAAGCAGTTTCTTATGTACAAATAGCTGTACGTGGACATGTTTTCTATAGGAGCTGAGAGTTGGGGGTTACATTGTGTTTGTTGGGTGACTTGGCTAACTTTGTTGGACTTAGAAAATGGAAATGCAAGCACACTCTCAGAATGAAACTCGTTCGAAGGTAGGGGACATACTGTACTGTAAATAATTTTTGATTATTTGATGGAAATACCATAATCCTAATATTACCTCCATGTCTAACCATAATTTCCCCAAAATATTACAATTCTATATGTTAATGAAATATCATTTGAAACTTTCCTGTATTGTAGGTAGGCTCTTCTAGAAGTTGTCTGCTTTTCCTCAGGCAGAGTCATATATCTTTCAGAAGAAAAAAAAAAATGCTTTCAGAGCTCCAGATTGTCATATTTGTCCTTGGGTGTGGTCTTTTATGCTGATTCATAACATTCATAACCACCTCTTTTAGTAATACCTGAACTGACTATTAAAGTTGCAACTCTTTAATGCAGTATTACAACTTCTATTTAAAACTTGCAAGGTGAACAAAAAAACGAACAAAAAAGTAAAGAGTAAAATAATAGAAACATTCCTCACAAAAAAAAAACTGTAGAAGTGCTGGAAGATCTTGTCAAGCAAATTTATTAAATATAGTTTGAGTGGAAGAGAAGAGTATTAAAAAAGGGGAAAAATATGTCAGGCTTTCAAAAAATCTGCTTAGCTGTAATACACAGATATGAATAAAAAGTATGAATGTGAGGAATGAATGTGAGGAGAATATTCCATTTGGAGGGAAGACTGGCTATCTGGCCATCAGTGTGGACTGTCCATATCTGAAGATCAAGTAAGGAGACAACTGTGGAAGCTATACACAGGAAAAGCTGTGGAACCAGATAGAGTTAGTCCTCGAGTAATTAAGGCCTGTGCAAGCTAACTTTATGGTGTGATCTGTCAAATGTTCAGTCTGTCTCTAAGGGTACAGAAAGTGCCGCTGCTGTGGAAAACATTCTGCATTATTCCTGTTCCTTAAAAGGCAGGTGCCATTTCACCTAAGGACTACAGACCAGTGGTATTTATGTCTCACATCATGAGGGCCTTCAAGAGACTGGTCCTGGACTATATTACTCCTCTTGAGGTAGACCATCTGCACAAACTGCAGTTTGCCTATCGGACAAAGATTGGAGTGGAGGATGTGCTCTACAAGGCTTATTCTCTCCTAGACAAAGCTGGCAGCACTTTGAGAATTATGTTTTTTGATTTCTTCAGTGCCTTCAATATCATTCTTCACATCTTCTATAACTCTGTGATGGCCAGTGTGATTTTCTACGCTGTAGTATGCTGGACTGGTAACATCACTTCAGATTAGTCCCAAAGAATCAACAAGCTAATTAAAAGGGCAAGCTCTGTTATAGGATACAAACTGGACCCATTGGAGGTATTAGCAAAGAACAGAATTGGAACAAACCTGAGTACCATTATAAAGAATGCTGAACATCTTCTCTCTGACACACTAACACTGAGTACTTTCAGCCAAATGTGTCAAGAAAAGCTACTGGAGCTCCATTATACCAACAGCAACATCTGCACAATGCCTCACTGGGACTGGGACTGTCATGTCAAAACTTTTCTTTTTAATTTTTTTGCTTTATAGTAATTCCAGTGTATGTTCAGACCAAAGTGCACATGTATATTTATTATTTTTTTACTTACTTGCTTATCTCCCTATTTATGTATTTATTTAAAGAGTTTCTGTAAAATGTTACAATTTCACTCTGCAGATAAAAGTTCTATCTATCTATCTATCTATCTATCTATCTATCTATCTATCTATCTATCAATCTATCTAAGGTCACTTATGGATCTGATGTAGGATACTAGCATAAAATAATAGTATATATTATAGAATCTATTTGCACCATTTCTGTTTCTAAACTTTGCTAGTTTCAAGTGTTTGAGGAAACTTGTGTCAATTAGTTTTATATGACACTTAATAAGGATGCATAGTAACTACAGAGCAAAATTAAAAAGAAGCACAAAGAAAGAGGGATGTAAGGGCTAAAATCTCCAATGACCAAAGGCAACAAGATGCAGAAAGTGGGACATTGGGGCTAACATATCCAGTAAACAATGGTTTCTAAATACATAATGTGATCAAAACAGATGTACATACCATTGTACCATTGTGTCCGTTTTATTAAACTGGGATTTCGCTGTGGTAGTAATTTGATAAAATGCATATTGGAAGCATTAAACAAAGAAATTGATACATTTGTTTTTATTTTGTTTGAAATAAACACTGCTCTGTCCAATTTGTTTGGCTAACTTTTCCAATTTTATTAATACAGGGTGAGCCAAAATGAAATACTGTACCACACTTCTCAAGGTCATTGTGCGATGCAGAGCTTTCGCTGCCAAAGCATTCTTCAAAAACAACAAATCCATCATTACTATGCGATGCGCCTCCCGAGTGCACATCAGCATTCCTCCTAATGGTGATGTCTCAAATTCAAAACAATTCTTCATTGGGTTTGTAGAATAAACATTTGAAATGTGGTACTTCTTTTTGGCTCATCCTGCATTTATATGTATATAACTAATATTTGTAATATAAAAAACTTTGACAAAACATTATCAAGAACAAACAAATAAAAATATGTGCAAAGGATACTTGCAGACATTTCACATTTAGTCCCTGGTATTCACAATTTAAAAGCCTATCTCTAAAGTAAATAAACAAACTGGGACTTGAAGTTTTTGAAGCAACTCTTTTGTTATGTACTCAAATTCTCATTCAATCACCACCTTGCTAACTTATCTTTTTCATTTATTTCCCTATTAGTCTGTTATACTGTATGTCCATTTATACAATGCCACCTGCTTTCCAACATTAATTACTCTAAATAGCAGTTTTTTAAAGAAAATATCTCACTGAAAATCTTTGAAAAAAAAAAAAAAAAAATTTGAACTGCACCAATTCAACAACAACATTTATTTATATAGCACATTTTCATAGAAAAAGTAGCTCAAAGTGCTTTACATAATGAAGAAAAGACAAAATAAGGAATTAAAATAAGACAACATTAGTTAACATAGAAAATGAGTAAGGTCCGATGGCCAGGGTGGACAGAAAAAACAACAGAAAAAAATAAAATCTGCATGGGTTCCAGGCCACGGGACCGCCCAGTCCCCTCTGGGCATTCTACCTAACATAAATGAAATAGTCCTCTTTGTATTTAGGGTTCTCATTGAGTCACTTGATGTTGATGGTCATACAGACTTCTGGCTTTTAATCCATCCATCATTGTTGGAACATCACGGTGCTTTGAGTAGATGGTGGTATGCCACCACCAAAAGGACACCGGAAAAGGAAACAGAAGAGAGAGTATTCACCCTCTCATAGTCTTTAAGCCATTTTGGCTTGCAGCATTCACAACTTTTTTATCACTAAAGCTTACTTCAGAAATTGAGTGCATGAAATGGGAATGGTGTTGGAGCTGATGTCACACACTGCTCTGGAAAAAACATCCAGGCTAATTTGTATAAGGTGCAGCGCATTCCACACTTTCACGTCACCAAGCATGTATGTACTTTCTCCAATGTTCCCTGGATGGCTTTGCTGTATAGGAGTAAATGTTTGGCATATGTACAAAGATTTGTTTGGCATTTTGCTCCATTTTTACACCAGTGGAGTTCAAGCCCTACTTTATCCTGTATCTCACTTCCATAGGGCCACATCAACTAATACAATGGCACCACATTCAATTCAGTACACATCTTATCTCCGAAGCATTTCAAACAGTAAGATAGATAGATACATAGATAATTTATTAATCGCCAAGGGGAAATTCACATACTCCAGCAGCAGTATACTGATAAAAACAATATTAAAGAGCAATACAAGCACAGTGCAAGTTAAAAAATACAAGGAGAGAGTGAGAGGCAGGTATAACAGTCTATAATCTTGTATAATGTTAACGTTTACCCCCTCGGGTGGAATTGAAGAGATGCATGGTGTGGGGGAGCAACGATCTCCTCAGTCTGTCAGTGGAGCAGGACAGTGACAGCAGTCTGTTGCTGAAGCTGCTCCTCTGCCTGGAGATGATACTGTTTAGTGGATGCAGTGGATTCTCCATGATTGACTGGAGCCTGCTCAGCACCCATCGCTCTGCCACAGATGTCAAACTGTCCTGCTCCGTGCCTACAATACAGCCTGCCTTCCTCACCAGTTTGTCCAGGCGTCAGGTATCCCTCTTCTTTATGCTGCCTCCCCAGCACACCACCGCATAGAAGAGAGCGCTCGCCACAACCGTCTGATAGAACATCTGCAGCATCTTATTGCAGATGTTGAAGGACACTAGCCTTCTAAGGAAGTATAGTCAGCTCTGTCCTCTCTTGCACAGAACATCAGTATTAGCAGTCCAGTCCAATTTATCATCCAGCTGCACTCCCAGGTATTTATAGGTCTGTACCCTCTGCACACAGTCACCTCTGATGATCATGAGGTCCGGGAGGGGCTTGGGCTTCCTAAAATCCACCACCAGCTCCTTGGTTTTGCTGGTGTTCAGGTGTAGGTGGTCTGAGTCGCACCATTTAACAAAGTCCTTGATTAGGTTCCTATACTCCTCCTCCTGCCCACTCCTGATGCAGCCCATGATAGCAGTGTTGTCAGAGAACTTTTGCACGTGGCAGGACTCCCATCTTCTCCTGGTATGCGAACTGCAGTGGGTCGAGGGTGTGGCGGACTTGTGGCCTCAGGTAGTGAAAATCAGTGGTTGTGTGTGGTGTGGCTATAAAAGCTACAAAAAAATGTGTAATGTTATGTTCAATATTCTTCTCTTGTAGAAATGCAGCCAGCATTAAGGAAGTAAATTAAGCACGATCACCAAACAGAAAGCATTCCAGGTTTCCTAGACAACTGAACACTGTTACTAACAGCAGTAACAGCTAAAGCAGTAACCAATGAAGGCAAAGCAACCTCAGGCAATTTAAAATAACACAGCACAAGTCTAATAATAAACAGCCATTTGCAGGTCCCATCAATCAAAATCTTCCAACATGGACAGTCAGGCAGAATTGTGGGCTAATGGGAGCAGTGCACAACTTTGCCATTTTTGTACTGGAAAAGCTACCGAGACTTTATTATAGTCATGACAAGATAATCCATTTTTGACTCCCAGTAGTGATTTCAATGCTTCATTTTTGTTAAAACAATTCTGGAGGAATATCACTTTCCAGGACCACAAAAGCAGAGTGCTATTTAAATAGCACAGCAAACAGGTTCAATCTTCTAAAAACAAAGTCATCTTTAACAGATATTTGTGTCTTATTCAGGAAAATTCACCTGAGATCAGCTTAATAGCTGTTGGCCATCAGGAGTGAATGTCATTTTGTTATGATGCACAAACATCAGTGAAGTATAGGGAATTTTAGTAAGGAAAATGAGTAAAGGATAGCATTCTGATTCCATGTCAGGTCACGCATAAGGAATTGATAAATGTAAGACTAGCAATGTGGAGTTTAATTTGTAGCCTTTGGTCAGTACCGCAAATCATAATTGAAGCCAAGGAGGAGCACAGAACAATGAGCAATACATATTTTCCTATAAGTATAGAACATAAAGACATTTGACATATAAGAGGAGACCATTCAGTCCATCAAGCCTATTTGATTATCTAATATCTAAGCTGTCCCAACATCTCATCCTGATTCTTCTTAAAGGATGTCAATGCTTCTGCTTCAACTGCATGTCTCAGTAGTTCGAGTCACACAACTCTTCGTGTAAAGAAATGCTTCTCTGCTTCAGTCCTAAATGACCTTCCCATATTTCCAATGATGTACTCAAGTACATAATTACCCTTAAGTGGAAAGAATGTTGCTGAATTTACTCTGTCAATGCCTTTGAGGATTTTAAATACCTACATTAGGTCCACACATAGTCTCCTCTACTTGAAACTAAACAGATTTAATTCTCTTAATCTGTCAGAGCAGGATATGTCCTTATGTCCTGGGATGTACTTGGTTGTTCTCCTCTGCACAGCTTCGTGCTGCTATGTTGTTCTTGTGCCATGGTGACCAGAACTGCACACAATACTCCAGAGGCTGTCATACTAGCACATTATATAGTTTGAGCATAACGTCCCTTCAGATAAATCCAACAGTTTTTAGAATCTAACATTTTATTTGTCTTTTTAGTTGCTTCTGTACATTGCTTAGTCAATGAAAATGTGTCAACATAATGACCTAAATCATTTTCAGAGGTATGACAATGTCTCCCACTTTAAATTTATAATTGATGTTCCTTTTGCCTACATGTAGCACATTGCACTTTCCTACATTAAACTGCATTTTTCAGGTGTTTGCCCAGATCTGAAAGTTGTCCACATCACCACAAGCTATCTTTGTGGAACATTAAAAAAAACTGCTAAAACTCATCATTTTAATATGGCTTTATCATAGATAATGTTTTAGTTGTCTTCCCAATAAAGTATATGGGCATAGAATTATATTCTTCAGGGACCTGCAATCTGTACTAATATCCACTATTCTCAGTTGTTTTCTCTGGTTCTTCCCTGGTGGCGATCTGTGCCACCACCACCTGATCTAGGCACCATGCAGCTCTCTAAGATGATGGAATGAGACCAACTCCATCAAATCCCATCAATTATGAAATCTACAAGGTTTAATTTAGGAATAATCATGTTAGGTAGAATGGCCGACTTTGGGCTCAGTAGATTATTGGCCTTGGAACCCCTGCATTTTTTTTCTCCAGCCTAAGAAGAAGATATTTCCGGTCTATGTGCACACAATTGAATAAATACTGTATCCATTTCTCAATCTATAGCATTCTGCACTAGCCAACACAAGATTAAACATGGCTAAAATAGAAATTGGTAATTACAAAAACTGAATAGCCACATAAGCAAGCACACATAAGCTCAAACAATGTGATGTGACATGCCAAAAAGTTTGAATACCACGAAGTTGGACCTAAAATTCAACACAGGGCAAAAGCCTTTGTTAAACAGAGTGGATTAAAAAAAGCAAGCACATATAGTCTGTATTTGGAAAAATTCCATCTACAGAAATCATATGCTAGCTATCAGAAATGTGTGACGTTTGTCCTTATTTGGTTGTAGATCTAAGGCAATTTAAGATTGGTAGATTTACATGTAGTATAAAAAAATTGAGGGTCTGGAGGGCTGGAAATGATTTGTTAATAGCAAAATCTTCAAGATAATTTAGGATAGATAATACTGTATTTGCCCCAGGCGGATACCAGGGAAATGGCCAAAAAGGGTAGACCAACAACTCTTAAAAAGCAGCTATACCCATCATCAACCTGTAAGGGAAACAGCAAAACAGGAACAATTATTTGCACATTGAAAAAGCAGTCAGTTCTCCATTGTCCTTGTGCTAATGGTTCTCAAACGTTTTCTGTCATACCCCTCTTTGGAAGCAACTTCACTTCCCCCACTCTGCCCATACACATTTTTGGAACAGTCATATATATAATGAACATTAGAAACAAAACAAGACAAATTTTGTTTTCATTAAATTGAAATAACAGGAACAGCAACTGCATATTTCCTTTCACCTTTCTTGTGATAATTTCTTTTGTGCAGTGAAAAATGCTGTAGAATTTTTGTTGCTTTCAACTTATCAAACACATTTTTGTCACTTTTGTCACTAAATTGCCCCTTTAGTCTCTTTGTATTTTTTCAAAAATACAGACCAAGAATGTTTTAATGATGAACTGCAATCACCTTTGCTAGGAGGTGTCACACACGCGCGCATGGGAGGCAGCTAAAGGGCTCGAGTGAAGGCAGTTCTGAGGCATGCCGGGATGTGGCAGAGTGCACTAACTCTCTTTCTCACTTCCCTGTAGACCAAACCCGGGAGGTTCCACCTGTCTCTCTTGACGTCACTTCTGGGACCGAGCCAATGGAGACAGACCTTGCCAGCTCTGGCCCCCCTGATGTCACATCCGGGCCTAATCCAATGAATGATGAACACGTGCCCGATCCTTATGGCCTCACTTCCTGCCTCCCCCTTTAAAAGGCTTCCCTTTTCCCTTCTCTGACAGTCTTGTTTTGGACTCCGTTGTAAGCACTTCAGTGCTGGTATTTTGAAAGAAAAACGACTTTTGCAGCCAGGATACCAAATTACATGGGTGGCTGCCCCAAGCCTTTTTCTGTCTTTGTCTCGTTTTGTGACAGAGGATTAACAGAAGTACAACCAGTGCAGAATAAAATGATAAAAATAAACACAATAATGATAAATAAGCAATAAAAAAGAATTATTGGCAGAAGAGAAAATTACACTTTGTGAGAACTCAAGTCTTATTACTGCCTTAGTGGCTGCAGTGAGCCTGTTTTCGTGGCATATCTTTTCAAAATGGGGTTGCAGACATGATAATGCCACTCTCAACACTTTCAATGTTGAGCTCAGATCAGCACTTTTTTTTTATTGAGGCAACAGCAGAAAATCCAGTCTCACAAAGATAGGATGTTGCGAAGGGAAGCAGATTACTCACAACGTTCTGTCCTATGAGTCGATCCTTTCTCTCCACAACAAGCCAGAATTCACTCAGCTTCTGAGATGTAAACCTCAGCCTCAGGGTGGACTAAGTTGCCATTTCCACTTTAAGACAGGTGAAATCACAGGTGCTGCTGTGTTGAATGGGTACATCTCTCAAAAATTCATACAGCTTTCCATGTATATCACTGAGATTGGCCACTTTCGTCAGAAATTGTTCGTTGTTAAATTTGCTTACAATGTCATGATTATAAGCACGGAATTTTATATGAGATCAAATTGGTAGAGTGTTGTGCCAAATTAGCCATTGTGGTTGTAATGAGAAATCAAGCAAAATGACACCTTTTACTTTATTTAATCTAACTAAAAAGATGCCTGAAGAAAGAGTCTGAGATGCCTCAAAAGCTTGTATACTGTGCTTTGCTATCGTGTGTGGTGTCTTGCTTTGTGCAACTCTGCAGGCAACTTTGTATGAGCTTATTTGTACTTTGACATTCAGTGACGCTGCTTTTACAAAGAAACTTTCAGGCTCACTGTGTTTTTTGAATTTTCACTGGAAAAAGCTGAGTGGTTTATTGACATAACTAGAGTGCAATATATATGTGTGTCTTCTTAGTTTTTTTGGTGTCATGCTGACATCCTCATCTTTACCTTTGCATTCAAAGGTCTTATAATGCAGAAATGTACTAAACAACAGTGTATTGAGATGTTTCAGTGTTTCATTTAGTAAGTCTGGTTGAATGAATCTTGTGTCTTTGAGAATATTTTACAACTTAAATTGAATATCTAATACGAAGATTACACCAAGATTTTATTGTCACACATGGGATGAATACTTCACTTTCAAGTGTTATAATTTTTCGAAAAGGTCTAATATATTAATTTCAATATAGATGAACCCCAACAACTAAAACTGCATAAAATAAAATGGCAAAAAAAAAAAAAATAGCACAAAACATTACCCACATTACTACTAGCCAAAACTAAGATTTCTCCTTATACTGGAGCAAAGTGACCAGTCATCATTGCTTGTATTTTACCAAGCCACCAGATTACTGAAATTCTGTGATTCCAGCCTTTTAAAATACTAAAGACCCATGTTGCAAATCTTGGTGAAGTTCTTACTCTCTGGAGAATCACTGATTGCCTTTCTTGCATCAATTAACTTGACAGTAACTGCAATTGTATTTTCCTGTAACAGCTTTTCTAATCTTGATTCTACCATATTATTCTCAAGCTGTTTTCTCTACTGTGAAATTCACACTTTAGTTTTGAATGGCACTTTTGTTTTTAACAACTGACATGTAGCTGAAACTGGATGTATTTACTGCTTGTTTTTAAATATATCCTTGCTTAATTTGTAAAGCACTTGTAGGTTTATTGTGGGGTGCTTCTTGTGGTGTTTGAATTAGCAGAGTGTTTTAGCATTTGAAAAAAGTAATTTAATCAGCAGCTTTTACTTAGCTTTACAGTATAAAGAAATCATATTCCATTAACACAGTTCTGTGGAATAGGCTTCCCAGATTTTAACTTGCACAAAAATGGCCAATGAATACATATTGCCCGAAAAGAGAATCACAGTCAATAAAATTTTTGTTGGTGGAATTGACAGGAAGGTGATAGAAATGTTAATCAAAGATTTTATTTGCATGATATGGTGTTGTGCAAGAAGTAAAAATAATTACATAAAGAGCTATCATTTGTAAAAGGTATAGATATACTGTATGTATTGACATTACAGCTAATGTAGAACAGTCAAGTAGTTTTAAAGGAAGAAAACTGAAACTTGGACCTGATATCACAAAGGCACAGATCAGTTATTCTGATAATAGTCCTGGTTGCCCGCCTCATTAGATTACCTCCGTTCCCCATCAAATGGTTTATTTACATAAAGTAAGCAATGAAATTCAACCTACAGTTAAGGATATTCATAATACTGGAAATCCTTATGTACAGCCAAACCATTACCCAGGTGTACTGAACTTTGTGATGTCCACATATATTCCACAACCAGTGTATATGTTTCAAAATGCTACTGCTCAATGGACTGTTAAAAATCACACAGTAAAGCCATGGGAATCAGAATTTTACTGATACTGGTGTACAGACATAGTTATAAAATATCCTTTATTGTCATACCTTTTTTGCCAAAACAGTCTGAAAGTCAAATAACCCCATTTTTGGAAGAGAGATAAGAAAGGTTTTCACATTAAATACAGTGCATCCGGAAAGTATTCACAGTGCATCACTTTTTCCACATTTTGTTATGTTACAGCCTTATTCCAAAATGGATTAAATTCATTTTTTTCCTCAGAATTCTACACACAACACCCCATAATGACAACGTGAAAAAAGTTTACTTGAGGTTTTTGCAAATTTATTAAAAATACAAAAATTGAGAAAGCACATGTACATAAGTATTCACCGCCTTTTCCATGAAGCTCGAAATTGAGCTCAGGTGCATCCTGTTTCCCCTGATCATCCTTGAGATGTTTCTGCAGCTTAATTGGAGTCCACCTGTGGTAAATTCAGTTGATTGGACATGATTTGGAAAGGCACACACCTGTCTATATAAGGTCCCACAGTTGACAGTTCACGTCAGAGCACAAACCAAGCATGAAGTCAAAGGAATTGTCTGTAGACCTCCGAGACAGGATTGTCTCGAGGCACAAATCTGGGGAAGGTTACAGAAACATTTCTGCTGCTTTGAAGGTCCCAATGAGCACAGTGGCCTCCATCATCTGTAAGTGGAAGAAGTTCGAAACCACCAGGACTCTTCCTAGAGCTGGCCGGCTATCTAAACTGAGCGATCGGGGGAGAAGGGCCTTAGTCAGGGAGGTGACCAAGAACCCGACGGTCTACTGTGCATAATATGTATTTGTCAGGACATTTTCTACATACATTCTTGTAAATTTGATTTTAACGATACAAAATAATTTAAATTAGCTTAGCTGTTCTTGGGTAAGTAGAGTTTCAAAAATGCATGTGTCAATGTGACTCTTATTTCATAATTAATATGCATACAAATTATTTGAATGTGTTAGTTTTCCAAGTTTGCATATGATAAAAAAAGTTGGCAAATACAAGAATGCAAGATTGACTAAAAGTGTTTTGGCAAAAAGGCAGCATTTAAATTTGACTACAGTTTAAACCCTCCTTTATTTTGGGTACAGGCAAATTATCACAAATCTCACCCCTGCACTTGTCTTTAAATGTGCTTAACTTCATAGTGTTTAAATTCATTAAAGTATGTTTGTATTGTAATGGAATGTTCATATTTGAAACATCGTTCCCATTATTGCTATTTCCAAACAAGATGTACTTACATTTCTACTATATTTGAAGATCCCATGTATACAGGTTATGATAAACAGCCTGAGTAATATTGCATATCAGCAATGTACAGTATAGGGTATTTCACAAACACCATTCTTGAAGTATGTGTTTTTAAGATTAACTTCATACCTGCTGAATAAATAAAGGATTCTTCTAGAAACCTAAAAAAAATCTAAAGCACTTTGTGGTAATATATTCTATGAATGATCCTGTATAACAATAAATAAATAAAAATAGCAAACATAATGTAATCCTGTAATGTGCTGTCACATAAGATGTTGTAATATACATGTTTATCTGTTTCTCTTAATTTGTTAACCATTATCACTGCTTTTTGGTGAAGCTCCCCTGAAATTTAATAAACCTTTTTATAGCTGGTTCCAATGATATTTTTTTTCATGCAAAAACCACTGTATAATTTTCACTTAGTTTCTCACAACATATTTTTAACAGTGTGAAATGACTAACAGCATAACTGCTGCTTGGCAAACAGGACTCATTTTTACAAGGTACATTCTACAATGCCCTACATCCAAGTTTACCAAATTTGAAATCACTGCAGCCCTCCTCTATCATTGACAATTCCCACTAGAAAATGATTCACTTTTTTCCAAAAAATCAACAATTCTTACTTCCAGATCCACTTTTTCATTCTTTCCTTTTGTTTTGTTTGAAGTTACTCTTAATTTTCAAAACACTCAAAGAGATATATCCAAATATAAATTCCCTTTTCTGTTATGTTGGCTCAACTAAATTTTACTTCATTCCAGTTAACTCCTACATATGGTCAAAACATAGAAACCTTTACCTTTCTGATTCTTGACTTGATCCCCATTCTTAACAGGTTAGGCTTCAACTTCTTATGATCTGCACTAGGAAAAGCAAATATTGAACTGAATGACAAATTGAATGAAGAATTCTTATTATCCCTTACATGATGTTACTTAGCCTGATAATCATATGTAGATACAGGGCAGACCATAGCTTTGCTTGGTTTTAAAGATTTTACATATGACAGTTCCTTATCCTCAACAAAAAAAAGTACACGCATACATGTACATGTTACAGACACACTTTTTTCAACTCTGCAACAGTAGCCCCATATACAATTTGCATGCCATATCATGTGGAGGTCTGTAAAATCAAAAACTCATACAACAATTTGCAAGTTTGTTTAGAACAGTGGCTCTGAAATGTATCCCTGTGGTCCATAGCGGCTACAGGTTTTGTTCCCAACCATTTTCATAATCAGTGAGTTATTTTATCTCTGATTGATTTCATTAATAAATTAGATGGTCTTTATTTCTTCTTCTTTTCTGTATTCAGAAAAGCAAATTCTGTATTCAGAAAAGCAGAATAGTAGGAGATTTACATTATAATAAATCTTATATTTTCACCATAGGTTTACATACTTAGCTCTGCTTTGGCATTTTTCTAATAATTTACCTTTTCCTGTGGTGTTTGCTCCCTTAATTGTATCTAAATAATGACAATTAATAGAAGGCAGTGTATACTCTTCTTCTTCTTCTTTTGGCTGCTCCCTTTAGGGGTTGCCACAGCAGATCATCTGCAACAGTAAAAAAAAACGTGAGTTTGCTCCCCTCAACTTGCTTCTACTGAGATAAACGAAAAGGTCATCAGTACCACTTCTAGTTGTGCATTATTTCTAAAATATCAAATCTTTATTTCTCATCATAATTAATTGATAATAGTTATACAGAATCATGTATCTCTATTTATAATCAAGCTTTATAATAAAATGATATTTTCACACTTAGGGAGGTCAAAAACGGTGGTGGAATTTTTTCATAATTACATATGCATTATCTAGATTACATGCAAAGTAAAGAGAGTTATACCTAAAAACGTAGTGTTAGTATTATACAATATTTGTTGCAATAAATTGCTATAGGTAAAACTGCCTTTAGCTACTTTTAATTATGATAATGATGGCAGAAATAAAAAAAATCATAAAATTAAATGTATTACTAGGGACACAGCGGGGACGTAGCAGCTTATTGTTCCCATTACATCTTTATATTTACATGGTATGTTCAAAGTTTACACGTTATTGTTAAACTGATGTATAAATTAAAATAAAATTAATAACAGTTATTGAAAGAATATATGTTATATTTAATAAGTTTTTAATATCATGTAGACATACAGTATATATTTCACATATAAATTTTAATCATCTATCTGTAATTATAACCATAGTTTACTTGAAAATTCAAGAAAGTATTCAGTTAAAGTACCACTTCCGTTTGTCGGAAGTGGCCCAAAAGTTGATAGGATTCCTTATATTTGACATAAAGCAGGTGTACAAAATTTCATTGACCAGGTCAAAGTGTTTTTGAGTTAGTTTACACACAGACAGACATCATTTCAAAAATGGTATTTTCAGACTCAGGAAGGTCTAAAACGCCAAGATTCATCATAATCTTGAGATCAAATTTTTTCAAAATTCCTATACTTTTTCTATACTGTACTATGTAAATGAGAAAGTATAAACAACACTGAATGCATAATTTGTAAGGAATGACTTAACAACCAGAATCCCTGGAAAAATTGAATGAAAACCCTGGTGACGAGAACAATGAAGATCATAAAAGCCAACTTAAATACAGTATATATCTATATTATCCCCAAGTAACAAGCACAAATACTTGCTACACTGCAATAAAAATATGGCAAACTGAGTTCATAGTTTCTGGATTGCAACCAAAACATAGAAACTGTGAAATAAAAGTGTGCTTAAATAAGGCAGCATTCAAACAATATTTGGTTAGGACAAAAACTTTCAGTGAGCTGTCAGGACTGAACCTAAGAGCAAAAGTTTTAGAAAATGGCATTGCTCATTATGACATGGCGTGAGGTTGGGCTAAACAAGACCTTATACAGATAAGGGAATATGCTTGCATCCTGGTGCAAGATAAAGAGCAATAGCAGAGGGCAGTATGCCCTACAACTCTGAATGGTAGCTTTAAAGGAATTACTCCATGGACACTGAAGTCACCCAGTCTGATAGATGGTAGACTGATGTACTTGGGTAAAATACAATAGGCCCCGTTGTATAATATGTTTTCCGTGCAGCATGGGCAAAACCAAAAATGCATGGAAATTGGTATGAAATGGGGCCTCGGAGGTGCAAGGGTACCTAGAGCCACCAGAGAGGTCTCTGGGGAGAAGGTTTGAGCTTTACAAGTTGCACTGCTGACCCTGTAAGTGATTTCTTGGAGTTGCCTGAAACTATACCAGGAAGAACTTTAATGTCTGTTCCATGCCTTTTTAGGAGTCAGGGAGTGACTAGTGACTTATGCTTAACTAATAGAAGGCCAGAGTTCAGAGACAAAAAAGAGACATTGGGTAAAACTGAGTGCCTTTGTATTACATGGGAATGTGGATGAGTCATCTCACCAGATAGGCGAATGTCAAAGAACTGTACAGATAGACACAGAGAGGATGTACTGTAGATTTGCTGTTTCATTCTGTTACTACTTTGTGTCTCCCTTTTTTTTAATCCCTCTCATGTGTTTATTTACATTCAACAAACACATAGTTTTGTAGATACAGTATTTGGCCTTTGCAGCATTATTCTAGATGAAGGGATACTACAAAGCAATGAGGTTTTAGAGTAACATTTTCCCACACATCTGTGGAAATCATCGACTCTTAAGCATTTTCTAGTTTATAATGCTAGACAATTTATCTTTAATTGTTTCTATAAGTATTGTAATCATGCCCTGAACATATGGATTAAGTGGAGCTGATAATAGATGGTTTATTATTTGACTCAAAGTTTAATGACTGTAATGCTACACAAAATTTAGTAAAAGTTGTGTACATTAGTACTTTTCCATGATTTCTTATATTTTCATCACTATGTTCCTTTAATCCAAGCTGGAGGATCAGCTTTGAACAACTGCTCAAAGAAGCCAGCCCAGCGGTTCTTGAGGCTGATCCTCCGATTAGCTGTGAACCACCCAATCTCACTGAGATTGCACAGGTGGTGAACCAGCTGAGGGGGGAAAGGCTGCAGGGATTTGTGGTATCCGGGGTGAACTTCTCCAGGCTGGTGGTAAGGCTGTCCTCCTGGCATTGCAAGCAATCTTTGCTTCCATTTGGGAGACTGGAATCATCCCAACTGACTGGAAAACAGGACTTGTCGTCCCTATCTGGAAAGGGAAGGGTGATCGCCTGGATTGCAGCAACTACAGGGGGATAACACTCCTCTCAGTGACGGGTAAGGTCCTTGCTAGGGTCATCCTCAATAGAATCTGTGATCACTTGCTCACCTACCAGCGACCGGAACAGTCTGGTTTTACGGCTAAGAAGTCTACCATCGACCCAATCCTGGCACTGAGGGTTGTCATGGAACGCAATCGCGAATATCGGCAGAGTTTCTTTGCAGCCTTTTGTCAAATTTCACAAAGCGCTTGACTCAGTTGATCGAGCTGACCTGTGGGACATCCTGAGGGTTCGCAGTATCCCCTCGACGTTGCTGGATATCATGGCCAGCCTGTACACTGGTACTGTGAGTACTGTGCAGAGTGGAGGCAGGACTTCTGCGTTTTTCCCAGTTGATTCTGGGGTTCGTCAGGGGTGTGTTCTTGCTCCTTTTGCCCAGAGAGGACTGGGCGGTCTCATGGTCTGGAATACCTACAGATTTTATTTTTTTCTCCAGCCGTCTGGAGTTTTTTTGTTTTTCTGTCCCCCCTGGCCATTGGACCTTACTCTTATTCTATGTTAATTAATGTTGACTTATTTTGTTTTCTTATTGTGTCTTTTATTTTTCTATTCTTTATTATGTAAAGCACTTTGAGCTACTGTTTGTATAAAAATGTTCTACATAAATAAATGTTGTTGTTGTCCTACTCTGTTCAATGCTTGTATGGACTGGGTGTTGGGCAAGGTCGTGGGGTCCAGCGATCTGTTGGTGAAGAAAGATTCGGGGATCTTGACTTTGCTGATGATGCTGTGATCTTCACGGAATCAATGGTGGCTCTGATCGTGGCGCTCAAGAGAATGAGAGAGGAATCTGAGTGTCTGGGCTTGCGAGTGTCCTGGATAAAAACCAGCATCCAGGCCTTTAATGACCTATTGGGCACAGCCATCAGCAGTGTATCTGTTTGCGGAGAGAGCGTTGACCTTGTTGAGGGGTTTACTTAACTTGGCAGTGACATTTATGTCTCTGGTGACTCTTACTATGAAGTCAGTAGACAGATTGGGAGAGCATGGGGGGTCATGAGGTCGCTGGAAAGGGGTGTGTGTCAGTCCCGATATCTAAAGAACGAAGGTCCAAGTCTTTAGAATCCTGGTGCTTCCTGTCTTGCTATATGGTTGCGAGACATGGACGCTATCCAGTGACCTGAGACGAAGACTGGACTCCTTTGGTACTGTGTTTCCCTGAAAAACCCTTGGGTACCATTGGTTTGACTTTGTGTCGAATGAGTGGTTGCTCATGGAATCCCGAATGATGCACATTACCTGCATTTTGAGGGAGCTTCAGTTATGGCACTACGGCCATGTGGAGCGTTTCCCAGAGGATGATCCGCTCACAAGATCCTCAATGTTGGGGACCCGAGTGGCTGGACTAGGCCAAGGGGTCCACCCACGTAACACCTGGCTGTGGCAGATAGAGGGTCATTTTCGGAGGGTGTCTGCCTGGGGGATTGCAAACCAGGATCCCGAGTTGTTTTGTCGTGTAGTGGGTGCGGCGACGCACTGTACCAGTGCATGGTCCCCGACTTGACTTGACTTGTTCCTTTAATGTGGGATGTAGCATCCTTTACATTACCTTTAATTCTGTGATAGTGTGATCAACGCTGCAGTGTGCTACGCCCATAACATCACTTCAAGAGAGGCTATTTGAACCAACAAGCTAATGCAAAAGGCAGTTTCAGTCATGGGTGTGCTCTTGACACACTGGAAGAAGTAGCTGATGAGCAGCGTTATGAACAGTGCTAGATATTCTATGACACTCTAGCATTAAGTACTTTTAGCCAATTAATTATTCAACAGAAATTTTTCAAGCAATACTATTGTGGTTCCGTTATACAGTACCTATGGCAATGCACCTTTGTAATGTGTCACTGTGAAATATTACTCTGACACACTCTCTTATCTTTAGCCAAACTTAAGTCTTTTCTTCATTTGTGTAATTCTTATGTTTAGGGGTGGGGGTTGTTGTTTTTGTTTGTTAGAATATTTCTATATTTCTTGAGCATCTGTAAAAGCTAAATTCACCTTGGAACAAATAAAGTATAATCAGTCACCTTGGAACAAATAAAGTATAATCTATCTATTTATCTATCTTGTACAAAAACATTACTATAATCCTGACACATACAGTACTTCACTTATATACAGTAAGACTGTGTGTTTTTGTGTGTATAAAATCAACACTCAATTAACTAAGAGTCAAGGTTGGAACATGAAAATTGATACTAAAGGTATATTTTGCACATTTCTTTTAAAATGTAGGTCATATTCATTCATTACAGGTCATACATTCAGGTCATACATTATCTGTGTCCATGAGCAACTAATGAACAAGATCTAAAAAGTAATTCCACTAACCTGCGCTATGGTAGAGTCAAAAGCTGAGGAGTAGTTTAATTAGAAACTAGGGAGCTTTGCCCCCTGCTCGCTTCGCTCGCCAACACCAACCCCAACCCACCTGTGCTCCATGTCAGCAAATTTGTGTCTCTGTTGCTCGCGTATGTGGATTTCAATTTCATCAAACAACAAATCTTTTAATTTTCTTGGATACGCCTCTTCATTGGGAAGAAACACTACTTTTCCCTGATGGCAACATGAATTACACAATCTACAAGTCTCCAACTTAAAGTTTAAAACCAAACAATATCTATATACTTCTGTCATGTCACCTATGTTCATATTTTCCATCTCTTTTAGATTTTTCCTTTTCATTAATATCACATTGAATTTTGATTCAGTGTTTGGAATTACGTCATGACAACACAACGTATAACTGCCCATGAGTGAATATCGTTTCTTTCTCTCTGCAAGAAATGTGTCTGACAATAGCATTCACACAAATGAGAAATAATTGAACCATGTGCGTGGTTATGTGAGCAGAAGCTCTTGCCTCACGAGGCTTGAAATTTTTTCTCGCAGGATTTCACTTTCACCAAACAACAAATCCTTTAATTCTTGCGGATATGCCTCTTTATTGGGAAGAAAAACATTTTTTTTTCCCTGATGGCAACACAAATTAGACAATCTAAAAGTCTCTGACTTAAAGTTTAAATCCAAACAATATATTCAATCTCTTTTCGCTGTTCCATTATTTCACCAAATAATAATTTCCATTTGTTTGCGTTAATGTGATCTTTACTATCCTTTTTTTGAGACTTTAGAATTTTCGTACTTCAATTATCTCTAACCTGCTCTGCATGTGTACCGTGCAAACGTTTTTTAAATTCTTTACGACATTCTACTTTGTCATCTACTTTTTGTGGCCGTGGCTAAACCTCTTGGCACAAAGACTCGTCTCGCGGAACGTGTGTCTCTCCGAGAAAATCACATCTCGTCTCCTTCCAAGATGTTTTTTTTTTTTTATAATAGAGAGACATTATTAGCATAGTGTGTTAGATTAGTGGTCAAATCAGGCAGGCCACTCATAATTTTATGTTAAAAAACTCCATAACCTAGTGGATAGTTGGCAGTAATTCTTTGACCTATTATGTCAAAGGCCACACCTATCCACATAAAACTTTAAAAAAGAGAAGAATCTCACATTCTCACTGTCATGACAAACCTTATAACACTACATGTTGTAAGGTTAGCACTGCAAGTATCCATTTTAAACATGATAAAGCAAGCCAACCCTAAACCATTTGAGTAAGCCAATTATCTCCCATTTTGTTAAGTAGTATGGTGTTTTGGCTATACTTCGAGGCTCCATACCAACAGAAGCCCAAGCAGATCAGACATCTGTGAACTTCAAATCCATATGGGCAGGGCATAACAAGTAAAACATATTCTAAATATTACAAGGAACAATCCTCTAGAAAGAAATATGTGTATTTTCAGCATAACCACAACATCATCAGGAAAAGTAAGTTAATTATATGCAGTAGTAATATGACCAATGCATACTGTTCTTTGTGCAGACAGACACTAAAACCTCTACCAAAGATAATTTCAATCAAATTTAAACAATTTTATCCACCATTGCAAACCACCTTAACAAAAGAAGGGTACTCAATATTTATAAGAAGGGCAAAAGCTTATTATGCATGGACCATACTAAGAAAAGAAGGACAGCTATTTATCTCAATGACACCAAGAAAACTTGGTGCACCAATATACAGAGCACATTAATCTCTACATGGATTCCCTATATGCTGTGAAACAGAAGCTATACAGGTGCCGGTCATAAAATTAGAATATCATAACAAAGTTGATTTATTTCAATAATTCCATTCAAAAAGTGAAATTTGTATATTAGATTCATTCATTACACACAGACTGATGTATTTCAAATGTTTATTTCTTTTAATTTTGATGATTATAACTGACAACTAATGAAAGTCCCAAATTCAGTATCTCGGAAAATTAGAATATTGTGAAAAGGTTCAATATTGAAGACACCTGGTGCCACACTCTAATCAGCTAATTAACAAAAGCCTTTAAATGGTCTCTCAGTCTAGTTCTGTAGGCTACACAATCATGGGGAAGACTGCTGACTTGACAGTTGTCCAAAAGACGACCTTTGACACCTTGCACAAGGAGGGCAAGACACAAAAGGTCATTGCTAAAGAGGCTGGCTGTTCACAGAGCTCTGTGTCCAAGCACATTAACAGAGAGGCGAAGAGAAGGAAAAGATGTGGTAGAAAAAGTGTACAAGCAATAGGGATAACCGCACCCTGGAGAGGATTGTGAAACAAAACCCATTCAAAACTGTGGGGGAGATTCACAAAGAGTGGACTGCAGCTGGAGTCAGTGCTTCAAGAACCACCACGCACAGACGTATGCAAGACATGGGTTTCAGCTGTCGCATTCCTTGTGTCAAGCCACTCTTGAACAAGAGACAGCGTCAGAAGCGCCACGCCTGGGCTAAAGACAAAACTGCTGCTGAGTGGTCCAAAGTTATGTTCTCTGATGAAAGTAAATTTTGCATTTCCTTTGGAAATCAAGGTCCCAGAGTCTGGAGGAAGAGAGGAGAGGCACAGAATCCAAGTTGCTTGAGGTCCAGTGTAAAGTTTCCACAGTCAGTGATGGTTTGGGGTGCCATGTCATCTGCTGGTGTTGGTCCATTGTGTTTTCTGAGGTCCAAGGTCAACGCAGCCGTCTACCAGGAAGTTTTAGAGCACTTCATGCTTCCTGCTGCTGACGAACTTTATGGAGATGCAGATTTCATTTTCCAACAGGACCTGGCACCTGCACAAAGTGCCAAAACTACCAGTACCTGGTTTAAGGACCATGGTATCCCTGTTCTTGATTGGCTAGCAAACTCGCCTGACTTTAACCCCATAGAAAATCTATGGGGTATTGTGAAGAGGAAGATGCAATACGCCAGACCCAACAATTCAGAAGAGCTGAAGGCCACTATCAGAGCAACATGGGATCTCATAACACCTGAGCAGTGCCACAGACTTCCTGACTCCATGTCATGCCACATTGCTGCAGTAATCCAGGCCAAAGGAGCCCCAACTAAATATTGAGTGCTGTACATGCTCATACTTTTCATGTTCATACCTTTCAGTTGGCCAACATTTCTAAAAATCCTTTTTTTGCATTGGTTTTAACTGATATTCTAATTTTCGGAGAAACTGAATTTTGGGACTTTCATTAGTTGTCAGTTATAATCATCAAAATTAAAAGAAATAAACATTTGAAATACATCAGTCTGTGTGTAATGAATGAATCTAATATACAAGTTTCACTTTTTGAATGGGATTACTGAAATAAATCAACTTTGTCATGATATTCTAATTTTATGACCGGCACCTGTATAGTCATTAAAAAAAAATAAATAAATAAAAGCTTCTAAAACATTATAAGCTGTTACTGAGCCTCTTTTATTCTTTTCCTCTTCTCGGTATTCTGCTGTGGCAATTGGTACTGGTTTGTTACACTACTACGTCTCCCCATGGAAAGTGATATCAGAGCTATTGAGAGCCTTTGGATTTTTCAGGATTCAAGTTGCTTCTTCTTATTATGTTCAGCATACACTGATGAAATTGTAGAATGTTGAGGATAGAGAATCAGGCCAGTGGACCTGGATCATCAGAAGTGTGACTTTATCAGTTATTACCACTAATGAGTACCACATGTTCACGAGCATAGATGTTGTATGGCTCATTGATTTGCTGTTAGTATATTAGAGTTGTAGTGTGTGCACTATAAATCCATATTAAGCAAAGAGCATTATTTAAAAAATAAATGGAGTTGAAATTAACTATAGTTTGAACCTGTCAGAGCAACAGACAGACCTGTTTCAACATACAAAAGCTAACCTGAGGAAGTCTTGAATATGGTATGCAATGTATGCAATTACAGTTCAATCTGGTAAGAAAAGCAGTTTTACTCATAAGGAAAAAATTATGTCAAATCTAAATAAATCTCACATCACCTTCTCACCCTACTAGCTTAGTTTAAGTCAATTTTAGGCTAGATGAGAACAGGCCATTCAGCCCAATAAAGCGTGGAAGTCCTATCCACTTAATTCTTCTAAAAAAACATGAAGTCTAGTTTTGAAAATCTTACTAATTGAAGTCTTACTGTTCACCACTCTACTTGGTAGCTTATTCCAAGTGTCCATGGTTCTCTGTGTGTTGTTTGTGTGAGAATTTACCCTTAACAAGTTTCCAATTGTGTCTCTGTGTTCTTGATGAACTCATTTTAAAATAACCATCTCAATCCACTGTACTAATTTCCTTCAAAATTTTAAACACTTCAATCATGTCACCTCTTAATCTTCTTTTGCTTAAACTGTATAGGCTCAGCTCTTTTAATCTTTCCTCATAATCCAACCCCTGTAGCCCTGGAATCAGCCTAGTCGCTCTTCTCTGGACCTTTTCTAGCACTGCTATGTCCTTTTTGTAGCCTAGAGACCAAAACTGCACACAGTACTCAAGATGAGGCCTTACCAGTGCATTATAAAGGTTTAGCATAACCTCCTTGGACTTGTACTCCACACATCGTGCTATATAACCTAACATTCTGTTAGCCTTCTTAATGGCTTCTGAACAAGTCGATAGCATAAGGTCCACTATGACTCCTAAATCCTTCTTATAAGGTGACTCTCGATCTTCAGACCGCCCATTATGTATTCAAACCTAACATTTTTATTTCCTATGTGTAATACGTTACATTTACTGACATTAAATTTAATGTGTCATAAATCTGCCCAAGCCTGGATGCTATCCAAATCCTTCTATAATGATTTAATGGATTCCAAACTATCTGCCAATTCACCTATAATGGTATCATCTGTAAATTTAATCAGCCTGTTACTTAAATTCATATCTAAATCATTTATATATACTGTATTAAAAATAGCAGCGGCCCTAGCACTGACCCCTGTGGAACACCACTCTTAACATCGGCCAGTTCTGATGAGGTGCTTCACACCATCACCCTCTGCTTCCTGTGTCTGAACCAATTCTGCACCCATCTAAAAACATCACCCTGAACCCGCACTTCTTTTAATTTGATGCACAACCTCTCATGTGGCACCTTATCAAATGCTTTCTGAAAGTCAAGATAAATAATATCATATGCTCCAATTTGATCATATTTTTTTGTTGCTCCCTCATAGAATTTCAGAATGTTAGTAAAACATGTCCTCTCTCTTCTGCAACCATGCTGACTGTTCAGAAAAACTATTGTACTTGTCATTTGCTGCTCAATCTTATTCTTAACGATTCCTGTAATTTTCCTGTGATGCATGTTAAGCTTACTGGCCTATAGTTGCTTGGATCTGCTCAATCACCCTTTTTATATAATGGGGTATTTGCCACTTTACAGTCATTCGGAATCTCCCCAGTGTGCAGTGACTTCCTAAAAATATGTGTCAAGTGTTTATATATGTACTCACTAGCCTCCTTAAGAACACGAGGATAAACATTATCTGGTCCTAGTGATTTGCTTGATTTCAGCATATTTAATCTGAGCAGTACTTCTCCCTCTAAAATTTCTAAATCTTTCAGTACATCCTAAGTGGTCATGTTTACCACTGGGAGATTATCCACTTCCTCACTTGTGAAGACTGTCTGTATCTTTTTAATCCCCTTTCATATTTCTGATGCATTTCACCTCCTCCTTGACTGTTCTTTTGCTACTAAAGTATGGAAAGAATCTCTTGGGGTTGTCTTTCGCCTTATCTGCTATATTCCTCACCAACTGTCTTTGTGCCTCCCTAATATCCTTTTTAATGATTGCCCTCATGTTCTCATACACCCTACAATTCACTTTGACGTTATTAGTCTTATACAGCTGTTTTTTCCCTTGCAGCTTCTTTTTTAACTCACTGTGGAGTTTTTTTAAATTTCCTATTAATTCCACATTTAGGTATGTACCTGTCCTGCAATACACCTAAAACATTTTTAAACCTGCTCCACTGCTCCTTGACTGTCTCCACACTTTAAAGCTTATCAGAGTCTATCCTTCTTAGACTTTACTGCATCTGCTCAGAATTTACCCTACCAAAGTTAAACTTAACAATTTTAGTCTTTGCATCCACACTCTTACAAAACACTGAGAATATTATTATATTATTGTCACTTGACCCTAGTGGTTCAATCACCTCTACACACTCAATTTTATCTTGATTATTACAAAATACTAAATCCAAGCAAGCTTCACCTCACATTGGTGCTTTAACAAACTGCGTTAAAAATTGAAAGAAAGATTAAATAAATTATATCTAGAAATAGCTAGCACAAGGAAAGTGGATGCATGAATATGGAACTTGATAAGAGTCTTTAAACACATGCAACTGCTAACCAAGATAAAATAAGCTTATTTACAGGCAAGTAAGCTGGATGGTATTAGCAACCAATACTGTTTTTCACAATAATCCAGTAACAATAATTTCCTTGTGTAAGATTAAATACTACTACTTAATGTAGAAAACACAAAACAGAAGCAGGAAATACTTAGCTAGTTTAACTTCAAAAGGCATATCCTTCTGTCTACATTACTTAGAACCTATTGTAACAAAATCTACAGGAAAATCCAACAATATCAACATTTCCTGCTAATAAAGAACTCGGTATAAAACTGGCTTCACTTCTTAGTTAGCATGTTTTAATATTTTTTTATATACAGTATTCTACATTTTCAGCTTTTTATTCAGGATATTTATACTTAAAAAATGTTCCCTCTACACAAAATGTTCTTGCCAGTTGATTTTCCTTCTCTTAGTTATGAATAAATAAAATTATTAAGTTACTAACTCCAACCATAATACAGAAAACCTTAACAACAACATTTATTTATATAGCACATTTTCATACAAAAAATGTAGCTCAAAGTGCTTTACATAATAAAAAATTGAAAAATAAAAGACAAAGTGAGAAAATAAAATAAGACAACATTAATTAACATAGATTTAATTTATGTTAATTAATTTAATAGATTCTATTAACACATTTCCATGGCACTGAAAAGTAGACAATGGGAGGAATATAATAAAATATATTTTTTATTAAGTATTCATTATTCAAAACATTTGATTTCTATATTTTTAGGATTTATTCAATCCTTCATTGTTGTCAAACAAAAAATGATCCAGTAGGCCAATATGTTAAACTGTTACTCCAATTTGGCTTAGCAGTGGGCTTTAATTTGTGTATGAGTGTGCCCAGCAATGGAATGGTACATTATCTTGAGTTGCATTTTTTCTTATGCCAAATGTTGCCAGGATAGTCATTACAAATTACTCTGAACTGTAACAGGTGAGACACAAAATGGATATTGCAAGTACACAACATTGTTTTTCTTAGTGTTATTCCTATTGATGTTTATTTGTGAGGTATGGTCTCTGCTCCTATGATTTTAATAAGCCAAGAAGTTTATATGCATCATCCATTTCAGCAGTTGGAACAAAAAGCTGCAGCTATTATAGCTATGAACTAAGTGTCTAGAACTCTTTTGTCAAATGACACATATTAAACTTTACAACTTGCTGCAATTTGTCACAAATGATAACTAAGTTCCATTCTTCTTAGAATACAACAGATTGGTTTCACTGGAGACAGGAAAGTCATTGCCAGAGTAGTGGCAGTACAATGGTGTGGAGTCTTTTTTGATAGTTTGGACTGCATTAGCATTTGAAGGTTCTGGGAAATTTGAACAGATTTTTGTTCAGGTGTGCTCCTTCATAACAGCAATGTACTCACACTGGGGAAATCCCTAAAGTCTGGAAGTTAGAAACTTTTAACTTATTGTATGAAAAGGGTGACTAGGCTGAGCCAAGCAACTGTAGGCCAGTAACTTTAATATGCATCACGGGTAAATTAATAGAAAGCAATTATCAAGTTAAAGATCAGACAGCACATGTCTAGATCAAGGTGTACTAGTAAATAGTCAGCAGTACTTTAGCTAGGAAAAATTGTGTTGGAAAAAACCATAACACAAGAAAGGTGCATATGATATTATTTAATATGATTTTCAGAAGGCATTTGATAAGACATGAAAAGTTAGTGATCAAACTAAAAGAAGTGGAAATTCAAGGCATGGTGTATAGGTGAGTACAAAACTGGCCAAACATTGGAAGCAAAGGACTATGGTGGGGAAAACCTTTTCAGAATTCAGGGATTACTTTGGATTAGATTAGATTCCCAAATGGAGATTAAAATGCATACTGCAGCAGAAACTCAATGTACAATATAAGACAATAGAATAAAAACATGTAATATGATAAATATAATGCTAAACTAACTGCACCAGATCGTGTCTGTACTATTTTCCTATTGCTTTAGGCTTGAGAGGGACATCAGGAGGAAGCACTGAACTTGCCTAATGAAAGTATGCATAAAATATCCCCAGAAGTGCCTCTTATTGAACTATGGGGAATTAATCTGTGGCTAAAAATACTCCAAGAAAGTGTCTCCTGTAGAGGAAAGCAAGAATTGTTCATGATTGTATTCAAGTGGTGTCCCTCTGGGATCAGTGCTGGGGCCACTGATCTTTTCAAAATGCTTGAACCATCTGCAAAAAATGGTTAAGTGTGCAGATGATAGCAAACTAGATAGAACAACAGATAATATAGAATCAGATAAATTGTTGTAGTAGCATTTGGACAGTATACAGGCTTGGGCAGATTTGTAACAAATAAATATAAGGCAAGATCAGAATACACAACAGGAAACTTCAAAGTACACCTATGATAAGGATCTAGAAGTCATGTTGGACTCATCACTGTCTACATCAAGACAGTGAACAGATGTATGTGATCAAGAAGGCTAATAGGATGTGTTAGGTTATTCAGTATGATCCATGGAGTACAGTATAAGGGGCATTATGCTTAATCTACACTAGTGAGGTCTCGTGCAGAACTGTGTACAGTTTTGGTCTCCATCCAAAAAGACATAAAGGCAATAGAGAAATTTCAAAGGAGATTCCAGGACTATGAGTTATGAGCTATGATGAAAGACTGAAGGAGTTGAACCTTTTCTGCTTAAGCAAATGGAGCTCAAGTGGTGACATGAACAAAGTTGTTCACAACATTTAAAATTATGAAGGGAATTAGTGCAATGGATTCTAGCTGTTAAATTCTTCAAAACATGGGGACAAGGTTATAAACTTGTTAATAGCAGATTTTACACATGTTTTAGAAAGACTTGTTTACACAAAGACCTAAAGATACAGTACATGAAATAAATTGTCCAGTAGTGTGGTGGAAAGTAGGACTTCAGGGCTTCTCAGATTTCAACTTAATGTTATATTGAAACACTCAGTTGAATCACATCAATGAGCTTTTTGGGCAGAATGCCCTGTTCTTGTCTAGATTGTTCTAATATTCTAATCACTGCTAAAGCCTGCAAAACCGTTTAGCTGACATAAGTGCAACTTTACATAAACAAAAATAATATGTTTGGGAACCTTTCTTATGACATTATCATACATATATAACATCTAGTATGCAAAATAAGCATTGGGTAACTCCAAAATGTTTTTGTCATACAATGTTTAAGACAAGAGGTTTTCAAACTCAGTCCCGGGGACACTTTGTGGCTGTAAGTTTTTGTTCGAACCAACTTGTTGTTAATTTGACTCCTAGTCTTATTAAGATGGCTATTATTTCATAGTTTCTGTGTTTTAAGGTCAGTATTGAAATTACAAAACTAGATTTGGTAAATCTTTATTAGAATGTACCAAGCATTTATGTATATTACATGGGGATAATTTAGTGTTTTTAATTTTGTTGTTTTTTTTTTAAGATTTTCCTCATCATGCATTTAATCCTGCTTTTCTAAATGTTCAGATTATGTAATCCATTATTTATTAATGAGCATGTTAGTAGGTCTGATGTTGAAGTAGTAGTTTCCTCGGGTGTCTGCTCTGTTCATTAGCTATTTTTATTAGAATTATAGGAGAAAAACACATTAAAAAGGAAAATTAATAGGAAAATAACAATAGGGAGTCTAGCGTTAAAAGATATAGCAAAAATAGAAATATTTGTAAGGGTAAAAATCACAGGGTTGGTGCTTTTCAGAATGCAGAATAAGAGAAGAGAAAACAAGGGCTGCTAGTTAAATGAAAGCAATAAAAGGTAAAAATTACTCTGTTTGTGAAACTGATTGGACAAAAAAACCTGTACCCTATGGTAGCCAGGACTGAGTTTGATAACCACTGTTCTGGACTGGTGAATCAAACAAATCTAATTTCTTGGCTATGACCCCTAAACATTCTTTTGGAAAAAATATGGGAGAATTTGCCAATGGTTAAGCAAGGGGGTGCATTTTATGTTGTGTGGTTGTCAGTGATATATGAAATACTGTGTGCGTAGAAGCAAGAATAGGTACAACTAAATTCAAAAATGTCTACCCATCGTAAGACTGATAATTGTTAGCTTTGATGTGCTACATTGTCTCCCTGAGTTGAAGCAAAGATGTGGGATACAAAAGTCTGGTTACTTTTCACTAAACACTCAAAGGCTGGAGTGATGGAGGATTTGCAAGAAAAAAAATTTTTGAGGGAAGAATTAAAACTTTTTGATTTGTTCATTTGATATGACAACAGTTAATTCAGATTAATTTGAGTGAGATTACAGGAAACTTATAGACATTCAGATACTGAGATCAACTCTTTCATGAAAAATCTGCACCCAGTTGTGACTTCGATGTAGACTGAAATGGAACATTTGGAACAACTTGGATGGAAATCCTAGTATCACTGTTACGCTGCAGATGCAGGACGTCAATGAAATACATTCCAACATCCACCTTAATCGTTTTAGTCTGTGTTTCCTTCTGGTTGCTATGTCTCTGTCGTTTCAAAAGATGGCACATCAAAAACATTTGTAATAATAAAATGCATTGTATTTGTCATTTCAACAGATGGGGGTTGCCAGTTCCTGAAAATATTTCTAGAGCAATGAAAGCTGATAAGCTGCATAATTGTGCTGTGGACCAGCCCAATGAGTGGCCATGCCGACTTCCGTCTTTCCCCTTGGAGTTTTGGCGTTGCTGACAATTGTCATTTCACCTTAAGAGTTTTGCTGATGTCAAAGTCCGGGTAGAGAGGGTCTTCTCCACTTTTATGTGGCCGGCAGCACATTTCCTTTGAAAATAGAACCAAAAAAGCACACACTATCAAATCAAACACTTTCCCCACACAATGCATTCAAAAATAGCCCAATCTGGCATGAAACCTGCACCTCTGGTAACCAAATGCTAAATATTAACACTGATTTTACGACTCCCATACCAAATGGCATACTTGAATGCATTGCATGGTGTACTGCAAATGTTAACTCTGAGGTCTACATCGATTGCTTACATTTCAACCAGTCTTAGACGGATAGCACAGTTAGTACATTTTTTAAAAGTCATAATAAACATTGTAATGTAAGTAGGTGTAATGGTACAGATTCTACTCCATATAAATTTTTGCAGGAAACAGGGGAATGGCAAATTGTATGTTTAACACTCACTTTGGCGACAAATGTCTAGTGATGTAGCCTGATAAAATTATATTTTTTCCATGAGGAGCAAGGTTCACAGCAAACCTTTGAAACCCTTAAATGCAATTTAGTGGGCAGTGTGGCAAATTGTGGAGCACCCTATACTCGATTCTGGTACCTCAACTACTACTGCATGATACTGAATGTTATATTGCTAGATTTAAATCTAAGATACTTAACTGCCCTTGTGGATTTTTCTGTAGTGTTTTGTGTAAGATATAAACGTATAGTTTAAGATATTCGGGCAGCTACAGTTCAGGTGTCCCTGTTGGCTTTCCTGTGTTGACACTTACCTGGGCTCAAAAAAGGGGTGGAAATGGGCATATCTGGATTCACTTCCTTTTTCACTTACTTTAAGTCAAAAACATTTATAAAAGTAATATCTCCTTTCATTGTGATTATCTTATTTGTGATATAGTTTACTTGAAAGTTGAATGCTGCTGCATATTCCACACCAAGTGAAAGAACGAACCTTCAAAAGAACTTAAGGTTCACCGATGGAAGCCACAGAGGTTCAGTCATTCACTGTACAGTACTTCTCTCGCCAGCAGTTGTGGCCATAGACATAGAATTACTAGATGCCACATGACCATCAGCATCATACATCAACGTCATCGCCAGGAGCAGCAGGGGAGCTATGCACTTCAGCTCTTCCTTTAATACCATCTAACCCCACAGACAGGTGACCAAACTGTCAGACACAGGACATCCACACTCCACCTGCCTTTGGATCAAGGACTTCCTGAGTGATCGCACTCAGAGGGTTAGAGTGGGCCCCTACTTCTCCACACCCATCAGCCTCAGCACTGGCTCCCCACAGGGCTGTGTGCTGAGCCCCCTTCTCTATACCCTCTACACTCATGATTGCATTCCTGCCAACTACAGTAACACCATTGTTAAGTTAGCCGATGATACCATGCTACTAGGGCTCATCTCTTGGGGGGCTGGTGTGAGTCTGCCTACAGGGATGAAGTGGAGTGGTTGACAACATGGTGTTGGAATAACAACTTGCTCCTAAATACAGCCAAGACCAAGAAGCTCATTGTGGACTTCAGGAAGAAGGCAGACAACATCCAGCCACTCATCATCAGTGGGGACTGTGTGGAGAGGGTTTCAGACTTACGCTTCTTGGGAGTCACCATTAGGGAGGACTTGACTTGGGGAACACACACTGCTGAGGTAGTGAAGAAGGCCCAAAAGAGACTTTGCTTCCTGAGGGTGCTCAGAAAGAACAACATCCATAAGCAACTGTTGATGTCCTTTTACCACTGCACAGTAGAGAGCATCCTGGTCTACTGTCTCTGTGCGTGGTTCTCCAGCTGCACAGTAGCACAGAAGAAAGAGCTCCACAGGGTCATTAAGGCCGCCCAGCGGATAGTCGGCTGTCCTCTCCCCTCACTAGAAGAACTACATAATTCCTGTTGCCTCAGGAACGTCAAGAAAATTCTTCAGGACCCATTCATTACACTCAGGACATGCATTGTTTGAACGCCTGCCTTCAGGCAGACGTTTCAGATCCATAAATTCTAAGACAAATAAAGACTGAGAAACAGTTTCTATCCTTCAGCTATCACCATGCTGAATGCTGCTAAGTGGTTAATCTGACCAAGTGCACCTTCATTCTAAGTTAACAGTAGATAAGGGACAAGTGCAATATAATGTATGTATGTATGTATGAGTGGAAAACATTGTTCTGCTGCTATGGACAATTTTGGATACTTATTTTATTCCCTTATTTTAGTTGTAACTTGAGTAATTGTGTTTTATTTTTGTTTTATTTTTTTTTATGCACTGGAAAATTGCACCTAAAAATTTTGCTGTACAACGTCTCATTGCTACAATGACAATAAAGATTTTGATTTGATTTGATATTTCGAGTGGCACTGCTGTGGAGGGAAGTAACGGATAAAGATGCCTCACGCATGTGCTGCTTGGGATTATACAAATGGCTGTACGCTCCAAACCAGATCCTGGGGATCACATTTCATAGGTAAGGCTGAACAATTGTTTTGGTTATATTTGGCCATCAGAAAATCCTGTTTTATAATCTTAACTTTAGCTACGCCAGGCTAAGCTACCAAAGCTATGCATTTATGTGCTCAAGTGAGCCTCCAAACACCATTTTGGCTAAACGTAATTATTCACTAACTATGTAGATTGTTGTTAGCTGTTAACATTTCTCAAACTTTGAAAGTTTCCCAAAGAAATCTACCTCAGGAAGCAGTGGGAGGTAGCCCTTAGACAGGATTTTGAGAAAGCTCTCCTGTGATGTGTGCCGTGCTAGTTTGTAACAGATGTTGTACCAGCATCATTTGATCAAAGCTAACACTTGTTCACATTAAAAAACAAAGGAGGTTTGATGATTCCTTCTGAGGGTACAGTCAAGGTGGTCAAAGTATCTGAGCGTGTTATCCGACAGTCGACATTAGGGCAAGCTGTCAGTGTATCTTTGATCACTCAGTTTGTTCAGGCTGAGATTGGTTCAGATGATGTGTTTTTTCTCAAGGAGCACATTGAGGAAACACAGTTTGAAATTGACAACCATCATTTTATGCTCATGTCTTTAGTTGTGTCTGTCTTCCACAACCTAAGGCTGCACCATATTGCCAGACTGAATACTCTCAAATTACAGGATTTGAGTGAGTGAGAGGGAGTGTAAGTCTGTAGGGGATCAGTGAGGTAGGGGGAGCAAGGTCGTGGAGAGCTGTTAAGAGCAGTAATTTGTATTGTATTCAGTAGTGAACAGGGAGCCAGTGAAGCTGAGAGCGAATAGGTGTAATATGTTCAGTGGATTTAGAACAGGTTATTATCCTGGCAGAAGAATTTTAAAGAAGTTGTAAGCGATGGATACGTTTTTGTGGGATGTCAGATAGAATAGCATTTCAATAATCTATACGTGAGGTGACTAGGGCATTAACCAATACTCCAGTACTGGGTTGCGTAAGAACAGGACGAAGTTCTGTTTCGGAGATGGAATAAGGCAGTCCGAGAAATGTTACTTATATTGGAGGAATTATTTAATAATTATTTTTATTATTTAATAATTGCCATTATTAGTGTATAAATTGATTTAAATAATTGTATTTAAACGATTCGCCAAAATCTGTTGTATGTAAACGATACTGTTTTAAACGTTATTGTTTTTTCATCAGGAAACCCGGTTTCCACATTTACCTGTATTAGTTTAAATGGCACTTTTGCCACTCGCAATAGGGAGGACGCGCTGACGTATCGTGTCGACTGGGCAACACAGTGAATGCGGCGTCTACCTATACAGTATATGTCTATGGTTGTGGTCCCGAATTGCTGCTGCTCGTCGACATGTATAAATCTCAACTGATGATTGGTAGGCCGGTCCAGACGGGAGGTGTAAGGGGACTGCGGATTGGTAAGAACCTCCCCGGCATGTGTTTGGCTGTTGATGTTACTCCGCTGACTGAGTGAGCCCTTTAACAATGGGACGAAAAGTAACTGTGTGTGTGAAGACTGAATAAAGTTTTACATGGAGCGTTTAGCTAAAGAGCAGCGTCTGAAGCAGCTTCAGAGAAAAAATCAAGTCAAGCCAGGCTAAAACTCCTTTCAAGAAAAAGACAAAGAAAAGTTTTAAATCAACGTTAACAGTATTTAATGGGTTAATCGCAGGAATGTATTTATAAAGGTAAGTTTTTGTTTTGTTGCTTTTTTCACAACAAACTAAAACCAGATGTGGTTTAAGTTTAAACGAGAACGCCTTCGCTGCTCAATTTCTCAGTGTTGGTTGGTGGCTGCTGCAGCTTTTGTCATCTACTTGTACGGTGAGTGCTTTGCGATCCTCGCTGTTCCATCGGCGTCTGCAGCCTTTCCCGATTTGCTATGATTGGAGGCCGTGCTCTTTGTGCCATCGGTTTGTCAACTCTTTAAATTAGGAACTGCATCAAAGAGGAAAAGTTAAGTACGCGTGGTCGTTTCATGGATTGCCACCGTCTGATTTCAATGTAGGGTTGATAATGATTATCATCATCATCAGAAGTTGTGAAGACCTGCAAATTGCAATAACAGACTCGAAAAAAGGGAGTTGGGAGAAGCTGATGGGTTGCTATATTGGACTAAAGTAACCCGGATAGATCTATTCCACGTCTTGAAGTCGAATAAAGGAAATTGTAAGGTACTTGAATTTGATGCTTGGATTTGATGGGTGGGAGGAAGGTAGAAACCTGGTTAACTGCTTGAGACTCAGTAATTGTGATCTCTGAGGTTCCGCACGAGTGTTTTCAAGTAGGGACCCTGGGGTGAAATAAAAGTGCATTTCGCATGAATAACACTTAGCGTACGATTTTGTGTTCAGGACCTGCTGGACATCTTGATACTCCCATGGAGCTTCAGGGCCAATGGTGGAAAGGACAACTGGCTGCAGACATATACCAGGCTCTCCGCAGTAAAGTAGGTTGAACACATTTAATAGATGTACTGACAATTAATTTGTAACTTGGATTTGCCCCAGCAAGTGGTATATTGGCACTGCTGTCTAGTTTAATACATGTTGTTTAACTCTTTATTTCATTTTTTTTATGAACATTGCCCTCTACCCCATTCACCACGCTTTGATTACTTTCATATTAAGGGCTAATTTAAAAGCCATGAAATCTGCAAAAGCCTGCAATGCTTCGTTTAAAAAAAATCGTTTTGTTAATACTTGTTATTAATCAAAAAGTGTTATTAGTGATCTAAAGTTGAGCTTCTTATGATGCATCTCTTTTTCTAAATCTTAATTGCTGGGTTCTGTAATGGAGATCTTTTTTTTCCCTCTATCTCCAAGTGTTTGTCATAGGCTGAAGCATGCTGCTGTATTCAAATTTTGCTAGGCAAACAGAAAATTCTACATTTTTATATTTTGCAAATTTGTCTTGTATTTTTCATTTTTTTATGATTTTACCAACTCAGAAATCTGTAGTAAGATAGTTGAGAGTGTTCAGGAAATTAAGTGCTATACAACATTGTTTTGTTCTTTTGGATTGCGTTACATTTACTTATTTGGCTGATGCCTTTATCCAAGGCAACTTGCAACATTTCTGATACAATTGGTTACTTTACTTTTGGTTTTCCTATTGGAGCACAAGCAGGTCAAATGTCTTGCTCAGGGTCACACAGTGTCCATAGCAGGATTTGAACCCACAACCTCAAGGTTTGCAGTCCAAAGAATTAACCACTACTCCACACTACTTGCTTATTGAATTTCTATACACAACTAATGGAAATAACTCTTAGAATCACATTCCCAAACAAACTTTTTCATTTTTTATAGTGGGAAATGTTGATGGGCAAAAAAAGTTGTTTTTTTCTTCTTCATTATTTTATGCATGAAACTTGGTGCTTATGATGGAATACAGTGCTCCTCTTTACACCTTGCATTAACCTGTACATTTGTCGATTTGACTTAAGTTAGCAATTGACTAAATTTTAAATGTCATGAGTAAATTAACTTGTGATAGAAAATGGAGATGGTCGGGAACATATACTGGCTACCTTTTTAAGACAAGTTTAAATGCAAATGAATTTTCTATCCACATCTCACAACTGTTTGAGAGGAAGTTTTTTTTTTTTTTGGAATATTGTGTGGAGAGGGTGACATGATGCAAACACTGGACGCTCATTTTAATGCCAGGTGCAATTGGGGACCAGTAGTCGGTAGTTCAATACAGTGAATATATAGAAGAATCTCCAACAAGTATGTTTAAGTAAAGTTCAATATTTTGGCAAAGGCGAGTGGTGCATCCATCTGTTGACAGACCCATTTAATCCAGTACAGGGGCACAGTTTCATATAGTAAGAATACTTGCATGTCTTTTGCATTTATCTGCAGTGGACTTAATTACCACTGATGCAGTTTGCATTGGCAAAAGGGTAGCAGATGTATTATGAGTGTATTTCTGAGTAGTTCAATATTAAGGTCCTGGTGGGGTGAAAACCATTAATTTTGTATAATTTTACTCCCTGTACAATGCTTTGGATTTATTAAATCCAGACTGGGATGACCTCTTGTCTTCATGCTGAAATTCCTATAGGGACCTGGGGTACAGTTAACAGTGCATGCACTACTCTATACTGGGAATTTTTGTTTGAGTGGCCAGTTATATTCTATCCTCTTGCTCAGCCTTACTTCTACAATATACTCCTTGCTTGTGGCCCCTTACAACTCTATACTGAAGAAATCAGTTTCAGAATACTTATGTAATTTAAATATATTAGACTGTTGGAATTTTTATTCCTACATTAAAATTTGTGAATTTGTTTTTTACCTCCTAACATTTTGAGTGTATATGTATTTCACCTTGTGCAAAATTAGAAGCTAAAGAGTTAACCAGTGTTTTTGCATTGTTATACAATTCAAATACTTTGACCAAAATGCATTTTATAGCACTGTCTCTGGATATATGTATTTAAAGACTGACTTGATTATTTCTTATGATTGAGTTTATAACTGTCAAATGTGAGGCTTTAACTGACAATAACATTCAAGTACTGCTCAATCTTCTACATTGTATTCCTTACAACAAAGGACTACATACAATATTGTTCTGAAATTGATTTGTATAGCCTACTTTACGGTTGAATCAAAGTTTTGAACCTGACCCCAAAAGAGGAATTTTGTACTGCTTACTTTGCAAGTGGGCAAAGATGTGCATACATCTTGTATATCTTATGTGATATAAATGTTTATGGAATGTATGGTGTCTATGTTCTGAAACAAGAATGCTCAACACTGTTAATCATGCTACCACTGAATGTGTTAACACTAGGCAGCAATGTACCGTTAATGATTTATTAATAGTTAATGCATACCATCTTCCACTATCAAGAGGGAGGATAGAGTGTTTTTTTTTTCCCCCCCTTGTGTGAGAACAACCGAAGGAAAGCTAAAGAAAATATCAACATGGAGGAAGTCCTAATGGATACAGGCACTATATGACTCAATTTATTTTTTGAATAAACAAGAGGAACATCTGTAGATGTTAGGATTCCATAATGATATCTCTCAAAAGTATTACTGCATCTTGTGTTCCAAAAACAACCTTGAGGTAATAAATTTAAAACTGGGAGAAATTTACGAAGAGTTCCATAACTGTTTAGAAACTTGGATACTATTATCCATGATTCAGTCAAAACAATGGAAATCTGGCAATTCTCTCAACACTACAATTTTTTTTTTTTTTTATGATCTAGGCCAGTCATTGGTAATAAGAATTTTTATTACTATTAAAATTGTTGATTATGTGGTTTGAATGGATTACATCTCTCAGAATGAACACATAATCAGTTGACTTTATGCTGATTTACTTTGTTTATTTGCAGCAGTCTGAGTAAAGATAAGGAAATATCCACCTTCAATTTTGCAACAACATTTCTTTCACAGGCAATTTTTGTTTTTCACAAATCATAAGAGCATTATGACTGAATCACTAAAGTGTACAACTTCCTGTGATTGCTTTAAGATTATGCAAATGAAAGCTATGGCTGTCTCTAATGTAGTGTAATTCTGGCTTAGCAGATCTCCAGTTACTGCTATGTGACTGTTTTAAGCAGCTTTGATAGCAATAATGTATCTATAAATAGGACATGTTACCACTTGCATAAAGCACCATAATTTCATAAGGTGGTTTTAAGGATTCTGATTAAATGATGCAAGGATCCATCAATTTTGACTTCTGTCATCTTTCTTGTGTTTGGTTCAAGAAAATAAACAAGATTACAATATTGTAAACATTAGTAGAAAAGTTTCAACGCATAATGCATCCGAGAGGTATTCAATGTTTTAAGCCTCAACCATTTAAAGAAATGCCATTTAAAACCTAACTAGTTTCACTTTAGAGGCTTCACAGTAATCCTGTGAGCATTAACAGCCAATGAGCTCTCCCTCAGAAATGTCTACAAGCTATGGGTAAGCATTTTGACCTGTGCAAGTGGAGGGGAGACTTGTTGAACTTTAGAGCCATCTCAGATTATGTTTAGTGTTTCATGTTTTTCATGCTTTGACAAAGTGGAAAACAAAAAAAGATTGACCATGATGTTGTATTATTCTAAGGTTTTGAGTTGCTGCCAAAATAATACAGTACTACTTTGATGGTGCAACTTTCAATTCTGGAACCTTGGCAAAAAGTTGTGAGGGAATTGTGTAATTCCTCGAATCAGGCAATTCATAATTGTAAAATTTAAAGGGTGTCAGATTAAACATTCTCACCAGTAGAGGTTTGAGTCCTGTAGTGTGATTCCACCTTTAGTGTAAATGTGCTAGAAGTAGAAACAATTGTTTGCTAGACTTCAGTGTTGTGCTGTTATTTTACTTGACGATGATCCATGAATGTTGCTTCTCCCCATTTGCATTTGCTCATACTAGTTTTCTTCTTCAACTGTTTGAGTCTTCATCATACTAGTATTGCAATATGAGACAGACACTGCAGCCATTTGACCAAATAAAGTGCTTCCTATAGACAGATGAGCTAATTGAACGAAATATATAATTTTTAATTATCTAATTTTTTTTTCCTGATCAGTGTAACTTGAAAATGGTCTTGTTTTTAAAAGAAAAATTGTCCTTATAACTAGATTATTCTTTGTTTACATACAGTATTTCTCAAAGAGATTACAGTAGCATTTGAATGTCCCCAGGTTCACAATGGAATTCTTCTGAAATTTGTGGGAGGGGTCATCACTACTTATTTAATTATGCAGCACAGTATGGGTTAACTTGGCTTTTAAAGTTGGCATAAAGGATTTGGTATCCCGTTTTGGCATCAAACCGTGAATCATTTATTTGCTTTAAAACATTAGTTTGGTTAAACTCTGCTTTTAAGAAGGAAATGCAGTTATTAGTGCTATTACCTCAAAGAGTCCCAATCCCATGTTGCTATCTGTCTGGATTTTTCTGGTCTCTCTTTTATTGACCTTTTGAGTATTTTGATTTTTCTTCCTCCTATAAGCATAGTACTTAGTGGGTCTATGGAAGAGTGGGCCCTGTTGTTCCTATTCATGGTTGGTTTCTGCCATTGTGTTTTTGTTTAAAACCTCTGAGTTTATGTTAAAGTATGTTTAAAACTGTATTCTTTTATAACCATGTATAGTGTCCTACTGTACTTAAGGATTTAACAGGTTTTCTTTATTTTTGTAGGAACTAAAACTGCCATCTTACAAAGGCCAGTCTCCACAGCTTAACCTCAGGCGTTACTTTGCAGACTTGATAGCCATAGTAAGCAATCGCTTCAGACTGTGCCCAACAGCTAGACATCTTGCTGTCTATTTATTGGACTTGTTTATGGATCGTTATGACATCTCTGTCCAACAGCTCCATGTGGTGGCTCTCTCTTGTTTGCTTTTGGCTAGTAAGTAAAATATAACGTTGTCTGCCCTCCATGTGCAAAATTTGTCTTGATTGTTTATGGTGTGTGTGGTGGTGTTGTGTGTTTTTTTTTTGTTTTTAAATTAGTAAATGCTGAATACGAATATACTCACTGAAGAATAAGCCATGTGTTTAGCCTGTAAGACATAACTACTGTTTACAGCTTTAAACATTACTAGTTACAAAACTAGACTTCCGTTCGAAGTACTTTGTCAGACCATATTTAAGGCCAAGGTTAATCGATGATTAGAATTAATTGAAGACTTTAAAAAGCTCAAATCTGTTATTTCCTTGCAGAGAAAAATTCATTTGTGTAAATGGCATCTTGAACTTTTTACCCCATGTGTGTACATCATTTTGAAGACCACACCTAAAGGCAAGTTCACACACTAGGATAGATGGCACATGAAACAAGTTATAAAATGTACACCTGGCACAATATTCAGGTACATTCAAGAGCTGTGGAAGTAGGCTCCAGAACCAGGGTCTTAATTTTGGTCTGAGTACTACTGTGGCCCTAGGTTTGAATTCTAACCCATTTCCTAAGTTGTGACCAGTTAATTAGCAGCAAAAACATTTTCTCTTCATTTTAATTGACTTGTTTTTTTAAGATCTAGTCATCTGAATTGCTTCATTTTTTTTCTTTAATTTGTACCAAACAGAAGTCAGGTGTGAAGTGTACCAACAGATGACCAGCTAAGTCAGGGCCTTAAACTCCAACTAGTTTCACTCCTGTCGGTTTCTTCATTAGAAGCCAATTGCTGCTGTTTATTAAACTCATTACTTAATTTCATGCCTTGTTGGTGCTCTCATTTTTCCATAGCAGACCTTTCCAAAACTGTTTTCTAAGAACAATGTCAAATTTATGGACCTGAGCAAACCAACATTAATGATATCTTTACCTCTCTTTTCAGATATTGTATGATGGACACAGGTTGCTTGTCATGTGTTGGCTCATTTTGTATCTATATTGTTTGCTGCTAATTAAGGGAAAACAAATAAGGGGGCTGACTCTTAAGAAGTCAATTTAAAATTAAGGCAATTGAGTTAATAAGCTGAAATATTGGTAACTAAGTTAAGGTTTAGAACATTGTTTCCCAAACTCTGTCCTGGTGGACCCCTGTGGCTGCAGGTTTCTGTTCCAACCAGATTCCTAATCAGTGACAACACCTGATAGCACTGATCTCATTTAATTAGCTGGTATTTTTTTCTTCAACATTCAGAAAAGCTTAGCAGCATGATTTTTACATTTATAAGATATTTAGAAATATTTCTGCTTTTGCTATAATGCTTAACTCTTTTGTTGATTTCATTATATTTTACCCTTTCTCTGTGCAGTTTTTCCCTTCGTTATATCTTAATAATGACAATTAAAAACAAGCAGAGCAGATACACAGGCAAACGCAGAATAATCAAAAGCCACTACTTTAGAGTCAGACCCACTAATTAGTAAATAATGAATTAAACAATTAGAAGACCTAGAAAAGTAGAATGAAAATCAAGATGAAAATACTGTTAAAGAAAAAAAATACATTATTCCTATATAACTGCTTGGTACATTTTACATTTTTTTTTAGCAAACTTAGTTTTCAAATTAATATATTGTTCCCTAAACACAGAACTTGAGAAATATCAGTTCACTTAATTAGCCCAGGAGTTCAATTAAAAACAGTAGCTGGTTGGAACAAAAACCTGCAGTCACAGGGGTTCACCAGGACCGAGTTTGGGAAACACTGGTTTAGAATGAAAACCAACTCCAACCCTGGAGGGCAGCTGTTGCAGTCAAAGACCCCCATTCTAGAACCCTCTCAATCTATTTAAGGGTTGCAGGGTCCAAAGGCTATCTGGCCAGGATTGGGCAAAAGGCTGAAAATGGGCCTGGACAAGACTCTAGTTCATTATGAAGACCACTTTCTCATGCACACACACACACATATTCACACACAGTCACAGCTTATAATCGGCAAATAACCTAAATAAAAACCTTTGCAATTTCATTTTTGCTTGAGCTTGTCTAGCTGTACTAATTTTCTTGAAATGGGATTTGCAAAGTTGATGAGTTCAGGAATAACCAAACTAAAAGGAAAAACTTTCTTGGAGCAAGTGGCCATTATGGATATTGGTTTAATGTGGGGCTCTAACAATATATTCTACTGTGTCCAGATTTTCTAGGTCCTCAACTGGGACACTTGTATGTGCTCACATAAAGCCCATCCTCATTTGTTTAATGTATGCTTTATCTCGTCATCAACAGAGAAGGTTCAGAGAGTTTTTAGAAGTGGGAGGAAAAAAAACCCCATGATTCTACACATTGTTTAAAGTAGAATCAAATTGCATTTTTTTTCCTGCTTTTTGGTCATACTGATGATGCTGTTCAAATTTAAGACAAGTTCTTAATTCGGCTTTCCCCATCTGTGTTCTGACCATGCTATTATGCATATATTGGAGCTGTGGTAAGCGAGGATCCCCTTGGGAGTTTTGTATGCACTTTTCTGAACACATTGTGATGATGTGTGTTTCAGCAGGGCAATATTTTATTAGATTGGCAGGCTGTTCAAACATTTCGATATTCTTCAGTTATTCATTGGGACATCTAGCTTGAAATTGGGACTGTTCCTGTCACCAAGACATCTGGCCATGCCTAGTGAAGTATAATGACCATGAAATAGTGAATCATTATGTATAAATAATGGAGCTGTGAGCTTGAATCAGTGTAAGATAAATAGTACCAGCTAGATGTTTATTTACTCTCTGCACTATGGGTTAGATGCCATAGGCTATTATTCATACGTAGATATCTCTTTTGTTGTTCTTGCTTGTATTTTATACCTTTTGTGGTTCGTAAGAGCATTTTAAGTTACCTGTTATGACTTAAGGACCCAAGGTGTGGAGAGGGAGATGCATGCAGACAGTTCTGTATGCACTGAACTGGACTTGCGGTCAATAGCTGGTTGCGCACATGTGGGACAAAAACTTTCTACTTGCACATGCAGTCTGCTGGTTTTTAATTAACTTGTGTTGAGGAACTGTTTGCTGTCAGTAGTATCTATTGGAGATAGGAAAATAAACAAAGTAAATAAGTTGGTGTAACTGCTGTGAAGGTAAAAAACAAATTAGTAGGTGAAGTCACACTATTTAAGTTTAATTTCAATTTATATAAAATTGGTTAATTTTGTAGGGGGGCTGAGTTATTTCATGCGTATAGACAGATGTAAAGCCAGACAGACATGGCTATCACAATAGGTGCTTTGCACAGTTTATGCAAATCAGCAAAAAAGAAAGATATTGAAGATGAATTATTTTCTGATAATCAAACATATACTTAATATAGCACTATATTAAAGCTAATAGTTTTAATATTGTAAATACTAAACAATACTTTTTATTGCTTCCTCTTCTCTTTGCAAGGTAAATTTGAAGAAAAGGAAGATCGTGTACCTAAACTTGAGCAACTTAACAGCCTGGGCTGTATGACCAACATGAACTTGGTATTAACAAAACAAAGCCTTCTGCATATGGAACTGTTGCTGCTAGAGACCTTTCAGTGGAACTTGTATTTACCCACTGCTGCTCACTTTATTGACTACTATCTATCAATTGCAGTTCATGAAACTGATCTGCATGATGGGTGGCCAATGGTTTGCCTGGAGAAAACAAAACTGTATATGGCAAAGTATGGAGATTACTTTCTTGAAGTATCATTGCAAGGTATTTATTGGCTATCTGCAGTTAATTTTAGACATCAAAATTTTAAGACCAGGTTTAATATGCACATCACAAAATGCCATGCAAATTTTAATAGTTACAGTATAAACCCAAAATCAGTTTATTTTAGAATCTGCTTTCATTTAGTAAAAATGTTCTTTTGTGTCCTGTGAATAGTTGTACATTTAATGCATCTGAAATTAATAGGCAAAGTCAATTTTTTATATTGAGTTGTTTAGTTGTTGGTGTGTGAAGTTGCATATCATTTTGCTTTAATTTGTGAGGTATGGTCAATTTACAATAATACTGCAGAGTACTGCAGTATCACTAATATTGTGCATTCTTCTCACCAGATCATGTATTTTTAAATTACGCTCCTTCATTAGTTGCTGCTGCTTGTGTAGGATCTTCAAGGATTATCCTTCGCCTATCACCAACTTGGCCAACTCGACTACACCGCCTTACTGGCTATTCTTGGGACCTTTTAATACCCTGTGTAGAGCGATTGTTAATGTAAGTAAACTCATATTTTTGTCTGTTTTGCTGTTTTAATGTTTACAGATATTGGTTTATTTATCAGAAATTCCTAGTTTACAATAATGAAAGACTGAATTATATTTAGTTAAAATAGTAGGTGTGCTTTATGCTGTCAGTAGCAGCTTAATTAGATGGACCTGTAGGATTAATCCAGATGTAATTATCTCAAAGTACAGTATGCATTAAACATAACTGATATTTAACTGATTAAGTCATTTAAGAAGTTACATGTATCCATTCTGTGAGTCACAAAGATGGTCATTGTAGGGTTTGACTTTACCAGAAAGTAAAATGGGCACAAATGCTGGTTAAAATATGCAAGTTCTCAAATGTTTTGCTGTTTTTATAATTAGTTTCAATTCTTTGGTATTTCAGTGCACATGATAACGATGTGAAAGAAGCAAACAAACAAAAACTCCAACATCCAAACTCCCAGACTGGCCATACAGTGTTTCCTGCACAAACCCAAGTCAATGCTGCACCACAGATGCATCAGACGGTCCCCCAGTACATCTCTCGACAACCGCTCCAGTATCAACAACAGAACTGCCAGCAGCTTTTGTCGGCATACACAATACAGCCCCATACTACTGGTTTACAAGCCAGTATTCAGCCTCATGGACATATACAAGCTGTAACTGGCCTGACACTACCTGCTGCTTTGGATGTTAAAGTCAATGCGCCCTATAACAGGGCCTACCAAGTTAATGGACACTATGCATGTACTGCACCCTGTTTCGACAGGTGATGCATCTCTCTAAAATACCTTGTGGAAATACCTTGGAAAGTGTTTATGAAACCTTTTCTTGTGTTAACATTTAAGTAAGATGACTGAAAATTGCAGGTTTGGACGGCATTCTGTGAACTACATGAAGATGTGTCAAGTGTAAACTTAACAAACCTATGCTTTTTTTTTAAAAAAAAAAGAAGAAGAAAAAGAAAAAAAAAATGGAGAAAATATTTGGCATTATTCTGTAACCTATCCTTGAACAGCATGTGCAATATTATTGAAGTCTATGAGTGATCGAACATTAATTCTGTCTTTCACATGTATGCCTAAAGATTTTAATATTGGAGATACTGTGATTTGCTTTTTTTTTTTTTTTTAACTAATATTGCTGGTGAGCAGAGAGCAGAAAACCTGCAACCACGGAATTCTTATATCTGTATACAGATTGAAATAAGAGATTAGAAAACTGTACACAGTTAAGTATCTGGGCGGTGTGTGTCTGTATGTATGTGTACGTTTAGGAAGGCTGAATGGAAAAGGACAATTCTGGGTTCTAATGACCAAAAATGGTTTGCAGTATTAGATCAAGTCTACCTCAAATGAAATGAATGTAATCTTCCACTCAAGAATATTCTTCATAAAATATTTATTATAATTATCACTGCAGAAGTATTCCAGTGTACTGGTTTAATTGATTCTTTCATACTGATTACTTGAATATGCATTTTGCTTTCTTTTTTTTTTTTTTTTTTTTTTTTTCTTAAGTTGAAAATGTTTCAACTTTTTGATGGATTGGCTACTGTACAGTCGTAGATGTGCCAGTGAATATTGAATATTTCCGACCATTACCTCTTCAGCTGAGATCATTTTGGTTCCGGTTTTATGTTGACACTATATAAGTTCATTTTCTTCAGTGGAAGAAATTCTTATTTGTTTTGCTGTTTATGTAAAATAATAATGAGTGTCTGTCATTTCATAGGGAACATCTAATGTTTTTCTATACACATTTTTAAACATTGAATATACTTTGGGAAGTGCTATGCACTTTAAATAGATGTGGGTTTTTTTTTTTTTTTAAATAAATTCAGGTTTCTCTTTTTTCATTTGTTTCCTAAACTATAGTATTTTTAAACACTCATGTTACAGATTAACTTAGTTTTATTCTTTACATTACAATGAAAACTGATTCAGCTGTAGATAGGGCTAAAGACATCCCACTTAGAGTCATTTTATATAATAATCAAGGTTCAGAGCTTATTGTACCAAATATTTATTTACAGATGTACTGAACACAGGACATTATTGGATTGTTCTATGTTAAAGCTACTCAATAAACCTAGACTAGCTAAATCAAATGTGGTCATTCTTAATGTTGAAGTTGTAGACAGAAGGCCAAATCACTTTCCAAAAACATGGAATAATTTCACTAGTGTCACATGATCGCATCAACTCCGAAACGAAAACATAAATACGTAATTTACGCCAATACGTAAATGCTTTAAAAATGAAAGGAACTTTCAGTAACCTTAACATGGGTGGGGAAAAATGGGTTTTGGAAAATTAATGACGTTTTTGCCATTAAGAAGATTCTTTGCACATCTCTCTATCCATTCTCTGGCTTGAACCCATGACACTTGCCACTCAGTTCATAACAGGTAAGGTGACTTGCTTACGCGGGCATAACATCCAATAGCTAAGAAACTATCCTTGGCCCTGTGTGTAAGATGATGTTGCTGCACTATTCAATGCAACAGATTCATTCCTTAATGCTGTAGTAGCATACATTTTGTTGCCCATTTTGTTAAAATTTCAAGATTGCCAGTTAATTTGCTAAAAAGGCAAAATATTCAAGCTTCATGAAGACACATATAAATAATAAAAGAAAATTGGCCACAGTACAAATCTTAGTAACACTGTAAAGAACATCTACATTTTATAATGTCAATTAACAAAATGTCCATTGTGCTTGCCTTAAATAGCTTGTTACCACAGCAGCTTCTGTGTGTTAATGTTTTAATGTCTTAATGTTTTATGTATTATAATAAAATGACAAAATTAACTAGGTGACAATTGACAATATGTTTTTCCATCTTAACATGAGGTTTCTTAGGTAAAATGATCAAGTGTGCCATAATTGAAACCAATCACATGCAAATGTAGGTTAATTGAAGTGCTCATTACAAAATTGTGCGTCTACACTGTTGATCCATTTCCCTTTCAAGAGTGTGAATTCTGCACAAAACTGTACTTAAGTGTTCAAAAAGCTGCTTGAAGAAATACTTGGTTTTATACCCTAATGAATATACAAAATATTTCTTTAGTTTTTTCTTATCTAAACATAATTTACATGATCAAAGAAGCTAGATTTATAGTATTGTATATTTTAGATTCTTTTTAACTTCAGACTTGACAGTATGAAGTCCGTTCTGCACAGAGGTGCCTATTTCTGTTTACTATGGCTGGAATCCAGACACACACTTAAAGGCTTTTTTTGTTTTTGTTATCCAGCTTCTTTAAGTCCATCAGGGTTTGCCAAGTAATGTTTTTAATGTTGTGTTGGAGTCTTCTCTCAAACAAAGGATGCTCAATACAGTATTCACATACTCCTCCACAGAAACAATGAAGTAAGAAAAGCATGATCTATCAGAGTTATTGCAGTTAGGTCTTACAGAAGAATACCAGTTAGCTTCTCACTGTATTTCTGTCAACCACATCTATTAAAATAAGTTTTAACTTCAATTTGTCTTTTTTTTGTATTCCACCCACTGGAAAAAAGTCTGAAAAATTCTGATTTGTAAATTCTAAGGTTACATGTCTCTGAACCCTGGGAAGAAAATGCAAATATTTTTTTTCAGTTGATACAAATTTTTTAAAGCATTTGGGATTCCAGCTGTAATATGAATGTCTCTACATTACACTATTGTAGAACTGTGTGATGCAATAACCATTCTGTATGAGTCTAAGGAATTTAGATTATTCATCTGTCAGCCATTGTAATGTAATGCCCTTTGGGAATGTGTTGTATAAAATTATAAATTGCCTGAACCTCTGAATGCCTTTATGAGTCCAAAAATGCTAGTTAATAATAAAAAGAAAATGGTATTAATTATAGCAAGAGTTAAGAATATTGACTTTAGGATTAACTTGGTTTTCATTCCAATTGAGTACAATTATGACATTATCTGGATGGCTAATGTAATGAAACTATTACAGAAAAGACAGAACATACAGAATATGATGACTTGGCTTTCCTAAAGAATGTAACGTAGAATGCGATTTTATTATTAATGCTACTACACAAGCAAAACAATAACAATGTAAAAATTTGAATTTTTGTTGTCATATCTGAAGTAGAAAGCAAATATTAAGAAAAAGTACCAAAGGGCATCTTCTAAGTATGTCTACACATAAGTTTACCATTTTAGAAAAGATGTACATTTTTTCCATTACCCCATTAATGTTGAATCCCATTAATAACAAAACTTTTTGTTTGTTCTTTTGAGATGCTTTGCCAGTCATGTTCAGCATTTTCCATGCCATTTTGTTTTTTTCTGTCTTTTTAAGTAAGTGAAATGTACACTTGAATAGGCTTAAATCAGCAGACGTATTTCCTCTGTCTACCACTTAAATAGCTTGCAATTATAGTATGTATATTTTGGGTAATGTTTTGGCATTTCTATGCACCTTTGAAACTGAGGGCTGCAGCAGCCATTTACTATATCACCAAGAAAGATCAGTGATCCAATCTTAAGTGCAGCAATGCACATTCAGGCTATGACTCTACATTGTAGCTTTGCAGTTGATTACTTAACCTATAAATCCATCTTGTCATCTCTTTAGTAAACCTTATCTTCACTTCACCTGTCCATAGCACTCTGTTGTAAGATATAACTGTCTTATCTCTCCTCATTCTGGCAAAATCTTGCCTGATCTTTCTAGATTTTGAGCTGAGGAGAATTTTGCATACTGTATTGCATTGTAGCCTTCATAATTTGGGGCCGACTAGTATACTAGGATGACTAACTCTATTCTGTGGAGCTGGTATTTTCAATAACCAGTTTTGTTGCTGCCAATTACTATGTATACTAGCGTTTTCTTTTTCAACATATTCCAAATTATTCATTTTGCTCTGACAGTGTTCTATGTAATTGAACTGAATACATTTTATTTTAAATTACAAAGTGATTATTTCATGGACCATTTTACACTTTGTCATTGGTTTAAGCCTACAGACACTACACAATCCAGTCAAATACAAAACATTCACAGCTCTGTCATTTGTGCTCCACCAGTGAAATGGAAAACTGCCCAGTAAAACACATCTAGCTGCAAATTATCCCAGTAGGTATGCTAATCAAAATTAGTAGATGGAACATACATTGTGGTATTATTCTAAAATAGTACAGTATATGTCCACAGAAATATCCAAATGTATACATCAAAAATAGTTCACTCTACTGATACTTGTCATTATTCACCAAATAAATTTCAAAATTACTGCATGTAAAAGTGAACAAAAAAGTACTCGGTCATGCTATTTTACACTCTGCATTTGTTTTGGTTTCTTTGTTTTATGATGTTTTGGTGGTCAAGATATTGCACATTGATGACACTATAAGCTACACAAGAACTGCAGCATCCCTGTACCACAAGCATCATGGGTATTTTTTTATAGGATGCATTTGTCAGAACATTTGCTTAAGAATTTTGCCACTTGGTGAAAAAATGGAGACAGTGACCTGTTGGAACATTGATTTACTTTTTTTAAATTACATTTTTTTAATTTATAGAAAACATTTAACTTTACAACACAATTTTGCATGGCAGATTCATATATAGTATGTTTGTGAAAAAATAACTTTGACTTGAAAAATACAAACTTATTCGTTGTTAGTTATTTTTTGTGTTATCCTTCACCACCATCAAGTGCCATTTTGCTTGCTACGTGATTGTTAAGGGTGACATCAAGGGACAAGAGGTAGAAAGGTCTGCCCCTTATACTTTGTTAATATTTCAAACAATTTAATCAATTTAATCCTTAGTTTTTATGAATATTCTTCCTGAGCTCCTTTTTTATTTCAAAATATTCCAATATACATCAATAAATCATTCTTTAGGCAATTAGATTCAACAATAGCCTCATTTATTTGGAATTCTAAACATCCACTCATCAAAAGAGCGACCCTACAAAGACAAAAGGCAGAAGGCAGCATGGCTCTACCTAACTTCCAGTTTTATTACTGGGCAGCAAATATACAGGCGATAAGAACCTGGACACAAATAGAAGAACATACACAGGCTTGGACCGCAATAGAAGTAAAATCCTGCAGTACTTCTTTGTATTCCTTGCTCTGTGCTCCAATAAACACACGTTATCGGCAATACACTAATAACCCAATTGTGCTCCACTCACTTAGAATCTGGAACCAATGTAGAAAGCATTTTAAGACGGAGAAGCTTCTATCTGTGGCACCTCTGCAAGAGAACCACCTCTTTCAACCTTCACAAACATATGCAGTTTTTAATATCTGGAAAAAATTTGGAATTAACTTGCTTAGAGATCTTTATATAGGCAACGTCTTTGCATCCTATGAAAAATTACATTCCAAATTTAACATTCCAGCTACACATTTCTTTCACTATCTTCAAATCAGAAACTTTGTTAAACAGAAACTTCCAGATTTTCCTCATCTTGCACCCTCATCCATGCTGGAAAAAATATTGCTCAATCTCAAGGACTTAGACTCCATCTCTACAATATATAAAATCATGTTACAATCCCTCCCTTTCAAAGATGCAAGAGGACACTGGGAAAAAGATCTCTCAATTAATATATCAGAAAAGGAGTGGAAAGTAGCAATGCAGAGAATTCTCTCGAGCTCCATATGCGCAAAGCATACAATTATACAAATCAAAATTATATATCGAGCACATCTGTCTCGACTAAAACTCTCCAAAATGTTTCCAGGGCATGATCCAACCTGCAAACGTTGCAACCAAGTCCCAGCCTCACTGGGTCACATGTTCTGGGCCTGCACCAAATTAACATTATTCTGGACAAAAATTTTGAATTACCTCTCAGACAGCCTTGGACTCACAATCCCTCCTAACCCATTAACAGCTGTGTTTGGGGTTCTTCCAGAGGGGCTTAAAGTGGAGAAAGACAAACTAATTGTGATTGCATCCACTACACTTTTGGCACGCAGACTTATTCTGATAAACTGGAAAAACCCAAACTCTCCTCTTTTAAGTCAGTGGGAAACCGATGTGTTATACTATTTGAAATTGGAAAAAATCAAATACTCAGAGGATCTGTACAGACTTTTTTCAAAACATGGCAGGATCTAATCAGTAATATTTTAAAATAAGTTCATGAAGCACAGAAAATTTATTAATTTAGGTATGTTTTACAAGCCTTAAATTTTACGCCGTATAGCTTGCTCTCTCTCTCAGGGGTGGGGATCGATTTGTTCTTAACTCAATTTTTCTTTTTGTAAAAACTTGATTGCTTTGAATGGATTCCAATAAAATTAATAAAAAAAAAAAAAATTAATCCTTAGTGTTGATTTGCTTGAAATTCAAGTAGGCTTTAGGTTTCTTTGATTTGGATGTCAGCTCTGTTTCTTGCTTTTTGTTAGTCTTTGCTCCTTTGCTTTTTGTTTGCTTCGCTCTGTTGATTTCCTGGCTTTGCTTTGACTTTTAATTTATTTTTACACGTATCTCAACTTAAATTTTCATCTCCTGAATTCAGCTAATAGTTAACTGCTGCTGCTCTTAGCAGGCAGTACAGCTATTGGACAAGTAAATGAAAATGTACAAAAGTTGAAATAAGCTCTTTTAAAGTAAATTTGAAACAGTACACTATTTAGTAATTGAGAATAGAACATTAGGATAGAATATTTCTTTGTTTTACTGTAAGAGAGAAAAACTTTAAAATTCACCAGTAATTTCCCCAATTTTAAATTAGAGAATTACACATTTCAAAAATTTCTGCAAAGTACTTTATTCAAAATACTTCAGAATGTCATCTTGACAAATGTCCTTGAAGAAGAAATATACCAAATTTCTATAATATTAGTCCACTTTATGACTAATTCACCCTTACACCCTGAGGGCATTTTTCACCAGTCTCTACTTGAGTGTGGGTACCCCAAAATAAGGCCTTATTATTCAAAAAATAAAGGCAGGACAGTCAATTTTTCATAAAACCTGATAGATAACTTCTCAAATGTGACAATATATATTTGTGCCAAATTTAAATATTTCTTTACTTAGAAGCCACTGCTAAACTAGGAAAAAAACAGGCGCTAACAATAATATTTTCAATTTTTTGTTTTTTAATACAGTATATCTCATGTACAAGTAATGCCAGGGCAGTTTTTTCACCTCTCAGGTGTTCCCAGACATGTCAAATATACCTGTCTAAAGTTTCAAGTTGATAATACAAAGAAATAAATAGAGCATCTAGCACTATTGGCCCCACTCTCCCATCCAAAACCTCTCTAAATGGGTATCCAGGTTCAGAACAATTTTATTGCATATAAAACATTGAATCATATAAAAACTCTGAACCCCATCCCCTAATACATTTACACCCAAGTACCCCCCTACCCACATACATTAAAACTTTATAATGTTTGCTTCTGCTTCAAATAGTGTATTTGTTCATGACACATGCCGTCAGCTGTCATATTATGTTCATATATGTACATCTAAGTATCGCTGGAAACATCACAGTCGCTGCGATGCAATAGTATAGGGTGGTCCAGATCTAATTATGCAATTTTCATTACGCTATAACTTATTAAGTTTATTACATAGAAAATCACCCGAAAAATCCCGGACCATCGAGAAGTGTGCGTACAGACAACATGAAGAATCATCTTTGCGCAGAAACTGGAATTGTCCCCGCATAAATCAAAGTCATCCAGACGATCTGAACCTGCATAATTAGATCTGGACCACCATGTATAAAGTTTGCAAGTGTGTGACCTATTGAGTCCAAGGTAATGACCCGGAAATGTAAGCTGGTACTTAACAAAGGTCACTTTATGACTCTCCTTATTTGGAAGATATCTCATGATTGATGCATTGTACAATAATGTGCTTGGACTTGTTTTGAGCAGGACAATCTACTGTAAGTACTGATGTCACTTTTTGATATTTACTATTGTTTTGAGAAGTAACATATGAGAGGACACAAAAAATCAGAGGAGCAGTATAACACTTTCTGGTTTTCAGCATGAACCTCACGTTTGCTCAGTCGGTGGGAGGTTTCATCACTTGGTTGAAATCTATTAGTCGGGACTTTTTGATTGATGCATAACACTTAGGTATTGGTTATACAGAATAATTACTAAGATTTTTTCTAATATTTTTGTGACAATTTATGAAACACCATGTGTGATTCATACAAAAATAAAAGTAAATCTTAAATATTGTAAGATTTGATTACTGGAGTGTGAAATCGGCACCTGTCAGTTGTAAATGAAGTATTGTTTGGGTCAGTTTGTGGCATAGTTCACTTGTATGATAAAGCAAACGATTTTTAAACGACAGCTCGGCCCAGTACTGGGTCACTCAGGGTGTAAGAGGCCTACCACGATAGACAGATAGATACGATGACAGCAAATGGTAGTTTTTGCACTTTATGTGAACACACCTAAAAAGGTCATAGTTAAAATATTAAAATACTGTAAATCCGAAACAATTAACATATACTTTATATTAAATATGTGACTAGCCACTGCGTTATCTACATACACAATACTCTCCTTTCATGCCTCTCAGTCGGTCATTTGCAGGCAGGTAGGTAGATAGAACTTTATTTGTCCCCAGAGGGAAATTTGGCTTTCTACAGAAGCTCTTTAAATGAATAAATAAATAAATAAATAAATAGGTAGATTAAGTAAGTAAGTAAATAATAAATACACACACACACACTTTGGTCAGAACATACACTGGAATTACTATAAAGCAAGAAAATAAAAAAAAAAGAATAGTTCTTTATTGGCAAATTTCCCCCTGGGGGCAAATAAAAATATTTGAAACTTTGAAACTGTTATTAAATTAACCAAAGGTCATGATTTAGTGATGTTACATGTTTATTATATGCAATGACATCAAATAATTATTAACCACATGATGAATTTGAGTATTTGTGACATTTGTAGAACATTCATTTTCTGGACACACTTGCTTTAAAACAGAATCACAGGGATCAAAAGTTATCCTGTGAGCACTGGGTACAAAACAGTAATTGACAGGAGGTATCAGTCCATCATCACTTCCCTGCACACACTTATTCACACAAGGTCAGATTATTGACACACTTTTGATGAGGGTTGAAACACATATGACCAGGATTTAAACACTGCAACTGGAGGCAAACTTGACCGCTGTTGGCTTCTGCGACAACACTTGGTAGCCACTTGGTACATATCCTCCATAATAATTTCAATAATTTTGGACATACTCTCTCCAACCACCTATTCTGAAGCATGAAACTTTATAGATTTCAACCCATTATCTTCAGAACAGTCATTCTATGCTTTCCAGAATACAGTATTTCTATCAACATGATGTTATGCTTTAACTTCAAAGTATTGAACTAATTTATTATTTAAAACCTTGAAATGCTTGATGCAAATTATTTGTAAAGGAAATCTGAATAAGATGGGTCTCTGCATGGTCTACTGATCTGTAATGTGTGCACTGTAATACAAAGTTGAACTTAAGACACTGTACACTTTAAAACAGATTTTGCCAATAACAGTTAGGAATGAAGGTAAGGACTCTGGTATATTTCTGATGAGTTCATAAGGCTGTGAGGGTGGTGCAGTGGATACTGTTACCCTCAGGAATCCAGCATCCTAAGTTTGAATCCTGTGTATGCGTACCTTCCAGGTACTCCAGGTTTCCTCCCACATTCCAAAAGATAGGTCACTAAGACTACATGATAGCGATTAAAAATAAGACTACTTCAAAACACTATACTATAAACTGCACATCAGACTTTTACCAATAAAATGAGAAGATAAGTATTTTTCTCTGTAATGAGTACCATTTAGACTGCCAGAAATGAAAGCAATGTTTCATTTCTCCACCTGTTGCATCTGTACTTTTGTGTATAACTCTATAATTATGAATCTCTCTTAAAAATGACTAGCTGTTCTACCTGGCTATAACCCGGAACATGATAAAACAAATAAAAAACAGATCTGACACTTATGACATCCTCATCAAAGTAGAAAGGCATTTTTTTAGTATTATTCAGCATAGTGCTTGTAAGCTTATTAAGCCCTTGCAAAATTGTGAATTGTACTGCAAAGTAAGTATTTGATTCAGAGAAATAGTAATTTTGAACAATTTGCAAAGAACAAAGAACAATTTGTAGAAGAGTAATAATAATTATGTCAATAGTTCAATAATAATATTTAAATGTTAAAGAATGTGTAGAACGCACGACAGTCGTAGTATACAGCTCGGTCGCTGAGAGACAAATGAAGGTCAAGCAGCACACATACCTCCTCCTGCCTAAGCAATCCTAGTGGATCCCCACATCTTGTCCACTCCCTCTTAATCCTGTGGACTCAAAAGATTTCTGTTACTTCAGCTTAAACACGGAACTCATCACAAATGGATAATTTGCTTACTTATTACTTGCCATAGAAAAAACTGAATATGACATTTTCGTTTGTCATAAAATTAGCATTCAGAAAAGAGGGAACAGATTTTTGATACGATCAACATTTAAAGAGTTATGGAGTGGCAAGCGCAAAAATCTCGTTCTTTTTCAACAATCTTAAATGTTTAAAAAAAACTCACTCATTATTGAGGTCAACAAACATCTGAAATTGTTTGTGCTTTGTTGCACAATAGTTTCTAATTCTTTTAATCCTTAATAATTGTGTGAATATCATTCTTTGTTCTAAAGATATTGGGGTTAAAAAACACAAAGGTCCAGTGAAGATTATCAAGTTTTATAGAGTTTTGTCAGTATTTATTTTCTCTAGTTATTTAAATAATGAAAAATCTAAAATTTTATTCATAAAACAGTAAGAATAAGATACAAGATAAGATAGATTCTTAACAAACAATTTGCCATTCCTTCTGAGCAATTTCAATAATGCATACTATTGACTTGTTGCTGTCATAGCAGATATGTAGTGGTATTCATTTAGTATTATTTCAGCTGATAATGGTAACTTTTAATATGTTTTTTTATTGCTATTTATATCATAGAAAAATTTAAATGTTATTAGCCTATATTCAAATTTAGAATAAATTGAAAATAACTGCAGTTTTATAGAAATAGGTACTTTGGTTTTCACAAGATTCTCTAACAGACAGATAGAAAGTACATTTTATATACTAGCCCAAGACTCCTTAGCAGTTTTGCAATATTGGTGAACTTGCAGATGTGTCAGCTAAATCTGAGACGGACATGTAGTCGACTGCAGCTGTGGTACAAATTGAGTGGGACAGGCTGGAACTTGTCTCTGGCAAACATATGGTAGCTTGTTGTACAACCTGCATGTACCACAAAGCTGAGTTTGTCTGCTTGAGTTGAAGTAGAAGTGAGGTGCATGCAAACGCTGAAAAAATTTGAAAGTGCATGCATGTGCCATCTAGTGGTTTTGGTTGAGCGTAAGTAGAGCTGACTGCAACATACACACACACACAGGTTTTTCATTTATATATGTCCAATATAGATTCATGTCAGCAATTTCTTTTAGCGTAGTGTTAGTTTTTAACATAGTGCTACAAGATGTTGTCCACCAATATCAAATCTGGACTTCAGGGTTGTTACTTGTACTTTGTGCGCCAGAAAAAGGCACTATATTTATTTGTTGGTTTACACACTTTGATCTCTATGAAGACACAGAAATATTTTTATTTGTTGTTGTAAACATCACAGCATTTTTGAAGGTTTTACTAAGATATAACCTTTCTGAAATGGTTCAGTTTCCTGGACACAATGCATTTGACTTTTAATTGAACTGGAAGGAATAGGCAAGTTTACAGTATGTTGCAACTATTTTACAAGTTGCTTTCAGCATATTGTAAAATGAAATGTCATGCTTTATATTATCATATGTGCATCAGTAAATATTGGACAAAGTGGTTGTGGTGGTTGTGTGGTTTTTCATAAGAAAAAGTACAGGCAGATAAAATCAGTTACTGAAATACAGAAACTGAGACAGTCCTGGGAATTAAACATGGTCCTTTTTGATGTTCAGGACAAATCCTTATATACTAGGAAATGTAGGCTGTAAATAGTGCACTTTTAACACTCTTTATATGAGAGCAGAAGAACAACACTTACTACATACAGCCGCTTAAGGACTTCATACAAAAAGCAATTGAACATTTGTAAGAAGCACAGGGTTCTTCTGTAGCACTCAATTAATATTGTTTGTGTAGGTTTTCTTCTAAATTTTGTAAATTATAAAAATAAAATAAGTACAGTAATCTGCATTATTTCTTGCAGTGAGTAAGCATATGGTTATGCCTGTGTACTTTATGCCAAATGATGTTAACCATATTCATTCGCAATGCTTCATTCCAGTGGCAGATCAAGGGACATTATGTTTTATAACATAAACTTCCAACATCACATTAGCAAATGTTGTTATGATTAATTAGTCATGAGTACTGTTTCTTTAGGTTATCCTTTAAAGGAAAACGGTGCTAATGTGACAATAATTTAAAAAATACAAACATAGTAAAATATGTAAGGGAAACATAGGTGAATATTTTTGCATTTTGTATGAATACATTTTAACAATTCAGTTTAAGATATATTTAGATTTGCTGTATAAATTGTAAAATTTCAGGGTTGTCAAAATGAAGGGGCACAGTAGCTACAGGTTTTCACACCACCCACTTTCTTCATTACTAACAACTTATTGCTGCTAATGGGGGGTAGGGGAAGTTGGGAGCATGTGCTGAATACAGCATGTTGCTGCACCCACCACATGACAAACCACACAGATTGGTACCAGAGGGTGACACCTCAGCACCAAACTGGAACAGTGTAGGTTTTTTTTCAATAGTGGCTGGAGTGCCAATCCTGCCACCAACCCACGGGTTTTCCCTGCAAGCTGGCGGATCTGCTTTCAGGGCTGGATGCAGATTAACGTCATAGCCAGGATGAAGCAATTGCAGTTAAGGGCCTTTATCAAGGGCCCAACTGAGCAGAGTCACCTCTGGCATTTATAGGATTTGAACCAGCAACTTTCTGATTGCCCGTGCAGATCACTACCCCGAGAGACACCACTGCTAATGGAAAAGATTTAATTTACTTTCATTTTAAAATACTTGCTTTTTTAATATTAATAGTTCCTTTTTTCTTCAACTAGCAGCCAAATCCTAATCAGATGCAAAGTAAGCCAGTAGATAACCAGCTAACTCAGGGGGTGTCAGAACCAAGTTCCTCAAGAACCCCTATTTTCTCTCTAGCCAGTATCTTAACTAGAAACCATTTCTCGCTGTAAATACTTATTATTTAATCCCATGGCTTGTCAGTGCTCTCATTCCACCACACCAGACATTTCAAAAACTATTGTGTTGTGGACCCAAGCCAATCAATATTTTTCAGACTTTCAGTTTTTTTCCTTTTCATATAATTTATTGAAACATTTATTGTATGATGAGCACATAGGTAATAAGTTAACTTTTCTGTTGGTCACTTTGCATCTAATTATTGCCTAACTGTTTTTTGAGAGTAAAACATGAGTAAATTATAATTAGGCAAAAGAAGTGTGTTCCATTAGTGGCAGTAATTATGATAGTGACCTGGACACCCCACTCTAGTTTAAACAGAGAAATGAAATGAAATGTAAGGAATAAATTAAGTAATTTTGAGGTTGTATTTTTATGATCACACCATGCTGTCATGGTGATACTCCAGACGGCTGCTTTATTAAATGATAATACAGTTAAGGATTCTTTTAGAAACAAGTCTCTTGAAGCAGCTTACACTTGTTGTCAATAAGGCACAAGTCCAAATTCAACAGTGAGATTCTTTATGCATATTGATTAAATGAAGGGCTTACTAATGCCACATGACTTAAGGAGCAGACTAATAAGATTGGTCGCTGTCTGGAAGATGTTTTAAAGGAACATTCAAAAGAATTGTCAGTAAATAAGCAGGTTAGAAATGTGCATAGGTAAATGACATTTTACCAAAACCAAACCACTATCTGGAAATCAAAGTCAAAAACCAAAATGAGATTCAAAAATCAGACTAGTACTCCAAAAAATAAGTTTTGTTTTCCAATTGCAAGTTGAAGCAAACGTTGATGTTAATGTTTAGATATGCTGCTCAATGCAAACAGGCATCTTGTAGATAGCCATCATGATATCATGGGTCATACGGTATGTGCATAGCAAACACACACCATTATAATGATCAATGTGTCGAGTCTTGATTTGCACACATGCAGAGTAATTTCATTTCATTTTTGGGGTTTTTGTATGTCATTTTCTCACTTTTTATTGACCTATTCAGACTCATTCTGTCTATAAAAGATGGTGGCACACATGTCAGGTAGTATGAGTAATATGAGCTTAGTAAATATTCAGGCTACAATTCTGTGTCATTCCATAGCTTTTAGTTCCATCTCATTGTTATTTTCTGTTTTTTGTTCTTAGTAATACATTTATGGGTGTTCATAGCATCCAGACACACAAAACAGTGGCATTCATGAAAATAAACACATAAAATTTGTTCATTGATTTGTCCTTTGTAATTTTCTAATAACATAAGGATAATATAAGATGGATATACCAGTACCATAGTACCATAGCTGGGTTTACTCTAAATAATAATATATACTTCTCAAAACCAAAGTAGGTGTACTAATGTATTGGTGTGGGCAATACTTTGTTCCTTTCTCTGGTACATGTGAAAGGAGGTTAAGCGTGCTTTTCTTTCTTCATTCATGGACTCTTTACCTTCTTTGCCTTGGTCACACTTTCTGGATGCAGGCAACATTTCATTTTTTTGTTTGAGGTTTTATACACAGTGTCCTCACCTTCTAGCATAAAATTTAGAGTTGGTGATCAGTCATCTTCCGTCTTAACCATGACGAACTTGTGGCTTTAATGTACGATCCCTGTCTTGCTTGGGCAACTTATTTTACCAAGAACTTGTGGCATCCTCTTCTAACTCCAGTATAGGCAAGTTTTACACTCTTCCAGTCCAGCACTAGGTTACTCTTCACAGTAAAAGGGATCACTCTAGCCTTTGTTACAGCCACACCCAAGACGATGGAGTCCCTGTTATGGAGCAGAAGTTTCAGCCAGGCTGAGACAACTGCACATGAGGAGAGCACATAGATCTGGTACTTGCAATGGCTTATACAGGCAGGACTTGGCATTCTGCCATTGGTTTGTTAGGCATACATAAGCACAACCTTTTGGTTGACAATTGGTGCAAAGTTTAGTACCTCCAGGTTGCCAATCATAGAGTTTCCGCTTTTGGTGCCCTGACCAAGTTCAGATGGTGCATTCAGGAGACATCTCCGTATAACACTTTATCTTTGAATGATTAAGGATAAGAAACCGCAAAGCAAAATGGGTAATGTTACTCTGTCCTACCTCAGCCAGAAACAGCCGAGGTCTCTGGAGATGACAGGCAAAGCACTGCAAAACTGTGTTTGTTCTTCTACTGTTCCTTTTAAATTAAATATAAATAAAAACAAAAAAATGGCTGCTAACATATATTCACATCTTAAATAGTGACTCCTTAATTGTCCCTAACACAACTATTTGTCTGTAAAAGGCACTGAATCACAGTTTCATACATGTATATATAAGTGTATTGTTATGGTATGTCAATAGGAAGAGATTTCATGCCAGAGATGAATAGTGTGTCTGGTCTCTCCTTAGTGAGAGTACAACCTTGGACGGATAACCACAACCCAGATGCAACCACATGAAGAATTCCCCAACACACACTTAAACAACCCAAGTGAAGACACACAGAAGAGAGAGGGAGGACAGGAAAGTGCACATGATGGTAGTACAGTCAGTACAGCAGTTAAACATAAATAATTTCCATTGAACATGTCCGAGTAATAAAGGTGACTATTGTCACCAACATTATAGTACCTCAGATGTCCGAGGAAAGCTTTAATTGATCAATCTGTTCTCATTAACAGAGGAATCCATCCTTACTGGATGCATAACATCCTGCCACAGCACATTAGTGGCTCAAGATTTTAAAAACACTGCAAAGGGTGATGAAGGCAGAACAAAATATTAGTGACAAGAGCAGCCTTTTCTTCAGGAGACAGAGATAAAACTTGCTGCTTTAAAAAGGCAAAAAGTATTATTAAAGACATGAGCCATCCTGCACAGTCACTTTTCTCACTCCTCCTTTCTGTCACATAATACAGAACCATTTAAGCTTACACCAGCAGATTCAGAAACAATTTCTGTCCACAGGTCGTGAGATTACTGAACAGCCAATCACAATAAAAAATACTAAACATGCTTTTTTATGTAAGTTTACTCAACATCCTATCATAATACAATACTGCATGTGTTTTTTATATGTACATATTAAACTGTATACAGTCTATATAAATTATATATACAAGTTTTATTCTATGTATGTGTTTTAATGTCATTTTGTTGGTAATGTATTTTTGTTGTTGTTCTGAGGAGTCATGCAAGTACAAATGTGATTGTACTATAAACTTGAACTTCAAGACTGCACATCACTGAAGCACAGTAAAGTTAAATTATAAACAACCGAAGACAGCAAGGCAGAATTTCCGTTGAACAGTGATGGATGTTTTCTAACAATGAGTACTGATGTGAGAAGTACAACTGACATATTAAGACATTTGCTCCAAATCTAGAGGAGTTATATCCATTTATGACAGATATGGGAGAAACTGTACATATGAAAAACAGGGTTTGAATTTCATCTTTGTCAGATAAGGATTTCCTCTCAATGTAACAACAAATGGGCAAGTATTTTTATTTATTTCAGGGGTGACGGTTCGGCAATGGGTTATAAAGAATGATATTACCATCATGGTATTAAAGAATGTGTCATACTGTGTCTGGGCAAAGCATAATATGAGACATTGCTCCAAAAACACTATGTCTTTTAGGAATGTAGCAAAATGTTCTTGGTATTAAGTGTCTTTGGTACATTTTTAGGATAATAGAAAATAATTTTAAGGTAATAAATATACAACTCATGGTCACCAAAAGGCTTTTGAAAGTTACGAGCAATTTCAGCCTTTCACAGGTAAAACTGGAGAAATTTTGCAAAACACAGCAGGTACCTGTGTGCAACAAAGCCTATAAAGACTCAAGATTTCATTTATGCCAAATATACCTCTGCTAAATACTCATTCAATAGGGTGACTTACAGAATGAGGTTTTTTTATTAATCTCCATTACATTATAGTGAATTGTGTTTTGCGAGATGGGATAAAATATAAGTTTATCCATCATAATGCAATCTAATATGAAAAACAGATTGATAATTTTAAAAGCCACTGTAATAATCAATAAGACTGTATGCTGTAACCTTTTTGCTAGCTTTTCTTGTCATCTATAGGGTGGTCCAGATCTAATTATGCAATTTTCATTACACTATAACTTATTAAGTTTATTACATAGAACATCACCCGAAAAATCCCGGACCATCGAGAAGTGTGCGAACTGACGACATTAAGAATCGTCTTCGTGCCGAACTGGAATCATCCCTGCATAAATCAAAGTCATCCAGACGATTTAGCTCTGCATAATTAGATCTGGACCACCCTGTACACTGAATATACATTTCTTTACTAACAATATGATGGATATTTGTCTTGCACAGGCATTTCTTTACCTAAATTATTTCTGTAAATTACAGATAGGCTGAGAACAATTTCCGACATTCATTCACTTTCCAATACATGGTTATGAAGGGCCAAATCGTGTCCCAGAAGCACCAGGAACAAACCATGGAAGATACTACCATACAATACAAAAAACACAATCATATGGAGAAAATGCAAAATTCACATAGACAGTGGTCAGGCAAGGAAATTATATGAAGTACCAGAAGTTGTTGGGAATGAGGACTCACCACAGAGAAATGATGTTTAGGCTAAACATATTACTTATTAGGATACCAATGAACAATTTCAGTTACATTTAGAACAATTAATACACTACTTTATGGCATGCACAGAACTTTTTTTACAGGTTGCACTCCGAACATGCCTCCACTGTGACTCATAGGCAAGAAATGCAGCTTTCAATATGTGCAGTAAGCAATCAGCTGAGTAGCAGAATTAAAGGAGATAGGACATTAATAGTATGTAGTAGTAGTAGTAGTAGTAGTAGTAGTAGTAGTAGTAGAGTATAGAGTACAGCGAAATTCTTACTTGCATGCCCAACCAATATGGAACCTATTGCCACTTTGGCTGTAAGGTAAGAATTATGACTGACATTTCCATACATCCATTAATTTATTTGATACACATGCCTAATCAACTTTCAGGGTCACCTAGAGACAGAATCCATTCAAGCTGGGTTAAAACACACTGAAAATAACAAATAAAAGATAACACAAAAATATAGCCATATTAACCACAACTGTACAGACACACAAAATGTAAAATGTAATGTAATTCAAAAGGAGAAAGATCACAGAGGTCTTTTTTTCCAAGAAAGGAGAATAATGAAAAAAAAAAACAAACTGGAATTACAAACAAAAAGATACAAATATAATGATCATAAACAAGGTGCTTATGAAAGAAATAGACATATGAACGAAATTAGATATGAACAATTATATTAAAGGAAACCAAATGTATAATAATTCAAAATCACAAAAATAAACTTAAGGAGAGAAAGAGAACAATCTTGTAAACTAACATGAGTATAGAGTCAAGAAAAAATCCATACTAACATTGTATCTCACAATGAATAAACCCTCAATGAAAACTACATTGTTTCCATGTTATCTTGACCCTAATGCTAGCCCAAAAACACCCCCACACACCACAAAACAGGAAGTGTAAGGCAAAACACACAGACAAGCTTAGCTTTCAATGGTGATTTATCTTGGAACACACAGCTGTGAAGCCACCACATCAATAATATCAAACAAAAATCTCTGCTACTGCAGGAACAGGGCCTGTTTCTTGTCTGTTGTTGAGTCCTTTAGGCTTTTGTGCAGCGCCCAGGTGACTTGCTGCAGAGAAAGGTCCCAAGGCAGGATGGCATAACTCAAACATACAATAAACGGCAGCAACAAAGTATATTTTCCATTTGATTCATCCTATTCAAATATTATTTACAAAATTTGTTCCAAAACTGACAAATTTGAAACAGGCCTTCTTTCAACACTCTCTCACAGTTTCTCAATACTGTGGCAATTCCTAAACGTTCAGCAGTACTTTTGTTTTCTAATTTGTCACTGCATATTTACATTTCAAAACCCTTTGTTCTGCAACCCATATATTGTCTTATATTCACAGTACATCCAAAAATGCTTTTATATTTGTTTAAATGCAAACTGAATCTATGTGCAACACATGAATATAAAGCAAATATCTCTCTCTCTATGTATATAAAAAATAAAGTTGACTGACTCTGACTCATACACTCACTTCTTCAACAAAGGCACTATTTCCCATTTAGCTGCACAGCTGAAAGTTGGCAGGATTGTACATCTATTGCAGTAGGCATCTACTTCTTCTACTTTTTGGCTGCCCCCGTTAAGGGTCACTACAGTGGATCAGCAGGTATATGCTAAGATATATGAATATATCAGTACTCAGGGGTAGATACCCCATCTACAATAAAAAAAAAACAAATACCCCCAAAATCTGAAAAAAGCTTTGACTGATTTCTTTAAAATTTGGTGATGTTATACAAAAAGGAATGTTAACCACCCCTTGTTTTTTTATTTATTGATACTGTATTTGTCAATAACAATGGTAAAGTGAATTGGGCTATTTTAAGACACCTTGTATTTTTTTCGGCACTGCGCTGACATGTGTGACTGCTAGTTAAACACCTCTACCACAACAGTGCCACTTGTCAATAGCATGAACAGACAAGTGAATAAGAGGAGGTACTGTGATAAGAGAAAGAGAGAGTATAATATGTGGTGTAAGGTCTGTGAAAGTGAAAGAAGGAAAGTTCACTGAAGGTAAACCACAAATCTAGCTGCCAGGGAGGGAAACAGAAATATAGGACAAGTTGGATTTGTGTGCCCAAAACAAGCTATGATCAATGGCACTAGCATAGTTCAAAAGAGAGAAGGGATGGATACAGTGCCAGTGAACCCATTAGGTTACAGAGGCGAGTCCTATGCATGTACATAACACAAAGGGGGCCCATCCCCCCACTTCAATTTATTACGCACTAAGGTGCACACATGGACCCTGAAAAGGTCTTGCAACAAAGGAACTTTTCTGTCAAAATTCCCTATTTACACCTTCTCCTAGGGTAACAAAAATGCTAGCACCAACACTGACTGTATGTATAGTTCATAATATTATTTATTTTCTAAAAGGTGCTATTTGCAACTAATTTCATTCATAACAAGTACATAAGCCAAATGCTGAAATGCTTACCCTGTGTAGTTAAAAGAATACACTATGTAGTAAAACACATACACTGCACACCGAAACATATACATTATATAGTGAGATTTTCTCTTATACACCGAAATAAGTACACTGCGTACTGAAACATATACCCTATCGGTATTGTTAATAAATGGTCAACATATTCACTTTGCCAGTGTTTTTTTCCTCTGGTCACAGCAATACATACAGTTTGTTAATATTTTGTCACAAACATGTACTGACCCATAACAGCTAAAAAAGAACAAAATCGACAAGGTTGTTTATGCATGTAGAGAAAATCTTGCCTGAAGAAGGGACCTGAGTTGCCTCGAAAGCTTACACGTTGTAATCTTTTTAGTTAGCCAATAAAAGGTGTCATTTTGCTTGGCTTTTCTCTACATGTGTTTTATACAGTAAACTTGACCAGCATTTAGACGTGAGCATTACTCTGACTTACACTGTGGTGTGATGTTGTACTGAAAATATCATGACACATATTATTCTCCACATAGACAAATCTGCCCATTGGTATTTTACACATTGGTTCCATTAAACATAGATTTATGTTTGATTACACTTTTACTTGTAATTCAATTCTCAAAACTGCTTTTCCCAAGTCCTGACGTCCTGGCTTAAGGAAGTGTTGGGATGCATTTCAGTACACTGTATATCTGTTTTAGTATATAATACAGGGGCCAAACAAAAATGAGACACAAAACACACCACCACATGATCAGCTGCCCTGTGCCCATTACATAATATCTGAAATTAAAGAGAGGTGATGGTCTTGGTAAGGTTGAACTCTCAGGTCACCAAAACATTTTGACAGTGCTCTTAGAAAGAACAAAAAAACAACAGTTTTCGAAATGTGTGCTGAGGCAGAATGAGAGCAGCAACAAGCCATGGAATTAAATAACGGGCTTAATTAACAGCAAGAATTGGCTTCTCATTAAGAAAGTGATTGGAGTGAAATTGGTTGGAGTTTGAAGCCCCCAGTTTAGCTGGTCATCTGTTAGCTCGTTTCACATCTCATTTCTGCTTAGCTGTCACTTAATGAAGAAAGGAATCAATTCAAAGGGCTGAACTCTTCTAACAGGGCTATTAAAGTGATGGGGAAAAAGTTAATTAGCAGTGAAAACTGGTCACTGATTAGGAAAAGGGTTAGAATGAAAACCTATAGCCACTGCGGCACTCCAGGCCTGGAGTTTGCCACCCCGATATAATATATGCTTTTCAAACATTTCATTCATTGCACTGGCCACCCAAATGTGAAGTCTACAAATATCATTGCTTTTTGTAATAAGTTAGCATAAAACAAGATTTAATTTTATTGTTTTTTCTATGGATATTGCAAAAAAAAAAAAACTGAAGCTTGAAAATACAACTTAAGAAAAACACAAAAAAGTAACGTATGAATGACTGATATAAACAAATGAAAAATGCTGCAATATAATAATAACAGTAATCAAACTATACATTTATTCATTTTCTAAATCTACTTTATCCTGAGCAGTGTTGTGGGGAAGCTGTAGCGCAAGGCAGGTGAACATAAATAAATTAGATAAAAATTATTTATGGAACTCGTTGAAAGGAAAACCTGCAGTTGCGTTGATACCCCATATCTGACTTTGAGAGCCACCAGTCTACTTAATAATTTGATGGTTTCTGTGTTGTAAAGGTAACAGCCCTAGACAGGGCTGTTCATACACCCACACTTATTCCAACTGGGCAAATTTTAAGTTGCCAATTATCCAAATACACACCGAAGGAGGAATTAAATGGTATGTATTCCTGTGATGACTCATGGTGCCCATATTCCATTAAGTCAACCTATCTAGTCTTACTACTGTCTGTAAACAAAACTGTTAATAACAGTATCCCTTGTATCAGCTCAACCCAACTCAGATCCACAAAGTCAAGTGGCAATACAGGTGCATTTAGAAAACAGCTTGATTTTTCTATTTTTCTATAAAAAAGAATACAAAAAAATCTTACAGTACATCAGCATTATTCTTCAAATTGGTGGACCTACTGTATATCACTTTTAAATACAAATCATAAGGCTTTGTATCATTGTTCTTTCTGAAAAACACTGTCTCTAAACAAAGAATACATGATCTTGGTGCTGTGCAAAGTTAAATAAAACTGTTACATAAAAACATTGAATAAAACTATATTAACAAAGACAATAAAATTTAGTCTCCAACTCCAAACCTTAAACATAATGACTTTCAAGCAAAACCAAAGCAAATACATTATTCTATGTCTCCAAAAGCCCGAAAAAAAGATTAGTCTTTAAACGCGATTTAAATGTTGGAATTGTGGAAACAGTTCTGACAAATAAAGGTAACTCATTCTAGACTTTTGGTGCAGCCAATGAATAAACTCAGTCACCTTTCCTTATGAGACGAGAATGTGGCACTGATAAGAGAAACTGGGAAGATGATCTAAAAGATGATCTAAGTGTCCTTGATGAAAAATATTGGATGAGGAGATCTGAAATATACAGAGAAGCCAGATTATTTAGTGTTTTAAAAAACAAAAAGAAGCACATAAAACATCCTGAACTTGACAGGCAGCCAAAGAAGAGAGCCCAAGATATTCCCACTTGCAGAAAGCTGCTAACAACCTGGCAGGTGCACTGAACAAGCTGAAGATGAGACAGGTAAACAAATGTAGGTAGGAAATTCAAAATCCAAGCTTTTGGTGCATTTGTTTATTACCCGATTCTCACGACCCATTTGCTTCTTCTACCAGGGAGAAGATTCTTTTGTTTAAGAACTGAGTTACCCATCTTCCAGTAGGAGTTTTCCCATTTTATTCTATCTTTTAAAAGACTTCTCGCTGAAAGCTCCATTCCCAGATCTTTATAAGCCATAAGGCATAAAAGCAATTTGCTTAATTCCTTAAAGGCACATGGCTGCAGTTTTATACACCAATTACACTTAAACTAGCATTTTAATTTTCAAAACGTAATTAAAGTTCAGACATAATTGTCAATCCAGATAACAGGATAGCAGTGATAAAGTGCAGTAGGGTGATATTTAACTTAGGACCAGATATTTAGCTAAGATTGAAAATATGATGGCATGGCTGGCTTGTAAGTGTAATGCAGACAAGCTATTGGTACAGCAGGTCCTCTATAATCAACACACATACATTTTGTTTACAGTAAAATGCCACAACAGTAATACCTCAGTCATTCATTTAGAAATGTGCTTATGGGAAACTGCAAGGTATGCAAATTTTTCTTCAACATATTTTGATTTTGACTGATTTACAGCTTACTGGGTGTAAATTTGGAATGGAAACTACAAAACTGCAGTTTTAGCTCTCACCACCGGCTTATTACAAAATATACTTGTGTGTCTTTGAAAAAATAAATGCTATGTTGTGCACAAAAAGAACTCTGAACAGTACAGCAATAACAATCTATATAAAACTTGTTGACTACAAACACATTTCGCCAGTCTGTGAGAAATTTATAAAACTTTAGTGATCAAGGTTTACTGAATCCTGAATAAAACAGTAAAAATTAACACATTCATCCATCCACTTTCTGACCCACATTAATACAGGGTGAGTCAAAATTATGTTATCACTAATGGTGCTGCTATGTATATACTTATGGCGAACAGGTTGAGACATTCCTGTAAATCATATTGCTCATATGAAGTATGTTTTGTGAATAAATTGTTTTCGACATTCAAATGTTAACATAATTCTGACTAACACTATATAGTCTTAAATTAGTAAGTGCTGGTACCAACCTTGGCCACATCATGTGCCACAAAAGAAACAGCCCTCAACAGTCACCTAATTCACTGCAAGGTACACACAACCTTACTCCAGTCATACCACACCCATATAGAATGGCCAAGTTAATGCACAAGTGTTTGGAATCTGGAAGAATAACAGGAGTGTTTACAAAAGTTCACTCTGATATGGACACAATGTGCAACCTCCATATAGAGTGCCTTGACCAAGATTATTTTATTCTACCTAACCTTAAAAGCAGTATGCCAGATGCAAAATAAATATAAAGATTAAATATCAAACTAAATCTGATGCTCCTTTATTCGACATTAAATCAATAATTGAAATCATATGTTTTTCCAATTGGGAAGATATAAAATCTTTATTTAACAAACTTGTTTTTATACAAAATATCACTATAATGTATAAACAGATCACAGTCAATCCTCTGCAAGATTCTTAATACTTTAAGAGATGCATCATATGTTAAATCACAAATAAAGTTGTTGAAACAATTCTTCTGCAGTAGTACCCATTCCTAAAAGATGAATTTTACAATAAATGATGAAAGTAAGTAATGTACATTTGATAGATAGATAGATAGATAGATAGATAGATAGATAGATAGATAGATAGATAGATAGATAGATAGATAGATACTTTATTAATCCCAAGGGGAAATTCACATAATCCAGCAGCAGTATACAATATTAAATTAAATAGTAATAAAAAAATAAATAAATAAATAAATAAAGAAAATAAAAAAAGCAGACAATAACTTTAAGTACAGTGAGCAATTCAACATGTAAACCATAAATACCTAATGTCCAGAATAATTCCTTTGTAAATAATGTACATTCAGAGCTATAGAACCTACACTGTGCAATTCATCAATGGACTCCAATAAAAGTGAATCTTCCTAATATATTATGGATTCTGTGGTGGACAGCTGGGGCCCTTACCTAGCCAGGAGGCCTCTATAGTGGAAGGACCAGTGGACAGAGCATATTCTCGGCATTACCTCACCCGGAGCGATAGATGGCAGCCCCCCTGGGATGCAGCGTTGCTTTGGATTAACATAGGGCTCAAAGACAGTTGTGAGTTTGGTGCAGTCCGGTTGGGCTCCTTGGGTGCCTCCATGGGGAGCCCTTAGGTGCTGTGCTTACGCCACACATGGAAGTACTGCCGGAAGAAGATCACCAGACAACCGGAGAACTTCCAGGTGCCCTATAACAGGAACCAGCTCTCACTACTCTGACAGCCAGAGTCAGGAGGAGGTGGACAAAGCTTGCTGGAGGAGGAATGGAAGTGAAGGGAGAGACAAGAGAAAGAAAAAGAAAGAAAAAGAAAGAAGTCTGTTTTATGCTCTGTTTGTGCTTTAACTCTGCTGTGCAGGTGGGAAACGAGGGAGGCGTTTCCCATGGAGAAAAAAAAATGATAAAACATGTTTCCTGAACTTGTGTCCTGCATCTGTTAGTGTTGGGTTTGGGCAGCAGGAGCACCCTCTGCAGGCCACAATGCATTACACATTACATAATAAAAACACAGCATATATATTTGCACATTCAAATTTTGGGTAGAATATATAAAAGTGTGGTAACACAGCAATGCTAGATAATGTTTATATTAAACTAGATCAGCTATAGTAGTGCATTTCAATTTAGACTTTTAAGATGAATAGACAGTAGACCATTGGAAAGGAATCTGGCTGCTGAAGTTTACAATTACAATGTCAAAAGAAATACATTAAAACTCATGAAAAAGGCAAGCACACTTCAGAAGAAAATAAAAGTAAGCATGGCTGGTACAGTTACTGTAGACGACTCCTTTTTGATGAGGTAAAGAGTTCCAAAGGCGAGGGGCAGCAGCTGCAAAAGCCCTGACAGGCAGCCAGTGTAAAGAAGCTAAAATAGGAGAAACAGAGTCATACTTTTTTGCCCCAACCAGAAAGCGAGCGTCAGCATTCTGGACCAACTGTAATTTGTTAATCCCAGAATACAGCGAGTTGCAGTAATCAAGGCGAGAAAAAATAAAAGCATGAGTAGCTTTCTCAAGATCCCTAGAAGATAAAAAGGCTTGATTTTACCTAATAGACGAAGCTGGAAAAAGCCATTCTTGACTACAGAATTAACCTGTTTTTTAAAAGAAAGGTTACTGTCAAAGATAACACCAAAATTGTGGACTTGAGGTTTGCAAAAGACAGAGAAAGAGCAGAGAAGTCCAAGACCAATTTGGGCTTCTGCTGATGGATCCACTATAAGCACCTCCATTTTATTTTGATTCAGATCAAGAAAATTATTAGCCATCCAGGATCTTAGTTCAAAAAGACAGTTGTGCTGTTGATTTATTGCAGAGTTACAGATGGGAATATAAACCTATGTATCATCAGCATAGAAGTGAAAAGAAATGTTACATTTCTTAAAAATAGCTCCAACAAGGTGAAAGTATATAGAGAACAAAATAGGACCAAAATGGATCCCTGAGGAACACCACATTTAAAAGGAGCAGTAGACGAAAAAGAGGAATTTAAAGCAACTGAAAAGTGTCTACCAGTTAGATATGACCTGAACCAGTTAAGAGGAGCCCCTTTAAGCCCAACAAGATGTTCAAGCCGCAACAGCAATATCTCATGATCAATAATGCCAAAGGCAGAGGACAGGTCAAGGAGGAGAACTGCCGTGTCACCTGAGTCAGTAATAATAGAGATGTTGTTGAATACTATCAGGTGGGTTGTTTCAACACCATGATAATGCCTAAAGCCAGATTGGTAGATATCAAATAAATTATTGGAGTTAAGCTGATCGACCAACTGATCTATACTAATAAAAGGCAAAGCCCTCACTCACTCGCTCACTCACTCACTGACTCACTCACTCACTCACTCATCACTAATTCTCCAACTTCCCGTGTAGGTAGAAGGCTGAAATTTGGCAGGCTCATTCCTTACAGCTTACTTACAAAAGTTAAGCATGTTTCATTTCGAAATTCTATGCGTAACGGTCATAACGGTCAACAACGTCCGCCATGTTGAACTTTACTATTCATGGCCCCATCTTCACGAAATTTGGTAGGCGGCTTCCCTGTGCTAACCGAAACTGATGTACGTACTTATTTCGATGGTATGACGCCACTATCGGCCGCCATACTGAACTTTCCAACGTCACTAATTTTCCAACTTCCCGTGTAGGTAAAAGGCTAAAATTTGGCAGGCACATTCCTTACAGCTTACTTACAAAAGTTAAGCAGGATTCATTTCGAAATTCTACGTGTAACGGTCAACAACATCCACCATGTTGTACTTTCTTATTCATGGCCCCATCTTCACGAAATTTGGTAGGCGGCTTCCCTGCGCTAACCGAAACCAATGTACGTACTTATTTCAGTGGTATTACGCCACTCTCAGCCGCCATATTGAACTTTCCAACGTCACTAATTCTCCAACTTCCCGTGTAGGTAGAAGGCTGAAATTTGACAGGCTCATTCCTTACAGCTTGCTTACAAAAGTTAAGCAGGTTTCATTTCAAAACTCTACGCGTAACGGTCATAACGGTTGACAACGTTCGCCATGTTGAACTTTCTTATTTATGGTCCCATCTTCACGAAATTCGGTAGGTGGCTTCCCTGCGCTAACCAAAACTGATGTACTGTATGTACTTATTTCAGTGGTATGATGCCACTGTTAGCCGCCATATTGAAGTTTCCAATGTCCCTAATTCTCCAACTTCCCGTGTAGGTAGAAGGCTGGCTCATTCCTTACAGCTTACTTACAAAAGTTAAGCAGGTTTCATTTCAAAATTCAATGGTTAACGGTCATAACGGTCAATAACATCCGCCATGTTGAACTTTCTTATTCATGGCCCCATCTTCATGAAATTTGGTAGGCGGCTTCCCTGTGCTAACCGAAACCAATGTACATACTTATTTCGGTGGTATGATGCCACTGTCGGCCACCATATTGAACTTTTCAACAGTCTTTGTTACTTATGGGCCCATCTTCAAGAAATTTGGTACGCGGGTTCACAACGCTAACTGAATCCTACTTACGTACATATATACGTCCATAGCCTGCAGCTCGGTCACCGTGTGAGGCTCCGTTGGGACCCCATCCCAACGCCTCCCACGTTGTTGGGTGCCTGCCTATATAAGGCCATCCGTCGCTCCAGTCTCTACATTCCCTTCCTTGCTTCGCCACAGGATTCACATCTCCCTGCTGATGACTAAAGCCTTTTTATTTAATCCACAGCTTCTCTGCTGTTTCATTGTTCATTTTTTACGATTATAGTTATTGTGTAGGTATTTTAGACTTACTTTACATTGTTCAGGTACCCATTTCCTTTATCATTCCAACCGTACCCCCATTAACATGTCTATCGAGGTGATCACTATCGATCAAAGAACTGTCATTTACCGAGTGGTTTCCATGCCCGGAGATAGCACCTACCTTTTCCACTCTCTTTGTTACATATTGCACGGCCATATCAGGCTTACTCTTGATATCCGGAGGAACATTGTGTCTTATGTATTGAATGACTGGGATAGGTTCAAGGTGTGGACTGATGACGGTACAGGAGATTATTATATTATACTACACAGGAGCACTATAAGAGTGGAATGCTTAAGCCCTTCACCTATGCATCTGCATGTGAGTTGATGGCTGCTGGTGAATTGTTCGGTTGTCGCTTTCAAGTGTACCGAAATGGCCAAATATTTTACACCTTTTGACAACTGCCAATGCCTCTTAAACATCTTAGATTCACAGGTGACGATTTCAGTAGTGGACACTTTGATGTTTATGAATGTTTAAACTCTCAAAAGCTGGATGTAAAGTTATCGATGAAACCGGTTATATACTTATAACGCTTGACAGATGCCAAATGTCTCTTCAACACAAGTCCTGTTAATACTGTCATAATTGAAACAAACCATTAAACTCAAACTGATTATGACAGCAGCAATCCAAGCTGTGAGATTTGAAACAAGATTACTGTTCACATGGCCAACTGTAAGTTGCATGCTCAAGAGTAAGCTCAGTGCACAGCTTGGTCATATTACAACCGGAGGGCCGAACTCACATCGTGGTATACAAAGAGATCCTTAACAAATAATTATTGGTATATTTTCCCTCAGTTTAAAAAGGTTCAATTTTCTTCTTAATAAAACTTTTAAGGCAGTACTACGCCACTGCAGTTGGGAAATTGGGCAAAAATTGACTAAAATTCCAGGATCTAATTCTGCCATTTTTAGATGGGGACAGACTCCAGCATGTTTAAAAAATGAGGGCAAAACCCCCACACTTATAGAATCATTGATAATGGCTAGTAAGGATGGGCCCAAAACATCAAAGGCTTCCACTAAGAGGCGTGGTGGTACTATATCGAGGGGGCTGGGAGCTGGTTTAAGGGTGTCAATAGTTCTTTTTAACTGTGAAAGTGAGACTAGATCAAAGGATTCTAAGACAATGCCATGATTAATAGTAGGAAGTTTATAGCCAGTTTGAACAATGCCACAGCAGATAGTATCAATTTTGCTGACAAAGAATGATAGAAACTGCTCACATGAATGAACAGTGCTATTTAATCCCATCACAGAATGAGGGTGAATGGCCGTGTAGCTGCGTTTTCCCAAAATTACCAGTTCTGTAGCTTCAACTCAAAAAAAATGGGATTCAACAAAAGCCTGACGCGTAGAAATGATTCCACAGACAAAATATCTTGGTTTTTGAAAGTTTAGTTAAGTTTTGAAGTAAAACAGTTCACACAAAAAGAAAAGATTAAAATAACAAAAAAGAAAAAATTAATGTTAAGAAAAGTTCAATTCTAAGCTTAATCTTGTTACATCACAAATCGTTACTTCTCACTTAACATTTCTGAACCATTTCAAAACGGTCAGAAAACTGTATGCTTATCCCATTTCTAAGCTTAAATGGGTCTTTCAAGTCCTTCTTTACTGGGACTTGTTCCAAACAAACTGAGCTTATTATCACACTGTTATTCAGTTATAGTAAGAAGGTTCTATCTCTTGCTAACTTATAGGGGGAAAAGACTATACCATAAGCTATGACTATGAAAGACATTAATATTCTATTCAAATTAAGCAAACATCAATGTGAGTTTAACTCAAAACTTTAACTTTCTAAGATTGGCTCTTACAGGCCGCATTAATTGAATTAAATAAGATCCTAGGATTCTTAGAATGACGGGATGCTAAATCGGCAAAGAAATCTTTAGTTTTCGTAACTCCAGCCTGGAAGTTGAAAAGAGAAGTTCTAAAAATCTGTTTAGAGACAATCTCTAAATCTTTTTTCCAAAGCTGTTCAGCAGTTATACAGGTATGGTGCAGCAATCGCATAGTTTCATTTAGCCAGGGAGCAGGTCTTCCCTTATTACTGTGTATCTTGGGCGGAGCAATTGAGTCTAAAACCGTTTTACAGGAAGAATTAAATTTTAAGACAGAATCATTGATACCATTATTTTGGACATGCACATCACGACTAGAGAAAATGGTTATAATAGAAGAATTTAAAAAGTGCGAGCAGCATTGGGGACAGCTAGTAGTCAGGACATCAAAAGTAATATTCATATCCATCATTATAGAAAAGTGATCAGTGAAAGAAACATCGCATAAATCAATATTATTAACTGAAATATCACGAGTAAGAACGAGATCAAGGGTTTGACCGAGAGAGTGAGTTGGCGTATTAATATGCTGGATAAAATCAAGAGTCCAATAGTGATAAAAAGTCATTAACCAAAGGTTTTGATTGACAACAAATGTGATGTTAAAATCACCAACAATAAATACTTTGTCATGGGAGAGGTTAGTATCAGCCAGGAGATCAGAGAATTCAGAAATGAAAGTATCATTAATTACAGGAGGTCTATAAACCATGGCAAACAACAAAGAAGGGGAGCTGCACACTTCGAAAAGTTGCAGTTCAAAGCTGCTAAACGGAACCCTTGTAAAGCTCCGACACAAGAACCTTCTTTTAAAAACAGTGGCAATGCCCCCACCACGACGAATCAGATGAGGAGAGTTTAAAAATGAATAACCTGATGGTACCAAGTCAATAAAGCATGAAGAGTCACCATTTAAAATCCAGGTCTCAGTGATGAAGAAGAAATCCAGATTATTTGAGGTAATAAAGTCTTGCAGAATAAAAGTTTTATTAGAAACTGATCTCACATTCAAGACAGCAGCCTTGATAGAGGTAGAAGAGCTCATTGCAGGATGAGCACAGGTGAGCGTGTGAAGATTAGCAGCGTTTACTGCCCGATTGCACACCAAGGAAAAGTGATGCCGCCTTGAAATGGAGAAAATAAATCCGGTATCCAGCGCCCATGGACCAGGGATGGAGTCCTGTGCAGGAGAAGATGGGTCATAGACGACTCACAGGCATCGGGAATCCAAGCTCTGGGATTTGAGTCGGCGTTGTTTAACAGCAATGCCAGCTCTTTTTCCATGTCAGCAGCGGGTGCATTTGTGTCTCCGAGAGGCATTCAGCTCACTGATACAGGTAAACACCGATGTCCAGGTGAAGAAGTCAGGAGATGAATAAAACAAAGGTGGAGGTTCACATAATATCCCAACAGGAGAAGGAAATTGAAAGGAAAGCAAGCAAGAAAATATGTTAAGTAAAGAATCACGATCGTAGGACAGTGGTCGTTGAGATAAACTAATGCAAAAAAACAAAGATAAAACAGATTAGCGAGATGATCTGACGGCCAGCCACACCAGTCGGCGCCATCTTGGATGGTGTTGAAGGCGCAAGAGAAGTCCAGAAACATAATTCTTACAGCACCACTGCCTCTGTCCAAGTGGGAGAGGGATCGGTGTAGCATATAGATGATGGCATCCTCCACTCCCACCTTTTCCTGGTATGCGAACTGCAGAAGGTCGAAGGCGTGGCGGACCTGTGGCCTCAGGTGGTGAAGCAGCAGCCACTCCAAGGTCTTCATCACATGTGACATCAGAGTGACAGGCCGGAAGTCATTCAGCTAACCAGCTCACTGGGACATGACACCTTTGGGACTGGGGTGATGCAAGATGTTTTCCAAAGCCTCGGGACTCTCCCCTGTTCTAGACTCAGGTTGAAGATGCGCTGTAGAGGACTCCCCAGCTCCAACGCACAGGCCTTCAGCACTCGTGGCGATACTCCATTTGGACCCACTGCTTTGCTGGCACAAAGTCTCCTCAGCTCTCTGTTTACCTGGACTGCTGTAATTGTGGGTGGGGGGAAACTCTCTCCTATGCTGGTATCAGTAGAAGGATGGGTGGAGGGTGTAGTACTCCGAGGTGAGAGTGGGTTAGGGTGGTCAAACCTGTTAAAGAAGTTGTTCATTTGGTTTGCTCTCTCCACGTCTCTCTCGATGGTGGCACCCCGCTTTGAGCTGCAGCCAGTGATGATCTTCATCTTATCCCACACTTCCTTCATGCTGTTATTTTGCAACTTCTGCTCCGGCTTTCTCCTGTACTGCTCCTTCGCCGCCCTGAGCTGGACTCAGAGTTCCTTCTGCAAACACTTGAGCTCATGCTGATCACCGCCTTTAAAAGCCCTTTTCTTCTGGTTCAAAAGTCCCTTGATGTCACTTGTAATCCATGGCTTGTTGCTAGCATAGCAGCGTACTGTTCTTACTGGAACTACAATGTTCATACAGAAGTTGATGTAGTCAGTAGTACAGTCAACAACCTCCTCAATGTTCTCACTATAAGATCCCTGCAGGATATCCCAGTCCGTAGTTCCAAAGCAGTCTCTCAGAGCCTGCTATGCCTCATAACAAGAAAATATGAACACATAATGCCAGTTCTTAAATCCTTACACTGGCTCCCAGTTAAGTTTAGGGCAGATTTCAAAATCCTCCTTTTAACATATAAAGCCTTAAACGGCCAAGGTCCAGCTTACTTGTCTGAACTTATCATGACTTACAAACCAGAATGTACATTAAGATCCCAAGATGCCAGTTTGCTGATGATTCCAAGGATTAACTCTTTGAGGGCTGAATATTTTCTCCAGAAAAACACAAAGCAATGGTTTCACACAGAAACCAACATAAAGCATCTGTTGCTGTGTGCCATGGCTGCCAGTTTGCCAGGAATGTGCAGCAGGCTGGTTACCCTTGGCTGGGTTACGAGGGTGGCAGTTGCAGTTGCCGTGCATCACAATCTGGTTTGTACTTCTCGTCATTGAAAGTGGCAGTCCACCCAGGTGAACCCTTACCTATTCTGTTTCTCTTCTCAGTACTCAAATATGGCACTTGGTGCCACTGCCATACTGCCAAATTGTTTTGCCTGCCTAAGGTAAAGTCATCTCCGATTGTAGATCGCAGGAATCATCAGGTAGAGGGGTCCTTTCTTTGGATTGGCTGACCCAGTGCTGACTCAGCTGCGGAATGGCCAAGGTCTCCAGGACCCTAAACAAATCCAAATCGTACTGTACTTTTACTTGTAATATTTCTATTGCACTATTATATTGCATTGAGGATTACTTGTGTTCTGTTCTATGTATTTTATTGTATTTATCCCCTTTTTTTGACACCCACAACCTACCTGAAAAGGGGTCTCTCTTTGAACTGCCTTTCCCAAGGTTCCTTCCATTTTTTTTCCTACAGGGATTTTTTTGGAGGTTTTTCCTTGTCTTCTTAGACAGTCAAGGCTGTGTGGCTGTCAAAAGGCAGGGCTTGTTAAAGCCCATTGTGGCACTTCTTTGGGCTATATAAAGTCCCTCTTACATCTTTTCACATCCATTCATCTTTTTGTGATGTTGACTTTGCAGATTTATTGTTTGGAAAACTGAAGAGTACTCATTCAGATTGTGCTTGATTTTTTTCATTCAGAACATACTACAGTTTAAATGCAAAGTCTGTCCTGACTTGTTCTACAGAAGAAATGTGGCTATGTACAGAGAATGAATCTGCCTGTAAAACAACACCCTATTTATTGAATTTCTTTATCACTGTTTAGGCAGACTAATAAAGCAGCAAACAAGCCAAGAAAACCCCTCCCCTTCAAGTTTAGACTAAATACAAAGATGTCTAATAATACAGAAGAAATGTTATCAAAATTGTTCAGTAATCCTTCCCAAAATGCTAATGCATATTATACATGAGAAATAAAAAAAGAAATAGCATTTTCCAAAGTAAGAATTTTTAAACCTTGAGTTTAATATCTAAGGAAGAAGAATGACTTCAACAGTACACAGGCACCGGCAAAAACAAAGACACTGTCTGTCATCTCTAGACGAGATACACATTCTCTAAACCTCTGGGTTCAAACAAAGAACAGTATCACTTTAAGGGATGTGTATCTAGAGTAATTCCTTGCATTTAGTGTCATTTTCCAAATCACTATCAAGATTTACTGAATATGATTTACTAAATAACTGTAAAATACCTGCTTTTGATAATACCAGATTTACACAAGGCAGGGGCTATGAAGAAATTCAGTTAATGAATATATGCTTTATTTAATTTCTGTTTTAAAATATGGACATTTTCATCCATGATTAAAATCTGCATTTATAGAAGTTCTGTATTTAGTAATTAGTATAACCTGTACTTGTATTTTAACTGAGAATTGTTCACAGTACTCCGCACCTCCATTCAGTGAAGAGTGCCATACAAAAAAATAATATTGTACTGTATCATATATAATTTTCTCCTTGTATTTTTGTTATTCTTTGTTAACTTTCCAATTAAAATGTCAAATATTTGTTAACTCTCAACTGAAAATATTGATAATTTTTCACCAATATCCTCTGTCATAAGTATGATAACATGCATACATTGGTAAGTAGTTAATATTGTAGTTAAGTATGAAAATCGAAAAAATGTTGTGTGTAAAATTTGTAAAATGTCAAAACTTTAATTTTATATATCATTCTTTCCCATTATCACAGACATGGTTCGTGAAATGGCTAGAAATTATAAAAAATAAACCTACAGTGCCCTCTAGAGTAAGTAAGGCAATTCTAAATTATATAAAATTCTGAAAACAGTGGAAAAGAAGAGGAGAAAACTGATCACACTGTTTAAATTTTTTTTTATAAATTTGCATTCAAAATTTGTGGTGTATATAAGATTTTCTACTGTGAACAAAATATAAAAAGAATATTTTGTTAAGAAAATATACCAATTTCACAACAAAAGGTTACTACTAAAAAACCATTCATCCTCTTTTACACCTGCTATTTTGGGTCATTGGAAACTGGAACCTATTCAAGAATAAAGATTGTATGGCAGAAATCAATCCAAGGCAAGTATGCTAGTCCACTGAAGCATTTGTGTGCACAGACTCACAAACATTAAAGCTAAACTAATTTAGCATCATCACTTATAGTTATAGAGCTGGGAGGAGGAGCAGCAGTGTGCCTTGAGAAATATGATTCAAACCTGGAGACAATGTGGGACCTCATAAACAGGTCTTTGCTGTTTATATTTAACAAATTGGTTTTTATATATATGTATATGTATGTTATACAGTATATTTGCATTCATTTTGTCTTAGTGTTGCTAAAATTAATTGAGGCTGACAACAATATATGAATGGTTCAGTATTGTATTGTTTCACATTTATTTTCTAAATAACTAATCCAAAGCTAAATCTTGTTTTACACCCAATGCTGCCTGAATAGGCCTCACCTCTTTACAACCCTTTGATTCAATGAAATGAGTTTAGTAAATGAACAGTGGGATGAATAATTTAGAGATTAGGTTATTATTGGACACTACTATGTTGTTCATCCTTAAAATTACATCTGGACTGTGTATATTAGATAAAACAAATACTATGATTGAAATTATTCTATGTAAACTCTTTAGAATTTCAGCAAAGAAATCAATTTACATATTCATTTTCATAAAACCACTTCTTCTTTTGTACAGTATCTGGAAGGCAAAAAGTCTTTGTTGTCAGCATCATCAACAACAATGTATTTCTTGTATTGTCAAAAAAAAAAAAAACAAAAACAAACAAGGAATGCCTCAATGGAATTTCACAGGCCATATTTTTTGACAGCTTCCCAGCCTTGAATCCCAAACAAGACATGAAAAAACCTCACAAAAAAAACTTTTTTGGAAAAAAAAGGAAGACATCTGGAGAAAGGCAATTCAGAGAGAGAGACCCCCTTTCCAGGTAGGCGGAGTTTGCAATGGGTGTCAAAAATAAATACAATACACAAAACAGAATACAAGTAATCCTCTTCACATAGCTAGATGGACAGCCCGTCATTGCCACATCAGATATGCAATACAACAGTACAAGGCAAAATTCAAGAATAGATTATACCATTCACTTAATACAGAACTATCACATATGAGGACACAGATTTGTTCAAATACATCAAAAACAAAGCATAAATTAATTAACATAAATGAAAAGCAACAACAACAACTGTCCATCAGCCAATTGTAGAACCACTGCCAGATTGCTGAAAAGGAGTCAAACGAGCCAAATACAGTCCTAGAGTCCCTGGCCAACTAGTATCAGATGTTAATGTAATGTACTACATAGCCAATATTCAAACACTATATATATATATATATATATATATATATATATATATATATATATATATATATATATTGTCACAAGAACGAGACATGGATAGATAAAGGGTTGGGGCAGCCACCCGTATATTGTGGTATCCTGGCTGCAAAAGGTCGTTTTATCAAATAATCAGCACTGAAGTGCATTCAACTGAGTCCAGAACAAGACTGAGGAAACAAAGGAAAAGGGGCAGGTTTTAAAGGGGAGACAGGAAGTGAGGTCATATGGATCCGGCACGTGGACTTCCACCATTGGTTCATAGCCGGACGTGACATCAGAGGGACTGGAGCTGGTGTGGCCGACTTCCATTGGCTCAGTCCCGGAAGTGATGTCAGGAGAGCCAGGTGAAATCCCCTGGGGATGGTCTACAGGCAAGGGAGAAAAGAGTCAGTGCACTCTGCCACACCCTGGCATGCCTCCAAACTGCCTTCACTCAAGCCCTTTAGCTGCCTCCCATGCACACGTGTGTGACTATATATATATATATATATATATATATATATATATATATATATATATATATATATATATATACACACACATATACATACATACATATACACTCACCTAAAGGATTATTAGGAACACCATACTAATACGGTGTTTGACCCCCTTTCACCTTCAGAACTGCCTTAATTCTACGTGGCATTGATTCAACAAGGTGCTGAAAGCATTCTTTAGAAATGTTGGCCCATATTGATAGGATAGCATCTTGCAGTTGATGGAGATTTGTGGGATGCACATCCAGGGCACGAAGCTCCTGCTCCACCGCATCCCAAAGATGCTCTATTGGGTTAAGATCTGGTGACTGTGGGGGCCATTTTAGTACAGTGAACTCATTGTCATGTTCAAGAAACCAGTTTGAAATGATTCGAGCTTTGTGACATGGTGCATTATCCTGCTGGAAGTAGCCATCAGAGGATGGGTACATGGTGGTCATGAAGGGATGGACATGGTCAGAAACAATGCTCAGGTAGCCCCTAAGCATTTAAACGATGCCCAATTGGCACTAAGGGGCCTAAAGTGTGCCAAGAAAACATCCCCCACACCATTACACCACCACCACCAGCCTGCACAGTGGTAACAAGGCATGATGGATCCATGTTCTCATTCTGTTTACGCCAAATTCTGACTCTACCATTTGAATGTCTCAACAGAAATCGAGACTCATCAGACCAGGCAACATTTTTCCAGTCTTCAACTGTCCAATTTTGGTGAGCTCGTGCAAATTGTAGCCTCTTTTTCCTATTTGTAGTGGAGATGAGTGGTACCCGGCGGTGTCTTCTGCTGTTGTAGTCCATCTGCCTCAAGGTTGTGCGTGTTGTGGCTTCACAAAGGCTTTGCTGCATACCTCGGTTGTAACGAGTGGTTATTTCAGTCAAAGTTGCTCTTCTATCAGCTTGAATCAGTCGGCCCATTCTCCTCTGACCTCTAGCATCAACAAGGCATTTTTGCCCACAGGACTGCCGCATACTGGATGTTTTTCCCTTTTCACACCATTCTTTGTAAACCCTAGAAATGGTTGTGCGTGAAAATCCCAGTACCTGAGCAGATTGTGAAATAATTAGACCGGCCCGTCTGGCACCAACAACCATGCCACGCTCAAAATTGCTTAAATCACCTTTCTTTCCCATTCTGACATTCAGTTTGGAGTTCAGGAGATTGTCTTGACCAGGACCACACCTCTAAATGCGTTGAAGCAACTGCCATGTGATTGGTTGATTAGATAATTGCATTAATGAGAAATTGAACAGGTATTCCTAATAATCCTTTAGGTGAGTATATATATATATATATATATATATATATATATATATATATATATATATATATATATATATATATAATGGGAATTGTTACATATGCATTAATTTTCACTTTTACTTTTATACTTTTCTAAAAAACAATACTATACTTGTCATTTATTTCTGGCCCCGGGCGTGGTTAAATCTCTTTTTCGAAGGACATATACTGTAATGCTGCTCACGTTGTGAACAGGGGGTAGCTGAACACACGCTAAGGAGAAGTGGTTGGATGCTGCTGGCGAGATGCGTGTTCTGCTTGTCGCATTGCACATCAATCATTTAAAAGCCTGTACAGCATTCTGCCACTTCACGTCTCTGCCGCTCGCATTGTGAAGGGGGTTTAACACAAGCTAAGGATAAGCGGTTGGATCATCTGCTGGCTTGTTGCTACTACTGTTGAGCTGCGTATTCTGCTTATCGTGCTGTGCGTTGGTCATTTAAAAGCCTGTACAGCAGCTGTCTTTTTGCCACTTCGCGTCCCTCCCGCTCGTGTTTGGTGTAGTTTTGGCTGAACGCATGCTAAGGAATAGCAGTTAGATCATCTGCTGGCTGGCTGCTGCTGGCGAGCTGCGTATTCCGCTTGTTGCTTGTCATTGTTTTAAGAGCTGGGAGCACATAAAGCGTGTCTGCCAAAAGCATTCCAACAACTGCTAGGTTAGATGTCCGTGAACTTGTTTTAAATGTTGTCTCATTGCCTTGTCTCGCGGGACGTCAAATTGTCTTCTGAGAAGATCATGTATCGTCTCCCTAGTCTCCCTTCCATGATTTTTTTTATTATATATATATTATATATATATTATATAGTGGTAGATAGGGGGCGCTCTCGCTCCCTTGAACCCCTGTCCACGACTCCAAACACCAGGTAAAAGTCTCAATACTGACTTTATTCTATCTCCACAGTGTACAAAACACCCTCTCCTCCACAATACTCATAAACAAACACAATAATCACTAATAAACAATCCTCCAGCTCCCAGACACGTTGCCACCCTTCCATCCAGCTCAGCTCGCAGTCCTTTTATATCTCCTGAACCAGAAGTGTTCCTAATCCCCAGTCCATGTGACTCTTAATCACTTCCGGGTGATTCAAGAGTACAGGAAAATAAATCAAAAGGTTTGACAGCCTCAGGTGGCTGTCTGTTAAGGGTCTGTCTGCAGAGCAACATCCTATAGAAGTCTCAATTCAAAACTGAAACACCTCCTTCTGGGAATGGCCACCTTTATATGGTTCAGACTGGAAGGGGCAGAGCACTGATGAATGATGAGGGCAAGGTCACTCGTCCTCAAGCAGCTTCTTCAAGCTGCAGAGGGAAGAGACAAGACTGTTAACAATGGCACCTACTCTGCTCGTATGACATACCAGATCTGAACCAATGTCCAAGCAAGACAATTAATAATAATAATAATATTTATTATAATAATTATAAATTATTATTAAACATTTAATTTATATAGTACCTTTCCCTTGCTCAAGGCGCTTCACAGAATCTCAGAAAGAAACAGCAGATATATGTAACATTGGATACAAATGTGTCCCGAATAGAAAACTGAAACAGATAGTTTAAGGATATACAAAGCATTATTTAAAATAATAAAATAGTAAATTAATTTAGGGAGCTTGTTTCAGAGTCTGGGTGCTGTACAGCTGAAGGCCCTGTCACCCATATATTGCAGGTTAGTGGGGGGCACAACAAAACTGCCAGAATCAGAGGACCTTAGTAGATGAACAGGAATATAGTGATGGAGAAGGTCACTGACGTACTCCAGTGCAAGGCCATTTAAATCTTTGTAGATTAAAAACAGAATTTTATATTTAATCCTATAACCATTAGATATTGTAGTGGTGTTTTGACTACCACATTATGAATGTAGTTTCTTTTTAATTCATATTTGAATTAGTCAATTGTACATATATTGTATTTATCCTCTTTTATTAATTTTTATTATTTTTTATTATTTATTTTTGTTTTCTGTGTCATTTTAATAATATTTATAACATTAATATAATGTTAATAAAATCAAGGCTTCAAAACTAGACTTGATGTTATTAAAGTTATGTTATTTTGTGTTCACAGGACACTGTCATGTCAGTGACTTAATGGTGGTTAACATATAATTATGACACTATCTACATACAGAGTTATTATTTCGTGGATAAAAAGAAACAACATCTTTGTGTTTAATTTGAAGCTTACTTTACAAATCAAGCATTGTGCACTTATCAACTCCCGGTTTGTTAATTTCTCAAAGTAACTCTCGAGTACCTGTGTGTGCTCAGAACAACAATAAACTGGCTTCAACTGCGACATATTAAATGACGGAGAGACCTTTAAGTGCACAGGAAGAGCCAGAAGATAAAACACTGGGCACAACCTTTTAAAGAATCAGGGACCAATTTATCAAGGAGCCCGGTTATAGGATGGAACTCTAAGGATGATATCTTGTGTAGAGAGCCACACCTTTTCTTTGAGCCTAAACTCTGGGCCCAATTTAGATCTCCTGTCCGGAAACTATTTAACAGTGGTTTCCACGGTCTTCAAATTCTCTTGAACTAACTTCCAGATAGTCTTAAGTCTCTGAAGTTATTCCAACAATCTAGGAAACAATAACTTAAGGGAAAGAAACTCAAGTAACAGAGTGATATACATAAAGGTACTCAAATGGGGACATTTTAAGAAATTACTTTTAAAGCACATTTCGGCAAACTATGCCATATATATGCAGAATATCCGTCCATTTAAATTGTCATGAATCAATTGTACAGCAGAGAAATTTCTCAAAGTCTCAATTGACAGTTTTGGCCTTTAGCCTATGGATGGTAATCAGAAGTCAAATTCACCTCAAAATCCATCTTGGCAAACAAGAAACACAAAAAGTAAGACTCAAATTGGAGACCATGATCCAAAATAAATGATGATGGAAACCCATGTAATCTAACTACCTTCATAATAACGATATCTGCAAGTTATCTAGTTGAAGGGATTTTCTTTAATGGAATGAAATGTACAAATTTGAAAAAGTGAATAATAAACACCAAAACAGTTGCATTGCCTGGAGAAGTAGATCGATCAATTTTCCTAACCTGCTTATCCAGGGCAGGTTCGTGGGTCAGCTGACAACAAACAAAGCATGCAAGGTAGGAAAAATCCCTGGACAGGGCACCAGTCCATCACAGGGCAGATATAGGTAAATCTGTCACAAAATCCATTGAAATAGTCTCCCAGGGATGACTAGGAGACAAAAAAAACCAAAGGGGTGGTTTCTGAGAAGGCTTCACTGCATTACACACTTTACATGATACAATGAAGTTATGTACTTCTTGCCACATTTTTTTCTCACCAAAATGACATTATAATAATTTCAATGACTTTGTAATGCCTGTGCTGACTTTTGGTTTGATATACTTTATTAATCCCCAAGGGACTTGAGTGAGGCAGATTAGATTTGATGGAAATGGCCAGGCGATAAGCAGAGTCAGGTGCAGGTAAGAGTCTGAGAGACTCTTGTCAGAACCCAAATGCAACACAAGTAATCAAAATCCAGGAAAGAGTAAGAAGTCTGTTAACTGGTCCTTTTACCAAAAGAAGTCTTTTAGAAAGTGTAAGCCACTAGGGGGCGTACTGCCACCCTAACTCCCGGACACAGACAGTTCCTGACATGCCCTGCAGGAATCCGTGGTGCCACAGCCGCCCAGGAGGGCTGACCTCTAGTGTCCCGGGGAGGTACTGCCTCATCAATGCCCTTTCCCCTGGTCGTTCCACATTGCTGGCATCCCGGCCAGGTAATGGCTGTGGCCATCCATCACAAAAATCCCAAAGTAGTATTTTTATTTGCAAATGTGGATGCCCTGAAAGTGCCTGGGATAAGCTATATAAAGTCACCTGTATGATGTCAGAAATCTCATGCTACATGAGGATTGCTGGATCTTGTTACCAGGGAAACAGCTGGATGCAAATGTCACAAATTGGCAGCATACACATGAAAACAAAAATGTGCCATTGTAAGATGTAAAAAATATTTAATTTAATCAATAAGTTTCAAATAAAATCCATAATTATGTAAGAATATATAAATTCATGCAGCAAGAATAAAGAAAAAAATAATCAAGTATTGTGATCACAACAATCCTATAATGACCAAGCATATTAGCAGGTGTGCCCATTCCAAAACCCTTGTTCTCATTTCAGATTGAACATAATATTGTCCCACTGGACATCAACTTTGCCATTTTTACTTCCTACCCTATATTCTGAAGTAAAACTAAACCTATTGAAAAACTGGGCCTATCTAGCATATCTGCAATTTAACCTTTTGGCAGTTTTTCAGTAGGCTAAATTTTTATGGTCCACTGAGATTTTTACAGGTCCTTTAGCACCTTCCAACCAATGTCTTCACTCTTTCAAAGCCAGTTTGAGGAACTAACAATTCTCAATTGCCCATGTAATTCTTTTCCACTGTGCTTAATTTTCTTGAAAAGACTGCAAATACATTAACTTTATTTGTGTTTGGGAATTCCTGTGATAGGACAGCTCCATCCTTTACTGAATGTGTCCACTTCTGAAATAAATTGCAATAATGTATTTTTAACGTCTAAATACTGGAGCAGTAGTAAATAATGACTTGAAGGTATCAAATGTTACTTGAGCTTCTGCAGACCATGACAATTTTTATATGACTTTTTTGTTAATGTTATGAAAGAAATTATGGTATTAAAGTTTTTAATAAATCTCATGTAATAATTGATGAAAACAACAAATTGTTGCACCTGTTTAATAAACTAGGGTAGCTTCCAATTATATACGGCAGTAACCCAATTGGATACATTTTTAATCCTGTGCATGTGATTTCATAACTCTGAAACAGTACTTTATACATATGAACCTCCCATTTCTTTAATTTTGCAAAAAATTATATATCTCAGACATGTTTAGTGTGAATTTGCATATATCTTGAAAAAAATAATGTCATCAATAAATTCTAAGAGAAAAATACCTAAAATAAAATGAAAAAATTTCACTTACAAATGATTGCTAAACAATTGGTTCATTAGCCAATCATTAGGGCATTACACAATATTTATAATTCCCATTTGAGATATATTGTTTGAATATTAAATTATATGCATTTCTTAAATCTAGCTTCATGAAAAAACGGATCCTGTAGCCTGGAGGAGAAATCAGGGGAATTGGATAATAATTTAGTTTATAGTAATCAATGAACTTTAGTTTATAGTAATCAATGCAAGGATGAAGATGCTCTTTTTTCATGATGAAGAAAAAATAACAGTATCTACAGAACTATCAGACAGCATAATAAACTTATTTTTGGAGATTTTTGAAATGTAAGCTTTCGTGGCTTTACTGTCAGGTTTAGACAGAGCATTAACCTTCACTTAAGGGAGCGAGACACACAGGCAAAAGATCAATGGTGCAGTCATATTCAAAATGTCAACAAGTTACAAAATAGAACATTTGGCATTAGTTGTTTCAAACAGTGTTTTTGAAAGTACTGAATCTAATGAATAATTTCTTTATTGCCAAATTAATTGTAGGGATTTGTCATTGTAACCATGGAAGTTTTAATAGAATATGGGGAATGGATATGCTGTATGTTTTGTCTTGGTAGAGTGATATATTACTCTACTTTCCCCTTTTGTATTATTAATATGTAGCCTTTGTCAGAATGCCACAAACCTCACAGACTGTTTATAAAGTATTGTACCATATACTGTACTGTAACTTCTCCCCACCTTCCCTTCAACATGTATAACCTCAGGCAATTAGGTGTTGTAAAAAGACAAGCAGGAGTTAAACTTTAAATAATGTATTATTGATACTACAGTATTCATAAATAATAACAATATGCAAAGTACATTTGAATATTGGCAATCATACAACCTGATAAATTTGAATGTGTAGTTTCAGGCAGCACACAGACTTATTAGTTACTTAAAATGTCTCTAGTCAAGGCATCATTTCTGGTCAGCCCCTGACTCAATATAGCTGCCAAGCTGTGCTCTTCATTGTGTTGTCCTTTTCAGTTCATGGTGTGTGAGATGGTCTTTCATCAGTTTGGTAAGAGAGAGAGAGTGAGGTAAAGCAAGCAAAATCTATAGGTTTTCTGTCCAAACCCAAGAACCAATAGGGTGTCGTGGTACCTAAAGGCTTTTGATTCAAGACAGTGCCAAACAGCCATACTTCAGACCAATGTGGGGGGGGGACAGAAAACCTTCATACCTGCCCTCCAAACCATGTGTTATGGTAAAGCTTGGCAGTTAGGAAGCCTGGCTTTCCTTTGGGGGTTGACTGGGAGTCCTGCAAAGAAATATTAGCCAAACTTGTTTGAGGCACTTTCCCCAACCCTGTTGTTAAATTACAAAGAGATTCATTCCTAAAAGTGGGGAAGGGGTTCTTAAACAATTGCAGTTATTATACAATAATGTAACACTGGTATTACATTGCTTTGCCTAAGTTACGAATAAAGACATACAAAATATTTACCAACTTGTATGCAAAATTTCACATCACAACACAATAAGCTTATTGTTTCCTCATGCAGTGAACAGTGATTTGAGGGGTTATATTCCAAAATTCCACTACCAATTGGACGGCCGTCAAGAGAACAAATTCAAGCCTTAACTTTTACTGGAACCTAAGGAATGTTTAAAGTTTGCCCTAATGATGTACAACTAAAATATCTGACAACCCTCAAAACAATTAATGCCAATTATTCTTGACCAATCCATTTCACATTGGTGCATCTTGTCTCCTCTTGTTCATGACCTTTATAGATATAGTATCTGGTTGGAAATCTAACATCATCTCTGCTGTTTGTAGATAATTCCCTTCTGGGCTTCATCAGAGTGTAATTTCCTTTGTGCTCTGAAATGAATCACAACCGAGCGTGTTGTATTTGGGATAGGAAACAGCAACTTCAAATTTGAGGTCATATTCTTCTCCCAAAACCGTAGCTTGTTCTGTTCAAATAAGTAGTGAGCAGCTACCCCAAAATGGCATACCATGAGAAGTATTGTATGGTATTGAAGTAGACATACTTCATTTCTGTGCTTAAGTATGTTTTTGAGAATATTTATGCTTTACTTTTACTTTAATTTCCCTAAATTTTCAAATAAACAGCTACTTGTATTCCAATATATTATGCAGGACACAGCAATATTAAACCAAAAAATAAAATCTATGCAAATATGCAGAATGCTTTACTCAAGTCAATAACCTAAAATACTTTCCACCTGCATTGTCTATATGAAAAATCTAGGATGATTTTGAAATAAATGTCACTGCTAACACTCAATTATTTATACCATTGGTGAACAACATCAGTCCTGGAGTGCTGTAGTGGCTATAGGTTTTTGTTACAACCCAGTTCCTTAATTAGAAAACAATATTTGCCAGTAATAAATCTTACTTAATTTCATGGATTGTTAGTGTTTTAATTCTGCAATGTCAGGCTATTCTTATACCAAGTATTTCTTCCGTTCTAAGGATTTTAATCTAAATGATTTGAAGCCTACAATGGATAAATCATTATCAGTCCTTCCCTTTTTTCTCTTCCATTTCCTTTGAATTATTTTATTAAACAAAACAGTACACAATGAGTACACACGGGTGTAAATACAAGCTAAATGGAGAACTGATGGTTCCTTTTTCATTTGCATCTTTTTGCTAATAAGGAGAAACTAAACACATTAAATGCAGCTGTTTAAGACAAAAATAAGTGTTTAAGTGTTCAAAATCTTCATAAGTGAGAGAACAGTTAAGCAGAAAATGTCACTTGAGCAATAAGTGCTCTATCAGTAATAACTGATTTCTCATTAAGTAATTGGGAACAAAAAACATTCAGCCACTACAGTCCTCCAGAACAGACACTGCCCACCACTGAGCTACATACTGAAGTTAATCCCTCTGCACCTGTTATGATGCAGAATCCCAGACATTGGAAAAAGGGCACGAGGCCTCAAAAAAGACCCACACAATGACGTTGAAGACTCCTGTAGCCTACCCAGAATAGATCTGACCCTAAAATCTACTGACCAGCTTTGTCCCACTTGGGCCTTTAAAATGCCTTTAAAGTCCCAAAGTACCTTTGATGCCTCTTAAGATAGATAAAACCTGGTAAAACACTGGTTTCAACAAACAGATTTCACCAACAGAATCTTTGTAAATGAGAGTATTTATTCAAAATAGTAAAATATAACAAACTGAAAAAGTGAGAAAAGAAGTTGCCTGAAATGCAAGTTAAGCAAAGGAGTCCCAAACCATGAAAAACAGGTGAAATCCAATAACCAGAACAAAAGATAAAAAATGAATCCAACACCAAAAACAATACTTACAAATGACTCTTCTAACTTCAATGCATCACTGTTGACATCCTCTTCACTTGCTCTTAAATAGCCAAAGGGAGATGTCAGGAGTGGTAACATTAGGATGTTTTCACCTTTTAGGATATCACACATAGAACGCAAGTAATGGACTCACATTTAAAGACACAGTAAACAAGTAACGAAAAACAAACAAAACTAACATAAATAACATGAAGGCATGAAAATAATAATTCAAATTGAACTACAACATAACACCATGCCAAAGCCCACAGAAGTGGGAGGGGCTGGACATTACTGACACACAATCCAATTCACAGTGGATGTTTAGGGAATGGCTGGATGTTGGTGACACACAATGCTAATTTTTAGGTTTTTTCACATCTAATTCTGGTATCTTATACTGTATGTTCAACCACTCTCCTTGTGGCAGTCTGCCGAATTGGGGGATGGATGTTGGAGACACGCAATCACAGTCTCAGTTATTTCTACAGTCAGTGCTGCTGTGTTAGACATGGTCCTTTCTGCCGCCAGCCAAATGGGCCGGTGCTGATCCACAGGCTTCAGTGAAGGTGTACTTGTGTGTTCATGTGCTGTAGTTCACTCACCTTTTCGCATGTGGCCATTACAGTTCCAAAACAGATTGTGAACTAATTGCAAATGCTCAGAGAAAAACCAAAAGGTTTGAATGTGAAACTAGAAGTCATAAGGTCTAAGTAAAGTGTTTTATTAAAAATGAATAGGGTTTGTTTTGATGACTTATGTTAATAATAAACTAACTCTGTAAATTTGCATGTAGGTTTCTGTTAAAGTCATATGAAAAAGTTTGGGAACCCCTCTTAATTCTCTGGATTTTTGTTTATTATTGGCTGAGCTTTCAAAGTAGCAACTTCCTTTTAGTATACAACATGCCTTATGGAAACAGTAGTATTTCAGCAGTGACATTAAGTTTATTGGATTAACAGAAAATATGCAATATGCATCATACCAAAATTAGACAGGTGCATAAATTTGGGCACCCCAACAGAGATATTACATCAATACTTAGTTGAGCCTCTTTTTGCAAATATAACAGCCTCTAGACACCTCCTATAGCCTTTGGTGAGTGTCTGGATTCTGGATGGAGGTATATTTGACCATTCTTCCATACAAAATCACTCCAGTTCAGTTAAATTTGATGGCTGCCGAGCATGGACAGCCTGCTTCAAATCATCTCATAGATTTTCGATGATATTCAAGTCGGGGGACTGTGATGGCCATTCCAGAACATTGTACTCCCTCTGCATGAATGCCTTTGTAGATTTTGAACTGTGTTTTGGGTCATTGTCTTGTTGGAATATCTAACCCCTGCGTAACTTCAACTTTGTAACTGATGCTTCAACATTATCCTGAAGAATTTGTTGATATTGGGTTGAATTAATCAGACCTTCAACTTTAACAAGATATTCTTGCCAGTCTTTGGAGGTGATCTGTGGGTTGTCTGTAACCATTCTCACAATCCTGCGCATATGCCGCTCCTGTATTTTTTTTGATCTGTCAGACCTGGATTTAACAGCAACTGTGCTTGTGGCCTTCCATTTCCTGATTACATTCCTTACAGACGAAACTGACAGTTTAAAACTCTGAGATAGCTTTTTGTAGCCTTCCCCTAAATCATGATACTGAACAATCTTTGTTTTCAGATCTTTTGAGAGTTGCTTTGATGATCCCATGCTGTCACTTTTCAGAGGAGAGTTAAAGTGAAGCACAACTTGCAATTGACCACCTTAAATACCTTTTCTCATGATTGGACATATCTATGAAGTTCAAGGCTTATCGAGCTAATCCAACCATTTGGTGTTGCAAGTAATCAGTATTGAGTAGTTACATGAATTCAAATCAGCAAATTTACAAGGGTACCCAAATTTTTGCATAGCCAATTTTCCACATTTGATTTAATTTCATACAACTAAATACTGCTTCACTAAAAATCTTTGTTCGGAAAACACCCTGGTACTCAGATGTTCCTAGGAAAAGAAACAGATACCACTGTTATCTTTTTTGTTGAAAGTAAATTATTATGCAGGCTGAGAGAGGTTCCCAAACTTTTTCATATGACTGTATCTCTCAATTATAAAAAAAAATCTTGTGACGAGACGTGATCTTCTGAAGAGAGACAGACAGACACTTCAGAGAGGCAGAGACACTTTCACTTCCCACAACACGGTCAAGTCACACCATACTGACATCCATTGGAAGCATGTTCCTGTGAGCTCGGAACAAGTGGAATTGGAAACCTTGCAGGTCTAAAAGGTGTCACAAATAAAAGAGTCAACAACAAGACAATACAGATCTCATTTGCGCAAAGAAATGGAAATTATTACTAGGTGAAATAAAAATAATAGCAAAAAGAGATTGAATATACAGTATGGACATAGGTGATATGTCGGAATTATGTAGATATTGTAATGCTTTAAAGTTTAAGTCAGAGACTTGTAGATCGTCTACTTCATGTTGCCATCAGGGAAAAGTACTGCTGCTTCCCAATGAAGAGGCGTTTCCGCAAGAATTAAAAGATTTGTTGTTTGGTGAAAGTGAAATCCACAAACAGTACAGGCAAAATATACCCGTCTACAATAATCGTTTCACATTAGCATCAATGCACAAAACATTGATTTACACAATAATGGACCATAAGCTATGAGAATCTGTGTTCCTGCAACAATTACAGCTACCACAAGTTTAATTTTATGATCACGGAGAAGCGATGCAACATAGAATTAGAAGAGTTAAACGATCCAACGTAATAGTCATTATACAGCCAATAATAGATACAAATCCATACGTCCAAACGTATTGCACTTTATCCGAGATTTAGCAGCAACACATGGACAAAGACACTTTCTTGGATGTCTACATAAGAATCTGAAAAATCACAGTCGCATTTATAATAAACCCACATGTGACAAATTGCTTTTTCCAGATAACAAAACAGGATGGTCGTACAATATGAAACAAACGAATTCAGCAAAACGAATAACACCCAAACAAAATTTCAGGTCAAAATTTGCGATACATTCCCATGTATTCAACCCGCTTCTATCATCTCAATGTCTATAGCAACATTACATTATTAATGCATATGTAAAAGTCGCAACTAATTGTCTCATCTTTATTAAATTGAATCAAGCTAAACTTAGAACGGAACATATGCAAGGTCTTATTGATCACATTCAAAATTGAAATATCAATAATTCAGACAAATTCAAAATAGGTACAGCAGTAATTATTACCATCATCATATCAAGGTGGTCCAAGAGCATTGCAACAGTTATATCATGATGCAATGGCAATATCCAGAACTATCGGTTGACCAGATTTATTTCTTACAATGATGTGCAATCCACAAAGGCAAGAAATCTGCAGCTTCTTGAGAACAATGCCACCTGCTACATCGGCTCTGGATATTCCCACTTTCATAAGTAGATTGTTTTATCAGAAAGTCTTATTTTTTTTAAACGATATTCACTCACAGCCAGTTATACATTACATTATCAAAAGTGTACATAATGCATATGTAACATTTCCTATGAAAAAAAACACTTTAAATTGTATTTCCACAGGACCAAACCTGGGGGTTGGAGAGCAAAGCGAGCAGGGGGCAGAGCCCCCTAGTTTGAACAAAAATAATGACCATTAGAGCCTAAAACTCTGAATTAAGACACAATCATTAAGATGTCTGCTCACACTGAATGTTACTGCTTCAAGTTATATTTCCCGGAATGTGGCCTGAATGTGTGTGTGTGCTGTATGTGTGTATTTACCCTGTGATGAGTTTTCCCAGTATTGTGACCGACACTTGCTGGTATAGGCTAAAGCTTCCCCATAACCTTACACTGGATAAACGAGTTTAGAAGATGGATATAAAATGAGGAGTGATCCTACATTTACTAATTCTTAAGTATTATTAATATTAGATACTTTAAAATTTCTACTTCAGTGGTTTGATCAAGGGCGTATATTACTTTTATTTGACTAACATTCAAGAAAGGTATCTCTACTGTTTTTTTCAAGGATGGACTGAGTTCTTTAAACAACACTCTTTATTAATGAGGGATTAAGTAGCAATTTTACAAACATAATACTGGACCATGTTTGAGCTATGATCTCAGAAGACAATTCTGATTTACTGGCAGTCTACATTCTTGTCTTCACTAAAACTTAAAATGATGAAAAATAAGAGATTGCAAATATATTTTAAGTGAACAAAATGAGGTTCCTGTGCAGTTTTGCTGGGCTCACTCTTAGCAGAATGAGAGGACCATGGACTAAAAAACACTGCTTCTCCAGATTAAGATAAAGTTATTTCTAGAGCACTGGACAAGCCATTATAGAACCTCATTCACACTTCCTATGGAAGGTGCAATAACACATAGTCCACTTGGGCAGTCCTAGAACATAGTGGCCTGGAAGAATCTATGAAAACACCCTAGAGGTGATTAAACATGCCATGGATAGGGTGTCCTGTTCAGCCCAGATCAGGATATTGCTACTGCAGTGCTCACCAGGATAAGTAAATTGAAGAAAATGATTATGATGAATTCAAATAATGCATACATAATAATACACACTACAGTGCTAATAGTAACAATCATTTCCAGTATCCTGCAAATAACAAATTATCTATTCATCACATACTGTCAATGCAACCCCCAAATTGCATAGTTAAAAAAACAGTGAGGAATGCAAACTACTAAATAGTCAAGATACTAATTTTGTTCATTATACTGCTTGTAGGTTATTACTGCTATGAAACTTGGATGGCATGGTCCAAGTAACAGATTAAGGGAGAGTGAACAGAGGATAGGAGTACTGTGAGGAGTAAAGCAGCCTAGCACTGAGAAAATTACTTTCTCTTGTTGTAGCAATCCACTTCTAAAAGGTAAGAGAGGTCTGCAATTTTGCTATGCCTAGTTGTCCCATCTGTATGATTAAATTTGTGGCAGTACCAAATATAAAATCTTTGGAATGTGCTGTTCTAAAATGTTCTCTGGTCCCATTACCTTCTTTGTGCTTATCTATTGTTCACTCTAACTTTCAGATTTATTTCAGAGCTGCTTGACCTGATAACATCATCTGTTTCTCATGTTCCAATTTTTTAAAATTGGGTGATCTAGCTACTCATGTTAATCCCAAGAATTACATATTTGCAAAATGTATTTAACCAGTAACACTGCACTGATCTGTTACAACATGTTAATTTATCTTCCTACTCCAAAGATCACATTCACGCCACTCCCTGTTCCTCCGGAATCTTCCAGTTGCATTTGCTGGGCCTCTTATCTTATTATCTCAGATGACAAGTTTTATTTGTTACAATTTCTTCTATGCTACGACATTTCTACTTGTAACAATTGATATAGACATTTAAATACAATCAGTATCAAGTCTTATAATGAGCTATATACATTATACAGTACACATTTTACAGAAGCTTACTTTTCACTATAAAAATGTATTTTCTTCTTGCACTCTGATTTACAGGAGGATGAGGATGTGTATCAGCTGGAACACTTAACTTTAAAAGCAGGGTTGAAAATTCATTTTAACTTTCTTATAAATACTATGTCAGCATGCAAATGGAAGCTCTCTTATACAGGAAAAATTCTTCTGTGAGGAATGATCAAAAGGTCTTCAGCCTGACCTTACAGGAGTAATGCCAGAAAAAAAATTAAACTAGTTTTACTTTTCAGCATTATTTAAGTTAAAACTAATACAGTTAATTCAGAACTCATTTCTATGCCTCTCAAATTAAACATTTTGACTTGCTTGTGGAACTGCTTTTCTGTATAGGATATGATGCATTCATCCCATGGGGGCAGCCCTTCTAATTTGGAAATAGGTGATAGTTGCATGGACTCCAAATCTTAAGAATAAGGTGGGTTTGGCATCACTTCATATCCATAGTTTCACAGAGCAATTTTTGCCATCCATATAGTTTAATTGTGGATATTGTCATTAAGCATTAGCGAGATGGTCAACAATTTTCTTCACTGCTTTTCCCTGACTGAATGCTGCAAGTGCCAAGCAAATCTGTGTAATATAGATGGTTTATGTGGGCTTTCTGAAGTAACTAAACAATATGGACTACGCCATCAACATCATAAAAAACTGTATGCATGATCTTGTTGGCACTGACTAGGATCTTGAATATCTTTGTTGCTGGAGATTCATCTTTAATTTTGGACTGTAGGTAGTATCCCTCCATTACTGCTTCCATTGTTTCAATTTGATTCTTCATTATGATTCATTCCACACTGAAAACATTTTCTACTGTCATTAGTATCAATGGCTGGGTCATCTTTGAGAGTAATGCAGCCAAAACTGTATTTTGTAGTATGGCGTAAGAAGCGGACTGGCCCTGATTAATGCTGATTCATTGAGAACAAATTTCCAAAGGAATATTGTTCTTTAGTTTTAGGATTTCTGAATAGGGATCCTATTTAAACTTGCACTTTCTGTATTCATGTTGAGTTGGTACTGAAACAAAAAGTCATTTACTATAAACTACAAATGCTTGTAATTTACACATTTTAGTACAGAAAATTTAATCTCTTGGTGACTTACACGCTCAAAACATTCTGATCACACCTCATAGTACTCTAACTTATGCTTCAAGGAATGCCAGAACTCTGTTTTTCACAATTATCCCATTAATACATCTTAAATATTGTTTGCTAACAACTTTTAATTTCTTGATACTATTAATGTATGTCATGAAAATGTTCATTTTTTTCTAAAAAAAAAAAAATGTTCTTCCTACCAATTACTGCCATATTATTTCTGCTCTGCAAACAACTACTGCTTCAATCCTCTGTTTCTTTGTGTTTCTCTTTTTAAAAGTAGAGTTCAGAAGTATTTTTTTTTTTACCAAATATTGAGCCTATTCTTGTCTGATTGATCCTATGCCTACTCTTCAGTTTAACTTTAGCATCTCTTTAATAAGCTCTCTTGTGGCAAAATTTTTAATTCCACACACTCTATTTACTTCTATTAAAATAAAAACTGCAGTGATTATTCCCATTTGTCTGCTGTTGACACTCTATCAAATTAACTGAATGATACCTCTTCAGTTTTACCATTAATCAACTACATTAGTGAACGAAAATAGTATATTACTGAAAACTATTTGTTTTTTTTATATTCAGAAAAAATACTTTTACAAATGAGTGTCAAGAAAATAGTAAAGTGATAGGCATTCTCCTATCCATTTTCAGCATCTGCCACACTGGACACAAAGCTGGAATCACCCAAGAATGTGGCTAAAGTTCGTTGCAGATCGCCAGCAAAAATATTGATGATTCTTAATAGAAAATGCTTCAACTTTAGTTTAGCTGAATCCATTTTTGACACTGATTTAACCATCAGTTGTCACATTTTCATACTTTATCAAAACTGTATTATGTCTTAGAAATACTGCAAAGTTATATTTTCTGGAATGATCTACTTACCAAGATTAAAGAAGCCTCATTGGTCACATGATTTATATCAAAGCTGAGATCTTATTATTTTAGCATACAGCCCAGAGCCATTGATACTTTTTAAGTACTTATAATGCTTAAAGCATCTATCGTGTATGTCCCCATGAAACAACAATGTGGACATTGTTTAACAATGTGTTAAAATGTGGCACACCGATTCTTCAAGGAAATTTGACTAGAAACACATTGATTTTCATCAAGCGGTCTTGAACATATCATGCTGTACACAGTTTTAAAATTTCAAAGTGTCAATTCTTGCAAGGTCATTCATTTTAAAACAGAGAAACGTTCCCTATGTGTTAGTTTACTGTTTCAATTTTACCTTGACAGCAGTTAGACCAACTTGTATATTTTCCACTTTTTCAACTCTGAAAGCCACAGACTGCATGCAGGGCAAGAAGTCGGTGTCACTGGCTGGTTGAAAGGATAGCAGTCCTCCTCCATTTGCAATTTGAGATGTGTGCAAACAGGAAAACCTGCTTTATGAAGTTTTCCTAGGGACTTCAGCACAAATGAAAGAGTAGTGCTTCATTATGTCAGTCCTCCGTGTGCTTAAAGTTGTAACACATGCGATTTTCCTAACTGCAAGAGTATGAAATGCAAGCACAGAAAACAAACGTTTATCGAGGTATGAGTGTAAACTGTTGTGCACAGGGCAAATAATCATTTACTTAATATTTACCTTACACTTAACCAACCTCACATCGTCATCATCTGCAGCTAATAATGATTCACATTTTACTGACACTATAATTTACTAGAATGACCAGATGTCCCTCTGATAAGCCACAGTTCCAATTTCAGGTTATGCTTCCAGATAAATAACTGAAGAATATCAATGTCTCGGCTTTAACAGGATGTGCATCTAATTAAACATTGCTATGCTGACACAAATATCCTAACAATATATTTAGAACAACCTCCCATAGTACCATCCATGTTACATACAAATAATAACGCAGTCAAAACTCTTGACTGGGAATGCTTCATTTAGAACTTGTGTTAAATATGAACAGCATCATGAGGATGACTAAGCAGCAGACAAAGGCACACAGAACTGGCATTTGTTTGTTTCCAATTCAAACACTGTGTGGGCTCCTATGGATTCATTTGTGAAAGTATTTTTTTTTCTTTTCCATGCCAGATACCTTTCCGAAGATGTGATAAAGCAGACATTAAAAAACAGTGGATAGGTTTTATGCATCGGCATACCTGCTACTCAAGTGGGTTTGGGACTTTTGAGACTGCTACATTCACCTGCTTTCCTTAATGGTCATTAGCTGTAATAAAGTTTGCCTTTCATTTGTGTTATTCCTTAACATTTGTTATAACTGAACAGCTTTGCAAGTTCCATTTTATGAAAATTACTTTGGCCTGTCTTGCTTAAGCACAGAAGGAATTACAAAAGTCTTTTTTTTAATTTATTTATTTAGGTTATATTAATTGGCACTTGCAATTTGTCACTATGTGTGAATATGGTGTTTGTGTGACTGAGAGTGGTCCCTGTGATGGACTAGAGTCCTGTCCAGGCAATTGGGATAGCCTCTGGCCCCCATAAGTCTGAAATGGATTGAGAAAATTCTGTGACCGACCTAATGAACTCAGTCCATTGAGGGCTACAGTCCCAGCATAGTCCTCAAAATGCATTGAATGTTAGAAAATGTATGCATGGTGTAACTAGTTTAATTAATAGAAGCAATTGTTTTGACTGATGAATACTCTTCTATTCTTCCTTTCTTTCTGTTCTAATCATTTTGCAGTGTCAGTCAGTCAGTCACTCTCTAACCTGCATAGTCCTGAACAAGGTCTTGCGGGTACCAGTGCTGATGTGTCATCACCAAATATGGACCCTTAGACAGAAATGTATGATATTCTGCTGAGACTATCATGGCATGTCAATTTGTGTGTTTTTCCAAGTATCCTTTATTTGTAATTAGTGCATACTGCTCTCAGATTATAAATGTAAGTGTACAAATATTAGATTGGATTAGATAAAATAAATTTAATTATTCCCATGAAAATATTTAAAACAAAAATCACATATCACCTAACTGATAATCTTTCATTCCTTTCTTAGAGTGTTCTTATTGCATGCTCTCTGCATGCAATGATACCTGCCACTTTACCTTTACAAATCTATTGATCAATTTACTTACAACCTCAGTTTAAAAATTAAGGACGAAAACAAAAAAAGAAGATCTGGCCAAAACAATAACAGAATCTCCATGCCCACCAACAGTACTAAAGCAAAATTACAATTGTTAGTGAATGACTTTAAAATACATTCAGTATCATATATACACATAAACCAAACCTAGTGTGCCCTACTTACAAATTCTACTGTTACTTTAAATGGTTAGAATGGATGACCTTAAACCTTAAGGAAACACAGACCATGCTTGCTCATTAGTCCGATTGTATATATTTTTTTCAAAATCTAAAAACAAGAACAAAGTTCAATTTCTTCTTATCAAGCCACTTATAAACTCAGTACACTATATAATATAACTGATACACAAATCTGTCACTTTACTTAGTGCTTGTTAACAAAAATAGCCAGCTCGTTTCAGTATCTCAATAAAAATGTGCTTTCTTGGAATTTTATTTACACTACAGTCTCTAAAATTGATGGAAAATGGTGCAATAAAACAAAAACTGTATTGAACTTGAGAATACAGAAACACAAAACATTCCAAAAAGCTCAAAAAGTCCATTACAACGTAAACCATCATACCCTTGCTAGTCACCAAAAAGGGAAATGAAGAATCTTTATAAATAAAAAGATCTGTTTATACAAAAATGCTCTGCAGCACAAAAATAAGCTATGAGTAGCACAAGACAAAAGACACAAAAGACAATGCCTTAAAAACTGGCAATTCCAAAAGCATAACAAAGCCTTAATGCACAAAATCCAAAAATGTAATATTCACCAGAGGAACTCACCAAATATTCACCAAATAAAGCCACCGCCATAAGCACATTCAGAATGAACTTAAGGGACTGTGGGTTGTCCTTACCTTTACAGGGCTGGGCTCAGTATCTTGACAGTAATAGGCAGGTGGCCACCTTTTGAGGAACCGCTCACAAAACACATTTAACATAAATAAAGATACACAGATACATAGAAACTAGATGAACATCAATATTAGCATAAACAAAGGAACCAAAAATGAACAAAACAGACTGGCTGGCTAAAATACAACAAACACATTAAGTGAATAGCAGGTCAATAAGAAAAAACATTTTGTTAATGTGAAAGGTCATGGGAGAATAGCCGGACTTGTTCAAGCTAACAGAATGGGCACAAATTCTACAGGAATTTGCTGTGGCATGGAGAACAGTGGCATAGAGAACAGTGTCTCTGATTGCAGAACTTGTCAGACCTTGAAGCAGATAAGGTACAGCTATAAAGAACCATGAGGATTTCCATTTCTATCTGATAAGAACAGGAATTTGAGGTTAATGTTGCCATTTAAGCTGTGAAACTGAATGACTGGAATTTGCAAAAAAGGGGTCTCATCATTTAAATCAAGACTAAAGACTAATTATTTTACTAAGTATACTCTAGTTAGAGAAGCTGCCGAGTTTGTTTTACATTGTTTTCTTATGCTGATTTTTAATTCATTGCAGTAATTGTTTTGCCACCAATATGTTTTCTCTCATTGTCTTTCTCATCTTGGTGGCCAGAACTTTGTCCTGCCATCTACACAGGAGGAGATAAATTATTTCCCGTCTTTACATATGAAAGTGCCTCATTTTATTTTCACCAAGGACTATGTGCTGCCCTCTATTGGCCAGCAAGTATTATTTGTATACGGGGTCAAAAATCCTTTGCAACTGTACCTACTGACATGTAGAATCCTGGGGAATGTCACCCAGTTCCTTCAGGATTGCATTTATCTTTTTTCTTCACTGTTTACCTTGACTATTGTTCCTTCAAGGATATTAAAAGATGTATAGAACACACATACATCACACGTGGAAGAAAAAATATTTAGAAAGTGCCAGTGCATGTTTCTCTCTCTCTCTCTCTCTCTTTTTTCCTGTGCCATTGCCTCCTTTTTAACCAGTACCGTCGCTCCCTATACGCAGAGTACGCAGTCTGCGTGGGACACCAAGTCCCAGGGGGGCACCATCTCAGCTGCTCAAAAAATGTTTTATATATTATAATAATAAATTAATATTAATAATATACATATACAAATAAACAAAAATATAAACGTATATATTGCATTTTACGGTGAACGCAGAGTAGGCTAAGCACACGTGATGACGCGCGCGCCCTCACCTCTGTTACGGCTGCCTATTTGGCCAAAAATGATAATAATTGAACAATATGCCTGCTCCTGGAAAGAGACATCAACAGTCCGGCGCCGAGAAACGAAAAAAAGCCCAAGATGAAGCCCGTGCATGTACCCAAATCTCTGGATTGCTCTGCGCATAGCAGTGACGCTCCCTGTAACTGTTGCCTCTGCTGAGCGAAGTTTTTCTAAAATGAAGCTCATCAAAACGTACTTGCGCTCATCTATGGCACAAGAGCGCATGAGTGGTCTGGCAATTGTCAGCATCAACTCTGAATTAGCAAAGGCCTTATCATATGAAAAGCTCATTTACGACTTTGCCTCAAGAAAAAGCAGAAGTGTGCCTTTGTAAATTTTGAACTTTGGAAAGCTCCAGCAGATGACAGTGTTGATTTTATTTCAGTTTATTATTGTTTATTTTATTTATTATAAATGTTTTATTTAAAGTGTAATTTTAGTTTGTATTTTTTGCTGTAGAGCTACAATTGTAATTTATAAATGATACAATTTATTTATGTTTTTACTTTTATTTGAATAAAGTTCTATTTTGGCCCCTATAGTATGTGTTTTTTTTATTATTTTATTTTTACTTCTGTAATATTTGGGGGAGGGGGCACAAAAGTAAATTTCTGCTTAGGGCACCCATTTGGCCAGCAGCGGCCCTGTTTTTAACCAACCAATACTCTATATAGATTTACATTTTTACAAATTAAATTCAGAGAAAGGAAAATCTAAATTTTACTCCTAGATTTCCGCTGTACTGTACCAATCAGCCACAGTGATCCACTATGAGGACTGATCAATACACCATGGAGCATGCAAATGTTGATCATACTGGTGAATGGTAAGAGCTTGTTCACTGTAGATTCTAAAATCTAGAGAGCTTTCCTGAACAAAATAGCAGGGATATCAAGGGTCACCACAGAACACCAATGTCTTTTCCTGATTTTTAAAGAGGTTCAAACTGTAATTGCTTACAAATGTACTAATCTGGGATGAATGTGGCAAATTGTGTCAAGCAACGAAAATTTTAAAGTAAAAAACTAATTTTCATGAAAAGATTGCTTTTCCTCAAAAAATCCAGTAAAATCTGCAATATCCTCATGCAGGCACATACTGCTAGCTAAACCAAATTCAGAATTTTGGATAGATGTCACCTCAGATATTTTACTTTACTAAGTCTCAGCAAAAACTGATTAAAAAAAAAGCTAACAAGTGCAACATGTACTATCTAATTCATACACATACTACACATACAGTACATGATAATGTGTTATACTCTGTCTACTTGTATGGTCTGTTGTTGAATGATAATCAGCTATCTCATGAACTTCAGTCATCTAATTACCACCTGTATATCAGTCGTTATTTAGATTGCAATACTGTATCAACATTTCATTCTTGTCATTCTGAATCGTAGTTTCCGTTTCTTAGGCTTGAATTTTCCTTTGATACTTCAACTATGTTCCTAATTTAACCCTTAAAATTCAAACACTTACCAGTTTGGGTTATGGGTTTGTAGGCAAGACAATGATTTTCACCCTGTTGTAGAGAGAAGTAGCTGACCATCATGTTAATAAATTCCGGAGGACAATCATAGCACTAAAGGCTCATCCAGAAATGTAGATTTTTCCTATTGGTGAAAACACAAACATGTAGAAGAAATATTTCTTCAAAAAGCAATACAATAAGGTAGTACTATGTCAAGGCTAGGAAGAAGCCCTTAGAAAAACTAATATTGTGGCAACTTCAACAAGATTCTACAGGATGTTTCATTGACATGCAAAGCAAATATTCTCAAGCCTGCAGTACTTAATCAAAGAGTTGTAGAGGACTGGCAGACTCAAGTGCTTGGACAAACCAACCCAGAATGGGAAACCAGTTAGTAACAGGGCCCAACAATTTACACAATCACTCTCATACATGAACATCTATTGAGGCCCAAGCAGATCTATTGAAAGATCCAAGCAGATGTGGGCAGAATGTGGGCACAAAGTTAACAATCAGGCCTTGGATACAAATCCACAAAAAGATACTGTAGCCTACAGAAGGCTTGACATGACTGGGGTTACTGCCTGATAAACACTGGAATCAGTAAAATATCTCTCATATCTTCAGGCACTGTACCTAACTTTTAACGAATACTGATTTACTATTAGCTTTTTACTGTTCTCTTTCAGGATTCATTGTACCATTTAAATTGAGGCTGAGGACAAAAATACTTCAAAATATAGTACTTCAAAACTACTATTCTTAAGTTCCATTCTTTCAAAAAGATATTGATTTAACATAGTAATTTTAATATGCTAAAGTTTTTTGTAATGTGCAGGCTATAAAATCTTCCTCCCAGTTTGTACTACTGTATGTACATTTAGGCCCAGTTTCCCGTTAAGGGCTTAAAATAAACCAGGACTAGGCTAATTCTACTTAAATTAATCCACACTAAACAACTGACTTTCTGAGATGTTGCTTAAATTTGGATTAACTAGTTCTAGACTACAGAGTCTCAGATTAAGGTAATCAAGGACAAGTGAGATCATCTTTTGGAAACCCGATTAGATTAATGGCATGCACATGTGGCTAAAGAGAGGTTGCTATAAAAACCTGGTATGGAATACTTGTAATTCATTAGTCTTAAGGAGTGTGTGGAACAGGAGTCATTACACTTAACCAAAAAATGGATAAAGACAAAAGAAAACGCTCAAAAAACTTCAGTGAATTTGAGAAGACCCTTTTTAAACAAATTGTATCAAACTATCCTGTAATTGAAAACAAACAGCATGATTCAGGTACAGAAAACAAGAAGAAGAAAGCATGGATTTCCATATTGAATGAATTCAACTCAAATGAAAAAGTAACCAAACGGACACTCCAACAAGTTCAGGTATGATTTATTGTTGCCCCATTCTTACAAATCAGTAAATTATAAATGTTTTCATCAATGAAATGTAAAAAGAAAACAATATTATGTAGAACTCCAACTTCAGAGTGTATATTATCTTGTAAAGGTCCTGTGGAAAAACATAAAAATAAACCTGAAAAAAACAACTGCTGCTACGCGTCAAGAGCGTTTCAAGACAGGTGGGGGACTTCCAGTTCCACCAGACACAGAGGAGTTGGGGGACTTGTTGGCTGGGATTATTGAAAGTCAGCAACCCCTGGAAGGTATTCCAGATGATGACCATTTGGACAGTTCAGGTGAGGAATCTTTCAAAGACTCATTTGATAGGACATGTCTCATTTACAGTAACATGTGTTATCCCATCCAACATACAGTAGTTAAATGCAAGTCATGTCTTGTAACAAAAATGACGTAATACCTTTATTGTTGAAGTCAAATGTAATACTAGATTTTTTCTTCCATACAAAGATGACCTGATCTTCACCCAGGACTTGGGGGGCGCAGGGAACAGTCAAGAGGCTCAAATGAATCCATCAGCAGCCAGCACCAACATGCAGCAGCATCCAGTCTCCTGCGGTAGCATTAGTCAGCATCCAGCAGTCTCTAATCCAGGCAGCAGGTCAAGAGGGAAAAGGATGACCATTCATGAGAAACTTGCCATAGAGTTCCATGAATGTAAATTAAAATATTTAAAAGAAGAACATGAAGTCAAAATGAAAATTCTTCATCTTGAGTTGTCTATGAAAGAGAGAGAGATGAAGCAGCAGCAGTGTCAATTGTCTTTGGAACCAAACCTCAGTTAAATAAAAAAAAAATCCTGAAATTTTTTACCTGTCTATGCCAATCATTTATGTATCATTCAAGGCACATTTATGAGAAGTGCTGCAAAGCAAAAGCATCTCTGTAAGCAAGTCCATTTCTGTCATTGGCTAGCTCAGGGATGGGGACATGTTGGTCATCATCATCTTCAATATCAGGGTCTGGGCAGCCGCACCGTTTAAGAAAATTATGAAGCACTGCTGTTGCAATAATAACAATGCAGCACCTCCTAGGTTCAAACCGCAGTGTATTTCGGAGACACTGGAAGCGATTCTTCCATACACCAAACATGCGCTCTATTAGCCCTCTGGTGAGAATGTGAGCTTGGTTATAGCGCTGTTGCTCTGGTCTGACTGGATGGGGATAAGGGGTGAACAAGAAGTTTGTCTCGCATACCCACTGTCACCAAGTAGAATTCCAGAGTGTTGTCTTGCTTCAAACTGAGTATATAAAGAGGAGTTGTGGAAAATCCTTGAGTCATGAGTTGAACCTTTCCAGCGTGCAACAATATTGGAGAACTGCATAGTGGGAGTGCACACTCCTTGTACATTTATTGAAAACCAATTTTTATGATTTCTGAATTCCTCAGCATCTGCTGTAGAGGGACACTTGATGGGAATGTGGCAGCCATCGATACAACCAATGACTCCAGGGAAGTTCCCATATTCATAGAAATCTACCTTGCAGGTGGCCTGTTCAGCAGCATTTGGGAACTTGATGAAATCCTTTTTCAGTTCACATATAGCACTGCAGACTTTGTGTACTATTTTGCACACTGTTGATTCACCTACACCACACAAATCCCCAGTTTCCCGATGGTAGGTTCCACATGCCAAAACCTTAAGGTAATTAATATTTGTAAGGAAGGAGAAATAGGGGTGCCTCTGACTAAGTCACCTGTAAGCTTGGGCTGCAGCAAACCAATTATTTCTGTTGCATTTTCCTTTGACATACGGAAACGGTCAAGAAAATGTAAATCATCAAAATCATTTAGTGGGTTGCTCCTGTCTTTTAGCAACCTTCTTTCTGGTCTTGGTGGTGGTCTCTTACTGTCATTGAAATAGTCAAGGTAATCCATTTTTTGCTACTGTGGACGTGAGCCTTGAGGCAAGCAGTTTTTAATCTCAGGTTAAACCTGCTTCTGACCAGGTTTAATTTAAGACTTAATTTAGATCTGGATTAGGTCTAATTCTACTTCTAGAAATCCAATTGTTTAAGTCAAGACTAGTGCAAGTCTGAGACTATTGTAATCCATGTGTGAGAAAGCTACTTCAATAAATCCAGGTTTAAAATGACATTTAGTCTACGACTAGGCTTAATCCCCGTACGGGAAACCGGCCCTTAGAGTTTTGTTTCTATCTTTCTATGGAATGTGTGAGGAAAATTTATGTAGACATGAAGGTAACAGTAACATGCCAATTCCTCATGCACAGATCAACTAGGCTTAGATATAAACTCAGTCTGGTGGAACACCACAACACCAGGAGTATCCATATTAGATTACAAGCCACATTTAAACAAGTCATCATGCATGGGTGTTGGTGTGCACATTTGTGCTCCCTTTGATGATTTAGTGTTCTGTCTAGGTTTGGTTTCCATGTTATGTTCACTTTTGCTGGGAAATATTCCTGCATGTCATAACAAGTCTGGCTTAAGCAGAATACAAATATTATATCCTGACTGAACTAATGTACAGTATATCTAAATGACATGATAATCAAATGTAATAGCTAAAAGCAATGAACTAACATACACCTCACTTAGCTGTTTGGATATCTAAAGTTAGGTTGTTGCTTTATCTCATTTTGACAGTTATTAACTGATATTTTTGAGGGTAAGAATGTACATTTTGCTCAGAAAAAAACAAAAGAAACTTCTTATATATACTGGTAATACAAAGATAAAAGATACCATGCAGATGACAAAATATCCCACAGACATCCCTAAAAAGAAATCAGTATTGGGAAGGTATGGTATGTGGAAAACAGCATATATAGAAATATATACAAATATTATATTTTATTAATAGAATGGAAAAATCCATCCATCTTCTTATTGAATATAAGGTCGCAAGAAACCTGGAGCCAACTGCAGCAATCATTGGCCACAAGGCAAGAACATCCCTGACTGGATGTCAGCCCATTGCATAGTGTGCACACACACAGACACATAAGAGGGCAGTTTACAATCACCCATCCGCCTAACCTGCATGTATTTGTAAGAACACTGGAGCACCTGGAGGAAAATCCACACAGGGATAACATTCAAAGTCCTTGCAGGAAGCAGCCAGGATATGAACCCTGGTCTCTTTGGTGTGAGGCAGCAGGGTTGCCACTGCACCACTATTGCCACCCATTAAAGTAAAAATTTTAGATATATATGTGGGTGTTAAGAAGTACGCAGTATGGGAAAACGTACAATTCCTAATGAAGTATTTACTTCACAGAAAAAAACTTAGTACTGTATTGTGTAAATTAACATAATAACAGGATATGTAAAAAATGTTGTTGGGATTCAGGTTTGAAAATGCTACATTTAAATTACATAATTAACACATCTCTAGGCAGAACACCAAACCTCAAAATAATGAATTATGGGAAGCTCTTTATTGTCAGATGCTGGATATGAATTTAATGATCCTGGGTAGTGATATGGTTTACCACATACTGTAAGAAAAAAATACAAAATCCTTCTGTTCTGATAAACACCTCTGCTGATAACCAAAAGTCATAAAATGATATTGTTTAGAGAAATAGAAACCATGAAGGCAATACAGACGTTTTAGGTTTATTTTTACCTAATCATATTGACAGGTCGTTTTAGTAAACAAAAAAGACACACAATACACATTCCAATATGCATGAAATCATACAATTTTCATACTGCTTTATCCTATACAGGACGGCAGGAGGACAACTGCCTACTCCAGCAGCAGGCAGTGGTAATCCATCACAAACACCATTCGTGAAAAACACACACAGAGTGATATATTACGACTAATAGATACAAGGAGAAGCAGACTTCACATGGACATCAAACAGCTAGAGGAATTAAACCAAGAATGTTGCATTTTTTAGCGAATGGTGCTTCACACATTGCACAACTGTACCATTCTCCAATATGCATTAGGGCAACCCAGATTTGTCTAGTGCATATTTTAACATCTGTAGTGCTGTTCAGGATATGAACAGAAGATTAAATTCAATAATTGAACTGTGATATTTTTCTAAAATTTCTGTTCATAGTATTACATAGGCTAGGACTTTAATTTAAAAGTACTACCAGCTGTATTTGGCTGGGCTGGGAAAGGGGGTGTACATTTACATACTGTATGTATAGTTCTTAATTATTCATTAAATTGTTTGGAAATTTTAGAATTCAACAATTACTTACACAGCCCTAGACTTACTTTAAGACAGTTCCATATGTGTGACTATTCACTAGAACTAAACAAAGTTAATCACAGAGAAGGTTTGTTGAAGAGGGCACAAAAATCACATATATGTCTGCATTATTCACATTCCCAAGCAGCCAAACCAGAAGACGACCTGTGGTTCCTGGATAAATGCTGCCTATCTCTTTGTCCTCTGCCATTCCCATTTCACCTTCCTGAAGGACTTAAGACTTTTATAGAATGACCATAAGTAGAAGAACGCTTATTGATAATTTATTGGAGCTTTGGCAGGTTTTACCCATATGGGACCCCAACTCTTCATCAGTCGTTTTGAGCTTTATATTACAACAGTATTAACTTGAACAATGCCCAGAACCAGTTGCCTTAGGTCAGAAAAATTGTGATTTTACCCATTACAAATTAATCTAGACCCCCCTGAGGTGTTTATTTTTTCCAGGAATTCTATTAATTGAAATTTTAGTTTTCCTCTGCTCTATTATTAACTGATCTTACTGATATTAATTCAATCAGAATTTATAAGTATGACTTTGATTAAATGTATTCAGTAAAAAATTTTTTGCTTTACTGTTTGTTTACATTGTTATTTATGTTCTTGTACATGATTTAAGGTTATGTAATTTGCTGTGATTATCTTATATTTTTAAATCTGTGAACGTAATGCAAACATATGCAAGTATAAACCAAATTTAAGGGTGTACTTCCATAGAAGCCACATTACATAAAGTGACACCATCCATTCATCATAGAAAGAAAAATTGCTTGGCACATGTTTAAGTGGCCAGGAATAAGTTTGACTTACTGCCACAAAGTCAACCAAACTTTCACTCCAGTTGTGCAGGCCCCATACTCCTGAAGTACCCCCCAACCCCTCCCCCACACAACCTTCGTAGTCGTATGCTTTTTCCAAGTCCAAAAAAAAAACCAAAAACACAGGTAGTCCAGGTTGGGCATACTCACATGATGCCTCTGGAATCCTTGCTAGGGTAAAAGGCTGCTCCAGTGGTCCACAACTAGGACAAAATCCACATTGTTCCTCCTCAATCCAAGGTTCGACCAACAGACATACTGTCCTTCCTTGAACCCTGGCATAGGCCCTCCGAGGAAGGCTGTAAAGTGTGATCGCCCTAAAGTTGGAACACACCCTCCAGTCCCCTTTCTTAAAGATGGAACCACAATTCCTGTTTGCCAATCCAGAAGCACCGTCCCTGACCTCCATGTAATGTAGAAGGGCCGCTCCCCTTTCACAATAACAGAGTACTAGTCAGTACCCTTCCAGGCTTCACTGCCTTTGAAAACAACAGTGTCATCAATATTTAACTGTCACTATTTTCCCAAGTGCCCATGCCTATAACTCTTTCAAGGTATGCAATGATAGGCCTTAAAAAGTTAGTGTTGGAATACTGTACACTGGCATGATAAGATGTGTTATCACCGCCTATCTCGGATTCGAGACTTGATGTGCTATGTTTTTCTGCTTTTTATTGTCTATAGTGCCCTTGTCCACATCCATTACAGTACACAGATAAAAATATTGTACAATACATATTTGCAGGCTAAATATATATATACTGCTCAAAAACATTAAAGGAACACTTTTCAATCAGAGTATAGCATCAAGTCAATGAAACTTCTGGGATATTGATTTGGTCAGTTAAGTAGCACAGGGGGTTGTTAATCAGTTTCAGCTGCTTTGCTGTTAATGAAATTAACAACAGATGCACTAGAGGGGCAACAATGAGATGACCCCCAAAACAGGAATGGTTTAACAGGTGGAAGCCACTGACATTTTCCCGTCCTCATCTTTTCTGACCGTTTTTTTCACTAGTTTTGCATTTCGCTATGGTCAGTGTAACTACTGGTAGCATGAGGCGAAACCTGGACCCTACAGAGGTTGCACAGGAAATCCAACTTCTCCAGGATGGCACATCAATGTGTGCCATTGCCAGAAGGTTTGCAGTGTCTCCCAGCACTGTCTCAAGGGCATGGAGGAGATTCCAGGAGACAGGCAGTTAGTCTAGGAGAGCTGGACAGGACCATAGAAGGTCCTTAACCCATCAGCAGGACTGGTATCTGCTCCTTTGAACAAGGACAAACAGGATGAGCATTTCCAGAGCTCTACAAAATGACCTCCAGCAGGCCACTGGTGTGAATGTCTCTGACCAAACAATCAGAAACAGACTTCTTGAGGGTAGTCTGAGGGCCCAATGTCCTCTAGTGGGCCCTGTGCTCACAACCCAGCGCAGTGGAGCTCGATCGGCATTTACCATAGAATACCAGAATTGTCAGGTCCACCAATGGCACCCTGTGTTTTTCACAGATGAGAGCAGGTTCACCCTGAGCACATGTGACAGACGTTGAAGGGTCTGCAGAAGCCATGGAGAATGTTATGCTGTCTGTAACATCATTCGGCATGACCAGTTTGGTGGTGGGTCAGTGATGGTCTGGGGAGGCATATCCATGGAGGGACGCACAGACTTCTACAAGCTAGACAAAGACACCTTGACTGCCATTAGGTATCAGGATGAAATCCTTGGACCCATTGTCAGACCCTACGCTGGTGCAGTAGGTCCTGGTTTCCTCCTAATGCACGACAATGCCCGGCCTCATGTGGCAAGAGTATGCAGGCAGTACCTGGAGGATGAAGGAATTGAAACAACTGAATGGCCTTCACGATCCCCTGACTTAAACCCAATAGAACATCTGTGGGACATTATGTTTCGGTCCATTATGCGCCGCCAGGTTGCTCCTCAGACTGTACAACAGCTCAGGGATGCCCTCATACAGATCTGGGAGGAAATGCCACAAGACACCATCCGTCGTCTCATTAGGAGCATGCCCGACGTTGTCAAGCATGCATACAAGCTCGTGGGGGCCACACAAGATACTGAAAAGCATTTTGAGTAGCAGAAATTACGTTTTGAAAAATGGACTAGCCTGCCACATCTTCATTTCACTCTGATTTTAGGGTGTCTACACAATTGAGCCCTCTGTAGGCAGAAAACTTTTATTTCCATTAAAAGACTTGGCATCCTTTTGTTCCTAAGACATTGCCCTGTTGTTATTTGTATAGATATCCAACTTCATATTGAGATCTGATGTATCAAATGTGGTTCTTTAAAGTGTTCCTTTAATTTTTGTGAGCAGTGTATATTATATATATATACACATATATATATATATATATACACATATATATATATATATATATATATATATATATATATATATATATATATATACTATATATATATATATATATTCTGTCCTCATTTTCTTTTGTGATATTCACTTACATATTCACTGTTGTAGTGCTAAGTGTTCCCCACATTATTTAAATTACATAATCTGAAAGGCATACTGGATATGCAGATATTGCTTTCTAAATAAGCATAGCCATGATAAATGTCAATATTTGATGCATATGCGAATTATTTGGAAAAACATTCTTCAAACATTACCATGAAGACAAGTTTAAAAGGATAGCAACAGCATGAAAAAGACTACATTTCATGCAAAAATGTATATTTTCACCTCTAAGTTGGATACTATTACTATACTAAATTTTCTTTATAAATATCAAAATAATCTGATGAGTCTAAAGATAAGCATTTGGCTTCATAATTTAATAAAGAAAACACTGTATATATTCATCTTCTAATATAAAAAGGTGTATCTCATTTTGTTGCTGAACACTTTCCTGCACATACGTATTTACTGTATATAATGTAATACTTACATACTTTGATTTTGCCAGAAATGTTTCTCCATATTGAGTACATAAGAAGGACTGATTAAACCACCTCAAATTTGGTGGTGTTTGGCAGCCACTGTATTTAAGAAGCTGACTTCTTCACAAGCTTTAATCCATTCTAGTTTCTCAGGTTTTAACAGCTCCATCCACTTCTGCTTTAAAGTATGAGTCTGAAGCATATTGTTCTCAGGATGAGGTTCAATTGAATCACAATGACATGATCTATCAATCCATTTTCTTAACCCACTTATCTATGGCAGGAATGCAGGGCAGCTGGAGCCTATCCCATCAATCATTGGGCACAAGGCTGAAACACCATTTTTGGGTTATAACTAATACTTATTGTATCCAGACAAAATTAAAAAGTAATGTAACTGCTGAATAAAGTATCTAATATCCCTCCATCTTGTATACTCACCTTGTCTATTGCAGAGAGGGAGATGCACACTATAATTTCAGCTTTAGGTTTGGGGTAGGAATCAGCTGCAAATGAAATCCAATTCACTGCAGGACACATGTACCTGTTTTCAAGCTGAGCCAATCTGGACTCTGTGGACCAAGACATCCAACCCCCAACCCCGAGTCATGGACAATGAGTAATACTCTCGGTGAGAGACTGGGCTGAGCATTGAACTGATATGTCTGGAGCTCTAAGGAAGCCACTGTGCTGTCCTGGTCTTACCTACTTTTCTAAATATAAAGAACAGACTTAGTTCTGCGTATCAAGAATTTGGAAAGAAGGTTTTCAATAAAATAGGTCCACTGAAGTTTGTATAGTTTATGGAGATTATGAGAAGGTTTTCAATAAAATAGGTCCAGTCAAATCTGTATAGTTCATGGAAAGTTTGACATGAAAGACAGAAAAAACAAAATTTTGCTTATTTCAGTAAAATGCAAATGAATAAAATTAAATAAAATCTGCATTAGGAGATACCCATAAAGTGTATGTATTTTTAAAAATTAGGTTAGAGTATAATGTACCATAATTAGAATAAGTTAAACTACCTTTGAAGTAAACGAGAGTCTATGTGGAAGTTAAAGGCCATTTCTGCACCCATACAACCATATGCTGAACCCACTATGTCCAAACTTAAAAATGGATAAATGTTTAGAGGAATCTTTCTTTATGATGAGATCAATGCTACAGCTAATTAAGAATATCCTAGCATTAAAAATGCAAAAAAAAACAAAAACCAGAAACTAAATCTGGAAGAGGTGCTGCACACTTCTGCACACCAGGCTTATTTAGAAGCACATAGATTTCAAAAAACATTCCTCCATTGAAAGAAGTTGAAGAACCACAAGTAAGCCACAACATGAAAACAGGGCAAACATATCCAGGTAAGAAGCCCCCTAGTCAAAAATTACACTGGAATGGAGGGACAACACACCCTGTTCTGTCACCAACCAAGCTATTTCCAAAAAATACATTGCATGGCATAGGCAATTTAAGATTTCCCAGGTTTCTTAAGTAATTTGCTGGAATCTTACATCAGTTATAGACATTACAGATTAAGGGAAACACTAAGACTTTCTTACTACACAGAACAAATATAATTAAAGAACATCATAACTGATCAGGAAGAAGACCTCACTAACATTCATTTTTCACTATTTTACTTACCATGATAATAGGTACAAAGATCATTTTCTTCACATCTCTGTTCATTCTTAGAACACTATCAAATTGACAGTCTTGCAGTTAACTGCCATATATGCGAAACAGAATTCATTTAAATAAAAACAAGACATCTCATCTACATCGTTCACTTGCTATTTTTAGGGTCTTTCTTAAGGTACAAAGGCCACAACCACCCACATTTGGTTTAAAGTCATATTAGTGAAATTACCTAATGCATTTACTCTTTAAATTTCAGTGAAAGCTTTTTTAAATTTCAAAATAAAAGACCCACACAATGCTGTTATGATCACAGAATGTTTGTAAAAGCCATAAGACAAAAAATACAGTAATTCTGACTGAAAAACTAGTAATAGTAAAGCAATTACAAAACATATATATATATTAAACATTATAGTTTTGATGTTCAGTAATAAATGGCATTTTGTTATTTTTCGAGACCAATATTTAAATTGTGATTTTAATAGCTGACACACGAAGAAGCTTAGTGCTATGCCAAGGAAATATTACTGGCCTGTAAATAAAAGTGACTCTGATCTTCAAAGCTACATCTTAAATCAGTTTGGTTTATCACAATTCAAGGGTTCAATCCAAACTCCCGGTACTATGGGTGAAGTCCAGTCTCGGATTACATATGCATTATATAGCACAGCACCAATCATAGCATCTTGAACAAGGGATTAAAGCAGGAACCAACCCTGTACGAGACAGTAGTCCACCGCTGGGTACACTTGTAACAGAGCAAGTTTAAATTCCAAGCAAGTTTACATTGGCCAAATATGCTGGTGCTGGGCTGTGTTATATGAAAGGTAATCAGTATATCTGGGAAAAACCTAGAAGATGGTGCAGCTCTTTGTAAACTGTAACTGGAGCAGGATTTGACCTCAGACTGGAAGTGATATGAGGCAACACAGAGTCTGTTTTACTGCGTGTAGTCCAAATCATGTGCTGACTAGACTACACATTTACAATGTATAAAAGTAACAGATAAAGCTGTCAAGTTTAAGAAAATCTTATACTACTACAGCAGCTGTTAGTATCACTACAGGGTTCATCTTTTACATCAAAAACCATTACAGCTATAGGCAAAAATGTTCCCTTCCTATTGAACTAGCAATTAATATCTCCCCAATACTGATCCTCTTAAACCCCAGTACTCTATTATAAACAAATTCAATTCTTTCACCAGGATAGATTTACCTGATTTATATAAAATAATTTCTCAACTGAGACCCTCCACCTGTGTTCTTGTCCCAATACCAACAAATTTTTTCAAAGAAGTATTGGATGTGCTAATTGATAGTATTCTTGACATAGTAAACTCGTCATTAGATACAAGTTTCACTTTTGAATGGAAATACTGAAATAAATCCACTTTGTCATGATATTCTAATTTTATGACCAGCACCTGTATACCTACCCCATATGTTTTGGTCACTGCTTCAGTTACCATTATCATTTTCGGTAGGCATTGCTTATCTGCTGCTATTAAATCAATGTCATCTTCAAACTTTAGGTTCTTAATCTTTCAACCACCGATCGAAGCTCCAGTATCACGTGTTCCAAGATGATGAATCCTAAGATGATGAATTCATAAAGATGATGGAGATAAATGGCATCCATGTTGAAGATCAGTTTTGGTATTAATCCATGCAATTAGCTTACAATTTATTGCCACTACAAGTTTGGCCTGCTTGGTGATATCCACAATTGTCCTATGGTATCCAAAGTATCTCATTATTGCACATAGTGCTTATTGACAGGCATACTGTCAAATGCCTTCTTAAAATCACTGTGTGTACTTTTTTGTATTTTTGTACTTAGTATCTGCAGTGTGCCACCTGGTAACATTTCACTTGTGACATTTCTCAAGGTATATGTATTAATGATCAAAAATAAGTATATAAAGGGTTAAAAAAAGTAAAACTATTAGATATTTATTATGCTTGTCTTTAGTTATACATACAGTATATTACCTGTCTAGCAAGAATTCATTTATAGCTCTAAACACAGTATGTGGCAGTATTTAGGATATACTATTTCTTCGGGATTCGTGAGCACGGTGTACCTTTGTAAATAAAGAAAAATTATTTTGCTACAGGCTCTGTAGATTTGTTTTCTATTCCTGTTACAAGAACTGTTTGATAACATTTCAGAACTGGTATACTGTAACATGAGCTGTCACAAGTACTGTAAAGATATTGTAATTTTCTAATCATTTAATGTAGTTTAACTGTTCTGTTTCATTGTTTATTTTAGACCACCCATACAAGTAAATGTCATCAGACTGCAGAACTAGATTTTTACATCTAGAAAATATACAGTATAATAAAAGGATTGGCTATACTGTCACCATCTGTGCTCTATTACTTTTCGAACGGAATCTCTGAGGACTATCAAACCACCAAATTTCACCTCTAATAGGGACTCAGTACAACTGCCTGACTCCTGTTAACTCTGCTGCATTGTTTTATATTACTTTCAGACAATACTTTATGGGTGGTCTCCCAGATCCCAGGATGCACTGTAAATAGCTTCACTGGGGCTCTGTCTAAGCTGAATGTCCTTGTTTATTTGCTTATTTCAGGTGTAAGTTCATAGTTTTACTTGTGAGCTAGAACTGTTTCCATTTAAAGAAGTTTGTTCTTTATCTTATTATCCATCCTTATTTCAACTGTGGGTTGATATAAATTTTGGATACATGCACATATTTTTCTGTCCTTTTTTTCCATACAATTTGCAAGCATAGTATTAAAAGGATTGCTTATGTGCCAGTTATGAAACCTTACAAAATACTCAAAGTCTGGATTTCTGCTTAATCTGTTAACTGGTTAGCACAAACTTTATACCTTTGACATTTATTGAATGGCATATTAAATACTATGTACTGTATATTATGCCTGTTTTATATTATTGTAATATTAGTATTCTGCATTAGTATTAACATTATAATTTATGAAATTTATAGGAAAACCCTATCATACAAGATAGAAGTCATTTTTTGCTTTTGATATACAGTACTTATGATCCATAGAATTCTTAGCAACCTAATCAGTGGAAAGTGAACTAGCCCAAACAATGGATTTAAAAGGAATTGTTTCTAATTTCATAAAGTCAGCAAAAAAAAAAAAAAATGAATTTCAGTGATTAGTATCTTTGTAATAGTGAAAAAAAAACTTATACTGTGTGTATATATATATATATATACAGTATATATATATATATACATACATACATATACATACACACACACACACACATTTTATAATATTGCCAAGGGATTTTTTCAAGTCCCAAGTGACAAGACTATTGCCAAGAGATTTTTTCAAGTCCCGTTCTCCTCTCAACCATTTCAGGGTAACGGCCCATGCCCACGGTCCTCTCACCTCTCATTCGTGTGAATGCTTTTGTCAGACACAGTTCCTGCGCTCTCAGCTCTTATAAATTTTTATGTTTTCCTTACTTTAAGTTCCCAATAAAAGAAGACTTATTACGTCCAAATCTTATTGAAGAAATTCATCCCAAAGGATTATCAACAGAAGAAATGAGCATAAGAAACAGTGAAGTCAAACGAATTAATGCGAAAACTGTTGATCGGTTACACGGCAAATTGGTTACATGCGTATCAATAGACTATGCTGAAACAGTTGGTTTGAAACAGGTGATGGTGCAGAAGATGAAAACATCGACTTACAACATCCCGTAGAATATCTACAACCATTAACACCATCCAATCTTCCACCAGCCGTATTACTGTTGAAAGAAGGATGTATCGTAATGTTATTGCATAATTTATGTATGAGTAATGGGTTATGCAATAGGACAACATTAGCTGTATTCAAAATTGGTCAAAAAATTCTGACATGTAAACTTTTAGCAGGCGACAAGAAAGGTAAAGGTGAAGAAAGGAGATCTTGAAATGCCCTTTAGAATAGCTTTTGCTATGACAATTAACAAATCACAGGGACAAACAATCGAAAAAGTCAGTTTATTTATTAGAGAGAAAGAAACAATATTTACTCATGGACAGTAATACGTTGCATTGTCACGATGCAAGTTCAAACACGGAATCAAAATTCAATGCAACATTGTTGAAAAGTTAATTCCAAATGTTGTTTTTACTGAAGTTTTACAGTAAAAGTGTAAGTTTAAAAAGTATTTACATGTTAATTTCAAAGCCAAACGAAAACATAAAATGCAACAAATACCTCTAATGCAACATGAAACATAATTTTCTTTCAATTTATTATACAGTATTTTACATTTTTTACTATGGTTAATTACTCACTGTAATGTGAAATAGTTAGTTCTATTATGCATATGTAATAATTCCCACAAAAATAACAATCTGTTTAAATTGTACATCCGCTTCCCCATATGCAAACGACAGAGCCGTGAAGTAGCTAGTGCATATCAACCGCCTGGGGGTTGGCGAGCGATGTGAGCGGGGGCAGAGCCCCCTAGTGCATATATATTTTAGAAATGGTATTTTTTGCAAAATGTAACCTATTTAGTATTGTTATACTGTTATATTTATATATTACTTGTATCTAAACATTTTTGAGTAAAATACACTCTGTTTGCCTACTGCCTGTTGCAACCTGGTATTTTCTTTTGGTATTATTTAATAAGGATTGTGAGATTCATTACAACAAATAAACATCTATAGTCCACATAAAATGCATACATGAACATAAATATATGAATTGATTCATAATCAATTTAAACAACCAGATTAAAACTAAATGTTATATAAGTAACACAGCTCAAAGAGAAAAAATTCAAAATAATCCATCATTCTATGAAATAAAATGTTCATTAAAGTGTCATACTAAATGGGCAGGGGCATATGGTTTGAGCACTTGTGGCTTCACCTTGCGCAGCATAAAAACTAGAGCCCGCCCAGGAAACATTAATTTTGTCATGAAGAAAAATATATGTGTAATTATTTTTCATCTTTATACAATACTATCACTAATGGTTGTTAAGAAGTTAAAAAAATAACGTCGGACTTGGACTCCAGAAAGCGTAAACAAATATCCCACCTAAATTTTTTTTTATATGTTACTTACCCTATGTAGTTTATAGTGATGGCCAAGAAAAATATTTAATTTCATGTTTTCATATGAAGAGAACATCCATAGAAAAAGAAAAAATATTCGTGTTACTCCTGTTGCATAACCCATGCTGTATGTCTGTTTTTCTGTCATATGCTCAAAACATAAAAAATTTCAATTTTTGTCCAAATATTATTAATAGTTGTTTCTGGAAAAATCAGCACACATCATAAACAGGAAAGGCATTCCCATAATACTGAGTTTTTGGAGGGTTAATGTCATGGCATTATAGCATTACATTCAATTATTTATACTGTTTCTATAAAATTATTGATTATATTATCTCTGTACTATATCTGCTATATTATCCTTGTAGTATATTAAACTACAGGTACTATACTTTTTTTTTTTAAACAATCATAGCTCAGGTGGGCCAGTTTTGCTGTCACACTGTCCTACTGAACTGGATTAACCTTGCGGGTTGCTTTCCAGCATGTGTTCAATGACCTGAATGGTCTAAATATTGCAGATTACAACATCTCAGAGTTTGGTCAGGTTCATTGTATTCTTAAGTCACCATAATAGACTGGGTATGTCTGAGTGTTTCCAGCAATGTATTTTGCTTGGTGTTGGTTCCTACCTGGCACCTGGTAAGGGCTTTGGCTCTCCACAATCCTAAAACTACACTAATTGTGTCCAGTAAATAAAAATATAGATGTTTAAGAAGATATTGTCAAAATGTTTAGTACTGTGACCTTACAGCTCCACGGACTTAATCAATTTCTGTTCTAGTCAATATGAAGTTTGTGTGCTTTCTTTGGATCTTTTAGTTTTCTCCTGCATGAATGAATGTGAAATTAACTGGCAAACATCAGTCCTCTGATAACCCCAAAGACGTGCATGTTAGTTCACTGGTAAATCTAAACTGGTTCATTGTATGTGTGTGTGCGAATGAGAGAGAGAGAGACGGCACCCTACAATGGACTGGTGCAATGTCCAGGGCTTTCTCCTGCCTTGAACCTGATGCTGGAATAGTTCCCAGCTTCCCCATGACTGAGTTAAACAAGTATGAGATTTACGTAATTTCAGAAAAAAGGTTGCCTATGTGTAGCTTGTATATTTCTCCCCATGTCTACATTTTTCCCCTGGTACTATGCTTTTTTACTGTTCAGTCTCAAACATGTATGTTAGATTAACTACCAACTCTACAAAGAGTAACTGGGCAAGCATATACATAATTGTGTTCGGCAATTGACTGGCGTCTCATTCAGTGCCTCATGTCTGAGGGCATCAAAACAGGCTCTGGATTCCCACAACTCTGGTACAGAACAAGATGGTTTAATATTAAAATGATGTATGGATTTCAGATCATTCTACATCATAGCTGTCCTAAAGATAGGTGGCAGCTTGCACTGGAATATGCCAAGTGCAATAAACAATAATCAGAACTGATCAATAAGCTTAAAGAAATAAAATGTAAAGAAGATAAAAAAAATATACCAATACCAGCAATATCATAGGCTTTAATATCTAACTAACATAATAAAGAGTATAAATCCAGTACATTTATATAAAGAGATGGGACTTGGATTTCACACCAGTAGTTACTCTGCCTAAAAAACATGTTGTTGCAAAAGTACATTCTCGATATCAGTATTAAGGCCTCAGGAAATAATACACACTATATTTAACACAAATAAAGCTAGTGTGTGTTGTATGAATGAACAACTTCTTTAACAGGTTTGACCACCCTAACCCACTCTCACCGCGGAGTACTGCATCCTCCAACCATCCTGCTGATACCAGCATAGGAGAGACATACCCACCCACAATTACAGCAGCGCAGGTGAGCAGAGAGCTGAGGAGACTTTGTGCCAGCAAAGCAGTTGGTCCAGATGGAGTATCGCCATGACTGCTGAAGGCCTGTGTGCAGGAACTGGGGAGTTCTCTACAGCGCATATTCAACCTGAGCCTGGAACAGTCCCAAAGATATCACGTCCTAGTGAGCTAAATGACTTCCGGCCTGTTGCTCTGACATCACATGTGATGAAGACCATGGAGCGGCTGCTGCTTCACCACCTGAGGCCACAGGTCCACCACGCACTCGACCCTCTGCATTGCGCATACTAGGAGAAGGTGGGAGCAGAGGATGCCATCATCTATATGCTACACCGATCCCTCTCTCACTTGGACAGAGGCAGTGGTGCTGTAAGAATTATGTTTCTGGACTTCTTTAGTGCCTTCAACACCATCCAACCTCTGCTCCTTACAGACAAGCTGACAGAGATGGGAGTAGATTCAAACCTGGTGGCATGGATCGTGGACTATCTTATAGACAGACCTCAGTTCGTGTGTCTCGGGAACTGCAGGTCTGACATCGTGGTCAGCAACACAGGAGCGCTGCAGGGGGACTTTCTCCGGTGCTGTTCAGTCTATATACATCAGACTTCCAATACAACTCGGAGTCCTGCCACGTGCAAAAGTTCGCTGACGACACTGCAATTGTGGGCTGCATGAGGAGTGGGCAGGAGGAGGAGTATAGGAAGCTAATCAAAGACTTTGTTAAATGGTGCGACTCAAACCACTTAAACCTGAACACCAGCAAGACCAAGGAACTGGTGGTGGATTTTAGGAGGCCCAGGCCCCTCATGGACCCCATGACCATCAGAAGAAACTGTGTGCAGAGGGTAGAGACCTATAAATACCTGGGAAAGCAGCTGGATGACAAATTGGACTGGACTGCCATTACTGATGCTCTGTGTAAGGTCAGAGACGACTATACTTCCTTGGAAGGTTGGCGTCCTTCAACGTCTGCAATAAGATGCTGTAGATGTTCTACCAGACAGTTGTGGCGAGTGCCCTCTTCTATGCGGTGGTGTGCTGGGGAGGCAGCATAAAGAAAAAGGATGTCTCACGTCTGGACAAACTTGTTAGGAAGGCAGGCTATATTGCAGGAATGAAACTGGACAGTTTGACATCTGTGGCAGAGCGACGGGTGCTAAGCAAACTCCTGTCCATCATGGAGAATTCACTGCATCCACTGAACAGTGTCGTCTCCAGGCAGAAGAGTAGCTTCAGTGCTCCACTGACAGACTGAGGAGATCGTTCGTCCCCCACACTATGCGACTCTTCAATTTCACCCGGGAGAGAAAATGCTAACATTATTCAAAGTTATTGTCTGCTTTTAACATGCATTTTTATTACTCTTTAATTTAATACTGTTTTTTGTATCAGTATACTGCTGCTGTATTATGTGAATTTCCCCTTGGGATTAATAAAAGTATCTATCTATCTATCTGAATTGTGACAAATGTTATGAAGCAAAATTAAGAAGTTCTGCCTTCCTGTGCTGAAGCCTTTTACAAAGGAAAATGAAATCAAAGAAAAAAGTACCATCGTTGCACTTCTCAAATTTGTGAATAAGCAAAGAAGGATTAATATAACACACAGAGACTTAACAATGATGAACTGAAATAAACAGATTTTAGAGTTTTAGACCTAACATTAAAAGACTTTTATATAGAAGTGGTTAAAATTACTAAAAAGACTGAGCTTCCGTACAACAGTTTTTAAAGAGTTTAGCCATTGATTTTATATTGTATAAATCTTATTTTTCTGAGAATCAATCAAAACATGTTTTTTGGAGCCATTATGTATTTAAATTAGCTATACCTAATAATCAAGTATACTCTAAATACATTTTATTTTGTATTAAAGAGCTGCATCATTTCAGAATGTATAACTCAGAAAATGAACTGAAAAGATAAAGAACCAAACAATCCCTTTCAATAACATCTGGCTCTTCTGTTTATCTAAAATCTATGTTGCTAAAGAAAGTCTTTCCTGTCAGCTCTTATTGAAGAAGAAATATTTTTTGGCTATCATTATATCACTTGTAACTTTGTGAGGAAGTCATTCCTTGTCTTCCACCTTTAAGGTGCTTCCATGTGCAGTACTTTCTGTTGTTGTCCTTTAAAGGCTTTACATTGCAGTCTGGTGAGAAACAAATGTTACTGAATTGGACACACCCAGAGAGGTGCTCCTGCAGAAGAAGTAAAATTTTGATTTATATTATCAGTCGTTGCACTACAATCGTAACTAAATAAAATGCCACCTGTATCATTTGTTTTGGCATGTATCTTGTACTTTAAATTATGTCAATGCATTTTTCATACTATACATTATTGACGATTAACCTACTAAAGTTATTTGTTTAGTCCCGCTGGGCTCTATGCTAGTGTTATTACACATATACTACAGATATATGATAAAAGGAAGTAAACATGAGAAGACGGCAAATAACATTTTGTTTGGAAAGCTAATTCTGAGACAGCAAAATGTAAAATATTTTTGAAAGTGCAGTCTATATGCCAGAGCCTAATGTACTCATCTTCATGAGGAAAGCCACAGTATCTTACTGAAAATCCACAGTCATGAGCAGAACATGCAAACTCCACACAGGATTTGCACTGACAGGGATATGAAACCACAATCAGCATTTGCTATATCAAACACATTTTTTAAAAGCATTGCTACATAATTTTTAATTAATTCAATCAGGTTAGATCATCTGCTTCAAACTACTGTACAAAAAAAAACCAAGTAATATTTACTGTAAATTAAGTTATACATGCAGTACTCCAGAATACACCACAAGAGTCATATAGTATTAAAAAAATAAAAAGGGAGTTGATTTATTAGTGCACATTGTTTCATTGCCTAGTTTAAAATTTTAAATGTATACACCCCTGAAAAACTATTATATATATCATATATTCAGATATGATTTGGGTTATCAAATTGTATTTTATATAAAATTAACCATTGTAGAATGTAGAATTAACCTATGTACAATGACAGAGCAGGTCAGTGAGATGTTACAATTTTTACCCCAAGAGAATACATCGTTTCCTGATAAAATCTGTAACTTTCACTGCTGTCAACATTCCTTTGACTTTAGGATTAAAGACAGAAGAATAAATACAATTATGAATTCAGATTCACAACAACTTTGAATAAAACTCAACTTTGTAGGAAAAGCTTGTGTGATACTGATGAGAACAGTGGTGGGATGGGTCCGTAATCTGTCGGGACACCTGTTGTAACCATAAAGACGCATTTTTTGTATTTTAAAATTAAAGAAAGTGCCCACTGTATCCAAATAGAGTTCACAAAGGAATTGGCAATTACATATTTCTTTATAGCAATGTCCGAAAGGGCACAAAATAAAATGAACATGTGTGGAAGATAAACACAACTAGATTTAGAAAAAAGGCATCTTAGCATTTGGCAGAAGACTGATGTACGTAATATAAAATAAAATGCAAACATCAACCAACTTTCCAAAAAAAATAGCCACTAAAGACAAACTAATTATATGTTCAGATAAATATGATCCCTTTATAGATACATGCATACATACAGATATACTGTACATACATACGACAGACTGACATATTACACATACACCTACCACTTTTAATATGACAGAAAAAGAACGGAAGTGTGTTCCGGAAGTTGTTCTTATTGTTGGTAGATGCGCATCGCTCGATCCCTTTTAGACAGCTTGCTTTCGTGTGGCTATGAAACGTGCGTTCTGATTGGTCCGGGTTAGGCCATGTAACCAATCACCGCGAGGCTACGATGGAGGAAAGAATAAATGCAAGATGGCTCCTCATATAAAACCAGGCTTCTGGGTTCTTTCCAGTGAACATCAAATTTACTCTTTATTTCTAATTTGGATTAAATGTAGTATTAGGTCCTGCCCAGAAGGATAAAGTTGTTTTCTTAATAATCCCAAAACATAGCTGAAAGTTTAACTTTAGGCATTCCTTTTAGGTAGATCGATAGGGAACATGTTATCCAAGGCTATGAATTAAAAGCAGCCCGATCGCTACCATCCTGAAGGTGGATGGTCCTCGCTGGAGCTGGGCCTCTCGTTTGCCATACCAGTGCTAAGACCTTAGCACCGCCGTGCTGCAGCTTAACAAAAAAAGGAGTAGTGCTGGGCCCCACATGGTGATTTTTTGTCTTTGAGAAATCCAAGCAAGATCGAATTTTTTTTTTCACTCACTGCATTGGTAATGGCCGTGTCAAGGTGGGATTTCGTTCTTACTCTTCTTTATTTTACTTGTGTAGTGTTATGTTTATGGGGTTCGCTTATAGTAACATTTGTCCTTTTTTCGCATTTTATATGCTTTCTTGGCAAGGCATGCTTTTTTCTCGCCTTACCCTTCGTTTAGATATTCCTCTTGGTTATATGTTCCATTCTTTTCAGTGGATTCCAAATAATTGAACAAGAGGGCACAGATCGGAGTTATGCTTTTAAAAATATACAATTCTTTCTAAGTACTTGCATAAACGTCTGATCGGTATGTCATGTCACGGTTCAGCCACATTGTTTAACTACTAATTCTTCGTCACCATTCTTGCCATTATCCTCACTTAAGAAGACTTGATTGGAATTTTTTTTTGTTAATTATTTTATCTTTTAAGCACATACATGGTTCCTTTAATATTTAAACACGATTTAAATAATGAAACTAATTATTTGATCAGTGTCATCCAGTTGTGCTTTTTAATTTCAGTTTCAGCATATGTTTTGTTTCTAACGTGCTGCTTTCTTTAGCACACTCCTAGGTTTTAATCGACTTCTATAGCCTCTCAAATTTGTAAATCAGACATCATAATTTGATACAGCACCAATTGGTCACAATGTTGAGCTAACTTCTAAAGTGTGTGTGTGTTAAATAAATAAATAAATAAATATAATAAAATATTACAATTATTTTTAATTTAAATAATACTGTGTGGTATCTACGTTTTGTGACCATGTTGTGTGTGTGTGTGGTGTTTTTTTTTTTTACTGCTCAGTTTTGCTGGCATATAATACCCACTCACTTTCTGCTCCAGTATTAACAAATTATTCAAAATGTTTGTTTTGACAGCCCTTAGGAAAAATTATAATAACAGCTACTGTTATGCTTTGATTTAAAGTCTCTTTTAGTCTCCGTTATAGCTGTTATATTGAACGTGAACAGAAAATAAAAATGTATAAGTTTGTTAAACTAACAAGAAAGTACAGTATGTAACTGGGTAAGGTATAAAAAAGTTTAATTTATCAGTAAATGAAAGTAGAGTTTTTGTTGTATATTTGTATTTAACTTGATTCAGTATTTCTCTTTACTGTTTTTTTTGTCTATTTCATGCTTTTGCGAAATTCTTGGACTGATGACATACTAGTAAAAATAAAGTGTTAGTATGTTAAATCAACATGCATAGATGCTATTAAAGTAGCTGTTTATTTGGAAATGTATGTGTACTTGCCCCCTTTGAATATTTTGTATTTTTCTATTTTTATTTGTATTTTTTTTTTGTGGAGCATCTTGCAGTTTACCATTTGTTTAAATTTTAGAGAACAGATCCATTGACGATTTTTTAATGTATTAAATAAACCGAAGAGTGATTTTTTTTTTTTTTTTGCATGCAAGCACAAGGTTGTGATCACGTCTCATAACTTCATTGAACTGACATGTCTGGGCTGGTGAATGATATTTGGTAATTTTATTATTTCATAATCATTTCCTTAATGTCTTCTACCATTCCAAGAAAAGATTTGCAAAGATGGCCTTCTTTCAGCTGCAGACCAGTTCTTTCTTCATGGTATCATCACAACTACGATGAAGAAATTGTATACTTAACATTGCCTTTTTGAAATATAATTCTGAGAAATATGCAAGATGAAGACCGTAAATGTAGGCAACTGTAAAGATCTAATGCTTGAGTGACAGACACATATCCAATGGCAAATACTGAATTTTTGACTTGATCTTGTCAGCTATCCCTGGACCTAGAAGTCACTCCAGAAATGATAGTTGTCCCTAACTTTTAAGTGCTAGCATATTTTTCCTGTTGCTGAAAAAATATTAAGTACACTCAAAACAGATTCCTTAGCATTGCTAAATCAGTTAGTAGCAATTCTGTAGAAAATGTGTGATTAAATGAAGTATGTAGGTTTGATTTGTTTGTCACTGCATTCCCTAAATTTTATATTATACATACATTTGGGTTTAGAATCTTCATGACACTTTTTGAATACTTAAAGACCCAGAATTCAAATTCCATGATTTTTATATGTACATAAAACTGATAAAATGAAAACAAATACCCATACATGAGTCTTTTGCAGTTTTAAATGAAATTTAAAGTTCATTTATGTAATTTATATTTTCAGCATATGTCCTTTCCTGAAAGTGCATGCCCACAAACTATGGTTTTAAAGAAAGAAGAATAATCCAAAAATGCATGTTGTTCTACACTGCAGGGAAGCCCCAGAACAGCAACGACCTTCTGTGGGAGACACACCCTTACTAAAATGTCTTTTATTAAGATATTTCAATGCATCATAACTTTGTTGCACATTTATGAACTGTTGTCCAAATCGCCCTGCACTCTGAGTTAGAATAAGCAAGTTGGATAATGTTATGTTGCTTTCTAAATGTATAAAGGTAATTTTCTTGTGCTGCAAGGTGTAAAGAAAATACATTTTGTACAGGACCAGGTCTGGAGAACAGCATAAAAGAATTCTGAAAGCATTACGTATGTCCTGGTGCTCCAAAGACTACCATTAAAAACTGGAGAAATGTAGCAGCACCAGAGTATTACAAAATTCATTCTTTCTCTCCAAAGTTGATACCCAGGCAAGAGAAAGCTCATCTGGAAGTGTCCAAAAAGGCCAATTGAAACATTAAGGAGCCGTGTGAATCTATAGTAGTAACTGGTTACTTCTTTTGTGTCAAAAAGCATCTCATGTACAGTGCAGTAGACGTCCTCTAAAAGGAATTTTTTTTTGGGAGTGTTCACTTTAAATGGGATATCTTTTTCCTAAACTAAACTGAGTGGCAGTGTAAAACCTAAATAAAAAAAATAAATAAAATCATGGTCTAAGACCACAAAAATGCCCCTTCAGTAGTAACATAATTAAAAATATCAGATTCAAAAACTTAATCTACATATCTTTGGACTGTGGAGTGGAACCTGCAGAAAGTCCATATGGACATTGGTGAACATGACAGCTTCATACAGACATCCCCACATTAGTTAATGTGGGTTCAGAAGATTAAAAAAAATAATAATAATAAAATTAGGCAGTTATTTCTGTTTTTACCATCCTGGCCTGAAAATAAACTGTTTGGCAAAAGTAGAGCAATGCTAAATCTGGCAGAATTGCTGAGTAGATATTAATGATACAAAAGCAGATTGGTTACCCACACAATTTAAGTATATACTGTTAACTTGGCCCAAAATAAGAATACTCTTTATGTGTTTCGCAGTATATTTCTTTTTAAAGCCATCATACACAGTAGTTGTGTTATATTGTGCATATGAGGCATTTGAAAACCTCTTTAGAAAATATTGTTTCAAAAGTAAAATAACAGTTTACATTTAATAAAAGCACAGAATCAACACAGTATTGTACAATATGTAGATTCATATAAATGATGTAAATGTGTGTTATTTAAATAAGGTCAGTATTTTTCAATTCATAGTTATTTTTTTAACAGTCATGGTATATATTAATTTGCCATGTAAAATAATATAAACAAGCATACAATTTTAAGGCTTTTTCATTTATGTATAGATTCATTTTCCCTTAAACCCCAAGTAGCTTTGACTTGGAAATCATGGAACTTATCTTTTAATTCTTAAGATCATCAGCAGGTTGTAGATGTTGTTATACGTAGACTATATTACACATTTTTGGTTCATAGTGAATCTAAAATTCATGAATTTGATTAACAGTTTGGCTGATATTGTATATACAGTACATTATGCTGTGTTTTTTTGTAGTCACTCAGATATTATTTTTTTGTCCTTATTGTCAGGCTGTTTTGATGGGAGTAATTGTAAATCCAAGTGCTGGCAAGTAAACCTGCAACATTTTAATGGTTTTGCAGGAAATGTATAAGAAATTCTATTAGCTTAGTATAAATAAGTTGATTTACATTTAGTCTGAACCCTGCATTAAATGGACATAACTTTAAGAATTGGTTCCTGCACAGGCTACTGTGTGGATACAATCTGGCTTTCTTGTGACCCTAACATGGATCACAAAAATAGATGAATGTTCACAATATCTGGCTATAGTTGTTACTTTCTGCTTTGTGTTTATTTATTAAACACTGATTATAATGCTGTATACTATAGTCTAGCTGAAATGTCTTCAAGAAATTAGTAAGACTTCTGTGATTCTTGGTAAATGTTAGTTATTTTGTTTGTTTTTTAAGTTCATTTTTGGGAGCCTGAAACGCAGCAACTGTTTTATTCTTTTTTTGTTCACAGTTTAATGGTTCATGTCATTTGTTTAGGGATGTACTATCATTAGATAAGTCAAGACTAAGTCAGCTAATTGATCATACAATATTTAGTACTTTGTGAATTAAATGTTAGTGAGACAAAAACACATGATGCAATTGTAATTTACATTGAAGCACATTTTTGTTTTCTTTATTTGTTCCACTTACAGACTTGACAGGTTGTTTATTTTATTGGACACTGGGACCACACCGGTGACGAGAAAAGCGGCTGCTCAACAGCTAGGAGATGTTGTCAAACTGCATCCACATGAACTGAACAATTTGTTAGCTAAAGTAAGCTGAGCATGTCAACTACTTACATGAATTTTTTAATCCATGTTTCAATTAGTATTAAATCCTCTGCTGCACAGTTTATTATTGTTGTGTTGTCACGAGTACTGTGCATGATAAGATTGTACAGTTTGAATTCTAGTGGCATGCAGTAATTGTGGACTTTCCTGGTTCTCTTTCTCTTAAGTAAGGGTTTATTTTATTGGAACTTCTCATTTACTAACTTTTCTAGTAATTAAGTCAGGAATGTTTCCTCTTAGTCTTGCGGGGAAGCATAGCTGCTTTGGATCACTTCAGATTATTTTCTGCTTTGAACTGATTTTGTTTAATATACCACATCTACACTCAAATTATTTGAGTGCAAGCAGATTTAATTAAATGTAACAGTATGTTGTTGATCTTTTTAAAATAATTTTGTTGCATTTCGATGCATATATTTGTTGTCTAGTTTAATAGAGTTTAATGATTTTTTTCCCTTCCTAAATGATTCAGTAAAAAGTAGGTCATTGAGAAAGAACAAGTAGAGCTGTGACAGTCTACTATAAGGATTATCAGTCCACTGCAGATTAAAGCCAGTTTTCACTGATCCTTTGATATTAATCCAGGATTTGAAAATTATATAAATGCAGTGTTAATTTCTAACTTTATGGTAACTATGTTTTCTAAACTTGACTTGTCCTGTTTATTGTGCAGATGATGTTGTTTGGAAAATACATATTTTATTTTATAAGATGTTTAGAGAAGCAAGAAGTTCATTAAACAAGGAGTGTGATAATATATGTTGGATTAAGAGATCATGTACAATAAAAATCTGTCTCTCCTGGACTGCAGTTGAATAACTGTATTTTATTGATTCTAAAAGACTTTTTTTAATAAAAGAAGGTTCTAAATCCTAAAAATTGGCATGTCTTTTTGTATCCCACAAAGGTTTTAATTTATTTAAGAAGTTCTAACTGGGATACCCGTGTTGCGGCAGGTCAAGCAGTAGAGGCCATTGTGAAAAATGTTCCAGAGTGGAATCCAACTCCAAAGGTTAAACAAGGTAATGAAACTTACTACACCCAAAAAAGCATTCCCCCGCAAATTGTCATTTGCATTGGCATGACACTTCGAAAAAACAACATAATTTATTTATATAGCACATTTTCATACAAATTATGTAGCTCAGAGTGCTTTACATGATGAAGAAAGAGAAAAAAGACAAAATAAATAAGAAAATAGAATTAGGGAACACTAATTAACATAGAATAAAAGTAAGGTCCGATGGCCTCGGAGGACAGAAAAAAAACCAAAAAAACTCCAGACGGATGGAGAAAAAAATTAAATCAGCAGGGGTTCCTAGGCCACGAGACCACCCAGTCCCTTCTAGGCATTCTACCTAACAAATGACCTCGCAATCAGTCCTCATTGTATTCAGGGTTCACATAGAAGAACTTAATGATGACGGTCATGTTGACTTCTGGCCTTTAATCCACCAATGTAGGGACATCACAGTGCTTTGATCAGGTGGTGGTGGCACAGATCGCCACTACAGGAAACCAGAAAAAGAACAGAAGAGAAAGTAGATGTTAATATGGATTATGGAGTCCCCAGGAATGATATTGATAATTAAATGTATATACAGAGTATCAGGATTAAACTAAAATGAAGCCATGATAAAGCCATGCAGGAGTTAAGTAGATATTGAAGTACTGATTAATTAGCATTTGAACGTTGCTTTCTTGCTAGCATTCTAACTTTGTTTATAACTTCTTCCAATGTTTTTTTTCCTCCAACCTCTGTAATAATCTTGGGATTAATAAAGTATCTATCTATCTATCTATCTATTCCGTACTTTATTTCACATCACACTTTCCTAAAACAGATTTACTGTCTTGAATAGATTAAATGAGCATGTGTGCAACTCCCAAAAGGAAGCCAAATAACTGGAGTATTGCTATATTTTGTAAATAAACAGAGAATGGATTTTAAAAGCATCCCCTGATGAGCGTTTCAACACAGAATTAAAATAGAGCTGTAAAATTACTTTAACAAAAATATTGCATAGTAAATGGAATTCATAGTTTTTACCAGTGACAGAATAGAAGTAAGATGTCAATTAAAAGTGAACATTTTCATCTTACCATAAATGTAATATTTTTTACATTTAGAATATCCATCCATCCATCCATCCTCTTCCACTTATCCGAGGTCGGGTCGCGGGGGCAGCAGCTTAAGCAGAGAGGCCCAGACTTCATTTAGAATATGTGCAATTTAATATGCAGGTGTCAGCATTTAAGAGAAAAAAGACATGTCACAGTCCTTAAAGAGTAAGATGGATTCAATAGCATTCTCTGGGTAGGCACTCTGGTTTCAGTCTCTTGATGGGTTAACTGGTGACTCTAAATTGATGTGATGTTGTGGTTCCTGCCATACTTGGGACTCCTGGTCAAAGTCTGGCTCCCTCCTAGCCAATATTTGGAGTAAGTGGGCTCAGTTTTACATGAGCGTGGTCAGATATATATATATTTTTTTGCTCCTGCACTTTTCATTTTGGCCAGTACACCTTCCTGCTTTTACTTCTATCCTCAACCTTCCTATATTACCTAAACAATTATCCATAGTCGGTCCACAATCAAAGTAGCTAAAAGAACTGCAAATTAAGCTAAAAACGAAATTGACAACTTTGTTGATACCTCTCCACAAAAAGAAGAACCCACAATTATCTCTGAAATAACTTGAAACTGACAAAACTGATTGGCACCCGTCATTGTTAATTTCATATTTAACAGAACTCGGACTTTGCTTTAGAGTCATTGACAAAAATGATGGGACCCGTAGCCTAATATATTGTTGCACAACCTATAGAAGAAATACTGCAAATAAGCGATTCCTGTACCTCTGAATAAGACCTCTGCACCTGTCCCAGTTTTCCACAGCAAACTGCTCCAGCTGTGTCAGGTTTCACGGGAGCCTTCTCCAGACTTCATATTTAATTTCTTTTCATAAATGTTCAATAGAATTAAAATCGGGGCTCATAGAATCCCACTTCAGAATAGTCCAATGTTTTTGTTCTTAGCTATTCTTGGGTGCCTTTAGCTCAGTTTTTTGATCATTGTCTTGTTGGAGGATACATGACCTGCCACTGAGACAAAGCTTTTTAGCATTGGGGAATAAGTTTCACTCCAGAATATCTTGATAGTTTTGAGATTTTATTGTTCCCTGTACAACTCAAGGCATCCAATGTCAGATACAGCAAAGCAGCCCCAAAACATAACCATGCTTTCCCAATGTTTCAAAGAAAAGAAAACCTACTTTGAAATCTTCATGTCTTCAACTGTGAACGTAGAGCTGATGTGACTTGCCAAAATGCTCCAGGTTTGGCTCATCTGTTGAAAGGACTTTCTCCCAGAAGCATTGTGGCGTGTCAATGTGCATTTTAGCAAATTCCAGTCAGGCTTTTTTGTTTTTCTTTCAACAGCGAAGTCCACCTGGTGGTTCTTCCATTGAGCCTACTGGTTGCATGATTGGAGACGTGTGACACTAATTGAAGAAAATGGCTAGTTTGAAAAATTGATCTAATCCAATTATTGGTAATCTTTTCTGGGGTACCAACAAATGTGTCCTGGCCATTTTAGAATTTCTTTGAAGAATAAGCAATATTTGATCTCTCTTCACACTTGGTTTGCTTTACTCAATGACATATCAAAGGCAGCAGGTATACATGGGACAATTGTTTTTCATTTAAACACTTTTCAGGAGGCATATAGTGCTTTTTTCATTGAGCTGTAAGGGTACCAACAAATTTGTCTATGCCTGTAAGTCTGTTGTGCAGTGTCTGTAATAAGTAAATTGTTTCAAAAATATATATAAAAAGAAAAAAGTTGGCGTGCCCTAGGACTGTGATATTTTATCACTTCAAGAACAGCTTATTTTTTTTTTTGGGTAGCTCTTATGTTATTGCTAAATACTGATAAGTTAAGAAAGAAAAGACATTTTCCTTTTTAAATTCAGATTTCTACAGATCCCCTGGGACATGGTGCCTCTTTTGTAGTCCACCAAATTTTTTTTTCTAAATTTACATCTGACTAAATATGTATTCTGATTTGAAATTAACAAGTTTGTTTTACTAAAAAAGTAAACTGTTCATCCTAATTCTGAATTGAATTGTTGTTAACAAGCATACTCATCTTGAAAGTGGCACATTTTTTACTTGGATGCAAAAGTTTATTACAAATGTATCAGTCATTTATCATTTAAATATTGTTCTTTTAAAATTCAAATCTTAGAATTTTTAATTTACTAGGGGGGCACTGCCCCCTGCTTGCCTTGCTCGCCAACCCCTATGCGCTAGCCAATTTGCGGATCTGCCGTTCAGGTATGGGAAAGCAGATGTACGGTTTAAACAGATTATTCATGGGAATTGTTACATATGCATAATAGAACTATTTTACATTACAGCGAGTAATTAACCATAGTAAAAAAAAATACTAAAACGTAATAAATTGAAAGAAAATTATGTTTCATGTTGCGTTAGAGGTGTTCGTTGCGTTATACGTTTTCATTCTATTTGGCTTTGAAATGGACACACAAGTACTTTTTAAACTTACACTTTTACTGTAAAACTTAAGTAAAAACAATTTTTGAATTAATATTTCATCAATATCACATTGAATTTTGATTCTGTGTTTGGACTTCCATCGTGACAACACAACGTATAACTGCCCGTGGGTGAATATTGTTTATTTCTCTCAAATAAACCGACTTTTTCGAATGTTTGTCCCTGTGATTTAATTGTCATAGCAAAAGCTAATCTAACAGGAAACTGTAAAAGTTTTAATACGAATGGCATATCAAGATCTCCTTTGGTATCTGTTATCAGTGGAAGATGTTCTACATTACCTTTCTTGTCACCTTTTAAAATTTTACATGTCAGAATTGTTTGTCCAATTTTGAATACAGCTAATCTTGTCCTATTGCATAGCCCATCACTCAGACATAAATTACACAATAACATTACAAAACATCCTTCTTTCAACAGTAATTTGGCTGGTGGAAGACCCGTCAGTGTTAACAGTTGTAGATATTCTATAGGATATTGTAAGTAGATCTTTTCATCTTCCGCACCATCACCACCAACTGTTTCAGCATAGTCTATTGATACGCATTTTACCAGTTTGCCATGTAACCGATCGATAGTTTTTGCATTAATTCATTTGACTTCATTGTTTCTCTTTGCTAGGATTGCCCATGTACTCATTTCTTCTGTTGATAACCCTTCAGTATGAAATTCTTCAATAAGATTTGGACATAATAAGCCTTCTTTTAAACATAAACTGAACTTAAAGTGAGGAAAATGTAAAAAATTATTATAAGAGCTGAGAGCACAGGAATTGTGTCTGATAAAAGCATTCACACGAGTGAGAGGACCATGGGTGTGGTTGAAAATGGTTGAGAGGAGGGTGGGACTTGGCAGTAGTCTTGCCTCACGGGACTTAAAAAAAATCTCTTGGCAATAGTCTCCTCTCAAGATTTTCTTTTTTAATAGAGAGAATTTTTTTTTATTACATTTATCAGCCAAGACTATGTCAGATACAGTTGTGCTTGAAAAGCTAGATTTTTTTATATTTCTGTATAAATATCACCTAAAACATCATCAGATTTTTACTTAAGTCCTAAAAGTAGATAAAGAGAAACCAGTTAAACAAATGAGACAAAAATATTATACTTGGTCATTTATTTATTAAGGAAAATGATCGAACATTACATATTTGTGAGTGGCAAAAGTATGTGAACCTTTGCTTTCAGTATCTGGCGTAAACCTTTGCAGCAATAACTGCAACTAAACGTTTCCGGTAACTTTTGATCATTCCTGCACACTGGCTTGGAGGAATTTTAGCCCCTTTCTCCGTATCGAACAGCTTCAACTCTGGGATGTTGGTGGGTTTCCTCACATTAACTGCTCGTTTCAGGTCCTTCCACAACATTTCGATTAGATTAAGGTCAGGAATTTGACTTGGCCATTCCAAAACATTAACTTTATTATTCTTTAACCATTCTTTGCTAGAACAACTTGTGTGCTTAGGGTCATTATCTTGCTGCATGACCCACCTTCTCTTGAGATTCAGTTCATGCACAGATGTCCTGATATTTTCCTTTAGAAATCTCTGATATAATTCAGAATTCATTGTTCCATCATAACGCTTTTCATTTAAACCAAAAAGTTCTATTTTGGTCTCATCCGTACACAAAACATTCTTCCAATCGCCTTCTGGTTTATCCATTTGAGCTTTAGCAAACTGCAGACGAGCAGCAATGTTTTTTTTTGGAGAGCAGTGGCTTTTTCCTTGCAACCCTGCCATGCACACCATTGTTGTTCAGTGTACTCCTGATGTTGGACTCATGAACATGAACATTAGCCAATGTGAGAGAGGCCTTCAGTTGCTTAGTAGTTACCCTGCGGTCCTTTGTGACCTCGCCGGCTATTACATGCCTTGCTCTTGGAGTGATCTTTGTTGGTCGACCACTCCTGGGGAGGGAAACAATGGTCTTGAATTTCCTCCATTTGTACACAATCTGTCTGATTGTGGATTGGTGGAGTCCAAACTCTTTAGAGATAGTTTTATGACCTTTTCCAGCCTGATGAGCATCAACAACTGTTTTTTTCTGAGGTCCTCAAAAATCTCCTTTGTTCGTGCTATGGTATACTTCCACAAACATGTGTTGTGAAGGGCAGACTTTGATAGATCCCTGTTCTTTAAGTAACACAGGGTGTCCCCTCACACCTGATTGTCATCCCATTGATTGAAAACACCTGACTTTAATTTCACCTTCAAACTAACTGCTAATCCTAGAGGTTCATATACTTTTGTCACTCACAAATATGTAATATTCAATCATTTTCCTCAAGAAATAAATGAAAAAGTATAATATTTTTGTCTCATTTGTTTAACTGGTTTCTCTTTATCTACTTTTAAGACTTGAGTGAAAATCTGATGATAATTTAGGTCATATTTATGCAGAAATATCGAAAATTCTAAAGGGTTCACAAACTTTCAAGCCCAACTGTATATAGTGAAAACATAATTATAGAACACTGTGTAGACTGATACAGGAAAACACTGCTTTTGATGTCATCAGAATTACCTTTTGTTCATAGCATTATGTAGTATTACAGAAATGTTTGTGGTTATGATTAAAGTTTCTTACCTTGCTTTAATAGAAGCTCTGTAAGACTTTGTATTGGTGTTTGATGTTTGTTGCCAAAATATTTTATAATCTGTTATCTGTTCTACTTCTGTTACCTCAGAACCCACCCTCTGTCTCCCAGCTCAACATACCACACAAAGGCAGATGCTCTTATCAAGTAAAACAGACATAGGTTAATAGATGTGGGGAGGAGAATGTGCTAAAGAAGTTAATTTTATCAGTTGTTTTCAGACCTTCCATACAGGAGCATTAAATACAATTTATTAAATAATCTGCCTGCTAGTCACCCATGCAATTAAGATCTATTCTTAGCAAACAGCCAAGTGTAGATGATATGAATTATTGGTTTTCATTGTTTTACTTAATAGGGTTTACATTGCTTGTGCACATAAACAGTTTGAAATTACATTTTCATATGAAGAACAGTAGAGAAAAGCCAAGCAATATATACATACACACACACTAGACATTAAGCCCGTTACAATAACGGGCGCTAGAACAGTAGTGCATAAACATTAGTAGGAACAGTCTATATTAAATGGCAAGGGACCTTGTATGTGGCTGTACATATGCGTCACTGTATTGTGTGCCTTTAATTTTCTCTCTCAGTAATACCGGTTTGTATTTCCGTAAAATGCCTGTAATTTTGTCGGACAGTAATACAGTGGAACCTCGGTTCACGCTCATAATTCATTCTAAAACTCTGGTTGTAACCCGATTTAGTCGTGAACCGAAGTGATTTCCCCCATAGGATTGTATGTAAATACAATTAATCCGTTCCAGACCGTATGAACTGTATGTAAATATATATTTTTTTAAGTTTTTAAGCACAAGTATAGTTAATTAAACCATTGAATGCACAGTGTAATAGTAAACTAAATGTAAAAACATTGAATAACACTAAGAAAACCTTGAACAACAGAGAACAACAACAACATTTATTTATGTAGCACATTTTCATGCAAAAAGTAGCTCAAAGTGCTTTACATAATGAAGACAAGAAAAATAAAAGACAAAATAAGAAATTAAAATAAGACAACATTAGTTAACATAGAAAAGGCGTATGGTCCGATGGCCAGGATGGACAGAAAAAACAGAAGAAGAAAAAACTCCAGATGGCTGGAGAAAAAAAAAAAAAATCTGCAGGGGTTCCAGGCCATGGGACCACCCAGTCCCCTCTGGGCATTCTACCTAACATAAATGAAATAGTTAGAAAACTAACACTGCAAGAGTTCGCGCTATAGCCTTACGACCCGCCCGCTGAACACACTTTTTTTAATGAGTTTTAATGACAGGGAAAAAAATGAACATTTGAAAAATCCGTAATTTAATAAACAACCAAGAAAAGTAACATTGCAACAATGCACGTGTGTGTGTGTGTGTGTGTGTGTGTGTGTGTGTGTGTCTTGCTTAAGCCTGGGCCTCTGTGTCTGTGTGTGTCTCTCTCGCCTGTGTGTGTGTGTGTGTGTGTGTCTCGCGCGAACGCCTGTGTGTGTGTGTGTCTGTCTCGCACGAACGCCTGTGTGTGTGTCTTTGTGTGTGTGTCTGTCTCGTGTGTGTCTGTCTCTCTCTCTCTGCACAGGGAATGAACAGGAAGAGACTGAACACACGGACACCTGGACACACACCGGGGTTTTATTAAAAAGGATATTATCATCATGGCAATATTGCAAGAATATATTTTATTTGAAATAGAGTAATTAACGCATTGTGGGGGACTTGTGGGTTAGGTTGTATGAAATCATCTACACATCCATCTTATAGCCTCCTAAACATTGTTTACTCCTGAAAAAAGACCCAAAAGCGTAGATTTTATTTTTTCAACAACAAAAAATATTAACAGGTTTCAGTTGCACATATCAAAAGTCCACATAACCACAGCTGTACTGATGCAGATCTAGTATACATGGTTTATTTGATATGTTTTGAAACGGGCAGTGTTTGAACAGATGTCAAGATAATTTTGTAATATTTTTTCATTTTTTATGACAGAGTATCATGTTATTGCCTGACCCACGCGATCATAATGCCTGTGCTTGCCGTCCCTCTTGGTCCATTTAGTAGTGTAGAGTATCGAGTTCCAGATGTACCCAGAGCTTGCTTCACACAGCATGTAGAACTTGATACCAAATCATATCCGTTTGGATGCAGTGTACTGTATCCACGACAGCCTTCCCTTTTAATCCATGAGACACATACCTTCTGCATATTGATGATGATCACTTGATATACATTCCAGTTTGTACAATTTCGGTGCTGGGTGATTGGCTTCCTCATAGTCATCACTATTACTGAAATGCAGGTGTTTCATAATGAGTGAAAAATGACAGTCATCATATCTTTGTCAAAAATAGGTATTTGCATCATCTGGTTTGTTGACCAGTACCATCTCTGGACTGGTTTACTGATTATGCTCTGCAGTATGAGAAGACTGAAAAATAACCACATCATCTTTAGCAACAGACTGCCAGTGACCGAGACAAGCAAAGTGTTTAGTTTGACTTTTCTGGCACTGCTTAGCATAGCATTTCATTTCAGAAACTATTTTCTCTACCAGACTATCATTAATAAGTCATTAATAGTCCAGATAGTCACGATTCAGACATCTTTAGACTGTGGTTACCCATAAATGGGCAACAACGTTATGCAGGATTGTCCCCAGTAGTATGAAGCGGACAGGTTGAAAAGTACCAAGCAGGTGTCGGTTTCACTGCCCATGTCAACATCTTAAGACCAGTTCACATTGCCTTCATTATTGTTCAGTTTGAGCAGTGGTTCATTTAGTTCTAAAACTAGCTTTATGGCTTTTCATTTGCCATTGTGTTTTTGGTTGAAGCCTTTGATTATTGGCGAGTTACAATAAAGTGGCAAAACACATAGAAGTTCTTTGTTGTGCACATCAGTAAAGTGTGCCAGAAAAAACTTTTTTTTTAAGACCAAGGCCATGTTTAAGACCAGTTACTTATCAGCTGGAGATTAACGGCCACTAAAATCCTTCCCACCTGATTACTTAGGCCTTTTTGTTTTTTCACTTCATTTGTGTTTTTCTCATGCATCCATTAAAAGTGAACTCTTCTCAGTTACCCCATATTATGCCATGGTCTGCTCTTTATTTGCTACGTACCACCATCTACATTGTATTAACCTCCTTAGTATTAGACCTGTAACGTTACTCGGGCTGCGAAAACTGTGGCAAAAGTGTTAGTCCTGAGGGTCACTCTGGCAACTCTACAGATGCATCTTGTGTAAGCATTAGGACTGAAAATCACTTCTAGTTGTAAAGGTGCTGTTACTGCTGCCATTCTTTGAAGGACTACATCCGAGTGTAGTTTTTCACTAATTATGAAATATCTGCACTTTACCAACAGTGAAGACTTTTATGATTATGCCCTTCCAGCACCCAAAATGAAGAAAATTTGGGAGATATAACAAGCCATTGCAGCAAAATTTCGGAGCATCTACTTTCCAGACCGCAATGTCAGCATTGATGATAGTCTCGTAGCTTATAAGGGCAGACTGGCATGGATACAGTACATTGCATCAAAAAGAGCAAGATTTGGCATAAAGTTTTTTGAGCTTTGTGAATCTAAAATGGGCTACATTTAGAATTTTGGTTCTATTCACAGGGAAAGGAGAATGTGTGATCAGATATACAATCAGTACGGTGTTGCTACGTTGGTGCTGACTTTGGTAGATGATCTGCTGGATCAAGATTATTCTGTAACCATGTACAATTTTTATCCTTTGCCAGAGCTATTTGACATCTTATTGTAAAGAATGACTGACGCATATGGAACAGTACATCCCAACCGTCGTGACGTGCCTGAACACTTTGGTAGATCTGAATTACAGCGAGGTGTGCTAGTAGCTTGACAAAAGGGTAAAATGCTTGCGCTGAAATGGGAAGAAAGATCTTTGTCTTCTTAGCAACGTACCTAATGCAGCTACAGTCACTGTACCAGCAAAAAGTAACAAGCAGGTTACGAAGCCTTGTAGATTGTGCAAATCAAGAATTGATTTTCTATCCAGTTATGCGGAGGCAACAAAAAAAATACTACAAAAAGATATTTTGTCATCTGGTGGAATGGTGCATTTAGAATGCATTCGTCTTATACAAACAAAAAGCTACTGAAACTGTATCTAATGCAAACTTTACATGTCAGCTTGTTGAACAAATCATTGCCGCACATCCTCCATCCTCACTACCACTAAAGAGACACCGATCAATCCAGAGCGTCTTAGTGATAGACATTTTATTGATTATATACCTCCAACAGAAAAACAAACAGAATCCAACTTGTACCCATGCAGCGTGCTGTTCAAAAACTGATATATCTGAAAAGAAACATGTTATTATTGTCCCAACTTTGACATTGGATTGTGTTTTTCACCGTGCTTTAAGATTTACCACACAAATGACTAATTTTGAGATTATATACTGTTGTGGCATCATTAGCAGTATTATCATTACTGTTATTATTTTTGTTGTTGATCAGTTCATATTTTTATTCATCATTGCCATTATTATTTGTGTCATTATTATTCTTTTGAGATTTGATAAAACTAAGTTTTCATGTCAAAAAAATGCAATGCTTTTTAATTGTTTTTTTTTTAAATAAATTGTAATGCTAAGGAGGTTAATAAGATTAAAAATGATTTATGTCTGCAATACATTCAAAGTGTTTGCTCTGTTATGCAGAGGTTGCTTCAGTATTTTTTTGAGTCCCTGAACTTTGAATTGGCATAGGTGTGTACATTTTAAATATGCAGAGTGTCAGAACATGGAGGTAGGATTTGGAATTGTGACAAAATTAATATTTGTGCAGGATGTTTTGGTTTAAAACTAGTACTAATTGAAAAATATATTTGTGTTGTCTCTCAAAGTGAATGTGTGTTTTCTCTCATTATTATGTCTAAATGTTAGTTTATACTTTTCTGTTTTAATAGAGTCTAGCCTGTATGCTTCCATGGAGGATGCAACATCAGATCGCCTAAATTTTTTCAGGTTTGATATTTCTCGCCTTCTGAAACATGGGGCATCCCTCTTAGGATCGGCTGGTGCAGAATTTGAAGTGCAGGATGACAAATCAGGTAATTAGGAAAAAAAAATGTCTCTTCAGTGTTGTTCAGTGTTTAACACTGTATATGTAGGTCAGTTTTGAAATACAAGTTGCTTTTTTTCCTTCCACCTCCCCCATTTAAGATGAACATAAGTATTGCAATATAATGCTGGAAATAGGTTTTTATTTTTAGTTGCAATGCTAAATATTGAAATGTTTATCTGTGGGAACATTTTGGTTACGCACATAAAAAAATACATTCTCACAGGGAGCACATTGCAGATATTTGCACCAGTGTAGAGAATGCAGTACCAGTTGCTGTGTCTACATTTAAATTGAACATTTTGGGTTCATTTTGATTTCTTCGCTATAAGTGAAAGAAAGTCCTCAGTATGAATTATGCAATTTCTTGTCCTATTAAAATCAGCTTCCTTGGAATACTACAGATTAGGGTTGTATCTCTAACTTTTTCTGACAGAATACTTGATGTATAGTTATTTAGACTTTGGATGCACATTTTACCAAAAAAAACATTTTAAAACACCACCTTAAATTGCTTATCACACATTTTTTGCACTGCAGTGTTTGGAGGTTCTTGAAGATACTTTTGTTTTGATTGGTAAAGGCTATGAAAGGGGTTTGCTAGTAAAAGAAGGCTAATAAATGTAGTTGCAGAGTCCTCTGTCACCTACACCCTCAGATAATTAATTAAAAATATAACTTAAATCAGTTTTTGATAACTGAGTAATGTTTGGTTCAGTTTTCCAGTGTATAAAAGCATGTTATTGGTCCTTTTCTTAAATAGTGTCCAATTATTGCTACTAATTGAACAGACATCTTTTGATAATTTTAACTGACTTGTGTGGTAGCCGGCCCGGACACACAGGAGGACACGTTGACGTCACCCACAACACATTTATTATACGTATTTACAGTTCATAAAATGCTCACAAACCCCAAAGTCCAGGCCAACCTCAAATACCTTTCTCTTCTTCAGGCTGCCTCTTTGCCTTCTCCCGAGCTCCGTCCTACTCCACTCCCGACTCTTGCTGCTCATTGGAGGGAGGCGGCCACTTTTATCATCATCTGGATGTGCTCCAGGTGGTCCCCAACAATCTTCCACCAGCACTCCCCCATGTGGCGGAAGTGCCGGCTGCGCACCTGGAAGCACTCCGGGTGTCCCCGCTTCTCTTTCCCCCAGCACTTCCAGGTGTGGCGGAAGTGCTGAGGCCCAGGGCTCCCAAGGCATTGGGGCACCCTCTGGCGGTGACCACTGGCCCCTACAGGGTTGAGCTTCAAAGCTAGCCTAGCCTTGCTGCCAGTACAGTCGTCCCCACATGGTCTGGGGCGTGTGTAAGCCCTCTTCTGGGGCATCCCAGCCATCTGCGACACCTGCTTTAACTGACTTGCTTTTTAAGGTTAAGACTTGATAATTGTTTCTTTTCATCTTAACTAACAAGACATGCAGGTTAGGTGCATTGGTGTTCCTAAATTGTCCCTAGTGTGTGGTTGAGGTATGTGTGTGCCCTGCCCGGGATTTATTTATTTATATACTATACGGATTTAGATTGGTTTTTCTAGAATTTGCATGAACATTTGGGTTGATATTACGACTTCTCTCATAGTTTGCAGTACCGATTTATTTGCATAAATCCGAGAGAGACGTAGCAGGCCAAGGGGAGGGGGGATGGGATCCTACTCACTCACGCACCAGCCTCTGCGTGTTCCTTACATCCACTTAGCCAGCGAACAAGAAAACTACTTAACGGGACTAGATGGGGGTTTTTTCTAGAATTTGCTTGAACATTCCGGTTGATTTTTGCAATTTCTCTCATCTTACTAAGAATCGTAGTTCGCTTGCAGGAGCAGTATATTCGTGCTAATCTGAGATATAGGATACGGGCTGAGGGGAGGGGGAAGTGTGACGTCAGGAGTGGGGAGTCTGTCTACCTCTCCCTTTTGGAGTGTACCGTGCCTCCACTTAGCCAGTGATACCTTTTTGTTTATTGAATTTAAAAGTTTGTCCTGTTTCACTACTTCATGGCAGAGCCACGGGGGACAGCTAGTTTAGTATAAATAAAATATTTTAAAGTATGCCATGGAGCAAAATAAAATCCATCTATAAGAAGTGGATTGCATATTGAATCACCCAGTCGTCCCATGAGAGAAAGGCTTTCTGAGACTGTGGTCGTAATGCTTATGGAGCCGTTTCTAGACAATGGCAGAACTGTAACAACAGTTACGTAAAGTGCAACAGGAGTTTCCACCTGCAACTAAAGTTACTTCAGTACACATGTACTTTGTCAGCATGGCCGCGTCGATCAAACACAGGAAGCACTGCAGTCTACTTGTTACTTTACAATGTTGGAAGAGTAGTAAATAAATCAAGGTAAATAACATTTGATCTGGCTTTTATATAAGTAACATATAAATGTTTTTCATATACAGTAAAGACTATCACAAAACATAATCACAAACAGGACTTGCACGATACCTTGGCGAACTCTGCAAGCCCTTCTTGTTCTTTGATGGACATACATGTGGCCGATTGACTGGCAGGATGATGCCTGACATATTGCTGCATCCAAACAGTGCCATCTTTCGCCTTTACGCCTGGTGCAGTTGTGTTGTTCTTTATATGTGAGTTGAAGTTTCTTGCGGGTAGGGCGTCTGTTCTCTTTCTCCGATGTAGAACTCTCATCTTCATCTGAGTTCACCTCAGTTATAGTACATCTTTATTTGAGTACTAGCAGTATCAGATTGGGGGGAGCATGAATGTGACTGAGAGAATAAAACTGAATTTAAATACCATAAATTTACACAAGCTGTTACAGACTCAAATCAAATGTATGGTTGTTATTCTATAGTAGAAACAATAAGAGCAGCTTACTACTCAAAACGGATGTGCTCAGAATCGAACCAGGAACCTCTTGATTATGAGTCGGCAGTTGTTACTGCTGCATCACCCAAGCAGTCATGTCAGCATCGTACCCTAACCCAATTTCTTTTTCTACTGTATGTATTCCAAATGATGACAGATTACTTACCCTCTACAACTCCAGGCACCTCACACCCAGATAAACAGACTTTAACTCTGAGAATCTTCTCTGTGACTTGATCTGTGTTGGTGGTGGGGGATGGGATAGCAGGCTGCTTGCTGATTTTGCTGATCGACACGTTTACAAAACAAAAGATGCTGATGAAGAGATGCAAAGAAATTTAAGGTGGGCCAGGATTACAAGTTTTATCGTAGGCTTCATGGATTCTAGTGTTAAGTTTCAGTGTACAGAGAGCTCTACAACTGAGCATTGTTATGTAAATACAACAGGGTACTTTGTTTTAATACATTTCCCTCCAATATGGAAACCTGATCTAAATGGATTGTCTCTATCTAGAGACAGAGCTTTGCACTTAGTCCCCATCCCTGAGTTTGTAGCCAGTATTTTAAAAAGAGAGGATTTTCGTGAAGTTTCAGTGTACAGAGAGCTCTACAACTGAGCATTGTTATGTAAATACAACAGGGTACTTTGTTTTAATACATTTCCCTCCAATATGGAAACCTGATCTAAATGGATTGTCTCTATCTAGAGACAGAGCTTTGCACTTAGTCCCCATCCCTGAGTTTGTAGCCAGTATTTTAAAAAGAGAGGATTTTCGTGAGCCAGGGTCTGAGATGGGGTGGCAACTGTTGAAGTAGGGAGCGGTTACTGTGTCGTTTAAGTGGAACAACTTCTCCGTTCGACTTTCAAGACCACAGGGTTTGGGAGAGGAGAAAGTGACCGACGGAGGATGACACATCAGGCGAGGAGGAGGATTATAAAATCCTCAATGACCCTGACTATGTTTCGGCTACAGATCCAGCAGTTGTCGACCTAGCACTTGATGAAAACGTGACTTTCAGAGAGGAGATCCTCCAGCTGAGGAAACAAATTGAGACCCTTACAATAAAGTAGCGGTTTAGCATTCACTGTTTTGATGGCTCAGGCAGAGATCTTTGTTGGATGGATGGATTCTCTGCTTTTTACATGGCTGTTTCAGATGCCTCATATCCTTAAAAGGACTGATTGCCTTTTGACACACTAGTTGGAATAAGCACATGTGACAGTGCACAGCTGCTGTTTTTATACGTGCTCCTGATATTGATGATGTAATGCCAGCTCATTCTTTGGTGATTCATCCCTGGCTGATCTAACCTGTTCAGTGCCATTGTAATATTAAACTTAGATACATACTAACCTGTTCCTAAATAATGTTTAATGATGAATTATTGAAATTTTGCTTTGCTTTTTTTAATTTATTATAAGAAGCCTTTTCTAATCAGTGCTTGCATGGACTGGGTGTTGGGCAAGGTCGTGGGGTCCAGCGGTTGTCAGGCTTGCAAGTGTCCTGGATAAAAACCAAGATCCAGGCCTTTAATAAACATGGACACAGCCGTCAGCAGTGTGCCTGTCTGCAGAAAGAGTGTCAACCTTGTTGAGAGGTTTACTTACCTTGGCAGCGAGATTCATGTCTCTGGTGACCCTTCCTATGAAGTCAGTTGACGGACTGGGAGAGCATGGGGGTCATAAGGTCACTGGTAAAGGGAGTATGTTGCTCCCGATATCTATGCAAAAGGATGAAGGTCCAAGACATTACAGTCCTGGGGCCTCATGTATAACGCCGTGCGTAGAACTCGCACAATAACATGGCGTAAGCACAAAAGCCGAAATGTGCTTACGCACAGAAAAATCCAGATGCAGGAATCTGTGCGTACTCCAACTTCCACGTCCTTCCGTTACATAAATCCCGATCAGCGTGAAAACTAACGCTCGTGCACGCGCATTATGTAACGCCCCAAATCCTCCCAGAATTACGCCTATTTGAATATGCAAATCAATATAAATCGCCCTTAAGCGCAGCCTTCTGTGAAAAGACAATGGGAAAAGCACGGGGGAAAATATAAGAATTTCAGCGAATACCAAGTGGTAGCAAAGGAAAAACATACTATTTGTTCAAATAAACCGTGGTATAATCAACAAAATGAAGTTGATCGAGTGACATAGCGTGTTGGAGAAACTTGAAAGCTCACATTCACAAAATCGCACAGTGCCGGAAATAAAAAAGAAGTCACATATCAAAGTTGCCGTGGAAAGCCGAGTTGTAAGCCCACTGTCTGAGTGTCATATGAAAGCTTATTAGGGTACAGAGAAAAAGGCACACGGTGGGGAAAAAGCACGAAATGTCAACTTTAATCTCGAATTTCCACTTTAATCACGTAGTTTATTTTGTCATTTAGTAGAACATTATAAACTTCATCTTAAAATCGTTTAATTAACCAGTTTCTCAAAATTACATCGTAATTAAAGTAGCACGTTAAATGCTTTGTTTTGTATTTGATCTTCTAATCGTATGTGATCTATGTGTGTGAATCACTACTTGCTTCTTAAACTGGCTCTCTTCCTCCAACTGGACACAGAGTCCATTACATTTGTGATATTACAGCTCTCTGAATAACTAAAATACTGAGATGTATACGTGATGTCATTTTCATGATGATAGGAGCTAAAGCACATTATTAAACATGTGTTTCATGAGCCTCGTGCTCATGACAAGCATTTATCTTTTGTCGAAATTTGTCGCTGCGTTTTTAGCTGTGTTGTTATTTTCTCTTTCTGTTTTATATTCAATATATATTGCGTGGCGCCCAAGAGTCCTTGCTTTTCTTTCCCCAAGTAACCGATCGCCACACAATCAGCTCTGTAATAGGCGTTAAGCCATCTGTAAGCTTAGCGCCGATTCTTCAAAACGTTTAAGAACATTGAAATATCTTCGTAGTACATGTTTAATTATTCTATCCTTACGACATTCCCAGTGAAGAATATAGATTATTTAAATGAAGTTAAAGTTTTATGTGTATAATTTAACAAACATATTTTGCTGCATTTCACCTTAAAAATGATATCGTCATCATATGTAAATACGCGCTTTATAAAGTGGCCCAGGTTGTGAGATATTATAACTGTAGTGCAAGTTTACAGTGGGGTGATTGTACTTATAAGTACAAACAGTTCTACAAGGAGCAATTGATTGAATGCATTTAAAGTTCTTGGGATGAAACTGTTTCTGAACCGCGAGGTTCGTACAGGAAAGGCTTTAAAACATTTTGCAGTGGCTGAGGTAGCGTGTCCTTAAAGCTGTATACCGATAATTCTCTTTCCGATCAGCTGCTGCTGTGATTCACACTCAGATACAGTGATATAAATACTCGAGTCGTGCAGTGAGAGTAATACGGAAAAAGATGATCCGCTGTGGCAACTCCTAACAAGAGGAGCTGAAAGAAGAAGAAGAAGTGAGAGTAACAACGCTAAAGCAGTTATGGTATTTGGAATACTATGGCTGTTCCCTGGACCATTATATTGTTACGAGTTAATTACAATCAGATGCATTACACTAATAAACAATATGCGGTTAGTTTCTGTGTATTTATAAAGCCGCGTCATGAAAATAATCAGTAATCACACAAGAACAGTAGCACTGCTTTGACGCTGGGTGGCGCCAGTTTGCAAAACCGAGCGGAGAACTTGCATACGACAAGGCATGAGGTACCGTGGAAAAGTGCGTGGCTTTACGCCAAGTGTAGGTTTTATACATCGCGATTTGAACGTGGAAAAGTTCTTACGCAACATTTCTGTGCGTACGCACCGTTTATACATGAGGCCCCTGGTGCTTCCTGGCTTGCTTATATGGTTTCGAGACATGGATGCTATCCAGTGACTTGAGACAAAGACTGGATTCCTTCGGTACTGTGTCTCTTTGGAGAATCCTTGGGTACCGGTGGTTCGACTTTGAGTCGAATGAGTAGTTGCTGACAGAGTCCCGAATGAGGCATATAATGTGCATTGTGAGGAAGTGTCACTTACGGCACTACAGTCATGTGGCGAAATTCCTCAAGTGTTATCCAGCTCGTAAGATCCTCATTGTTGAGGACCACAGTGGAAGGAGATGCCTATGTAAGACCTTGCTGCGGCCAATAGATATTCAGTTTCCAGAGGGTGGAACTGGACTACAAGTCTGCCTGAGGAGTTGCCAGCCAGGATGCCGAGCTGTTTCATTGTGTGGTGGGTGCGGCAATTCAACATGCCAGTGCATGCTCCCTGACCTGACCTGACCTAATGTAATCGCATTTGTACCTTTTTAAGTTCATAGTAGACACAAATGTTTAATTTGTCTGGCTCTTATCTTTGTAATTGTGGATGTAGCTTAATACATATAGTTTGAAGCCCTTCTCCTTTTTAGCACCTGACCTATGGCACAGTGTTTGATTAATGCAGTTAACATAATTTACTGTAAGTTTGGGCTAGTCTTGAAGCATTTGTGTGAAAAATGCCATAGCTTGTTTGTTTTGATATTGGCACCAGAAGTGCAGCAGCTGGCTGATGCAGTTTCTGGAAGAGTATTTGATAATAACCTCTTGCAAGCTTTACACCAACAAACATTTCATTTGCTGCCTGCAAACTACCCCCTCACCATGCTACTTCTTTTATGTATCCACATAAATACATCTCTGTTGAATGTGCTGTATCTCCATGCACTCACCTATTCCATACCTCTTGGCTTTACACTTCCCAACTACGTTTTCAATTCGGTGTCATCTTCTTCAATTCCATTTCTATTCCAGCAATCCGTATAAGGCCCATCAGTGTTCAAGAGTCTACATGGCAGTCCTTCACACACTTCTCTGGTTGTCACTTACATTACTATTACAAAGAGTAGATTGGGGTGGTTCCCTTCTGTAGCATCACATCAACAAGTATCTAGTTTACAACAAGTATCTAGTTTAATAATTTTAAAGATGACGCTTTTCCAGGGTAATGGAAGATTTCAGTCTATAATTATTCATTTGTCAGATGTTATTACAACAAACAGAACTAATGTGTATATAATAAAAATATACATGGTATATGGTTAATTTTTTTTTAATGTTAACAGGGGAAATTGATCCCAAGGAAAGATTAGCCAGACAAAGGAAGCTTTTGCAAAAGAAACTTGGACTTGATATGGGTGCTGCCATAGGAATGGACACAGAAGATCTTTTCAATGATGAGGATCTGGATTACACTCCATCTCCATCTCTTGTTGTAAAACAATCTGTAGGTAGAACCTCCGGCTCTGTGACTTCACGGAATCATACAGTGGGTTTCCTTTATTTGTTTTTAACATTTACTTAGGATAAATAACTTAAAAGCCTCATATTGAGTAAAAATGGTATGCGAATGAGCTATTCAGCAATCTAACCTGCTTGTTTTGTTTTGCTTTATCTGCCTCTCTATTTTTCTGTTTCAGTAATTAATACTTTACCTCCCATCCTTTAAAACAGTTTGAAGTTTTTAAATGTACAGTCACTGAACAAATTATTAGAAGCACTTGTAGAACCTCCTTATCGATGCTGTACAGCCCTTCATGTGGCTGCAGTGCAGCAGCGCATTAATTCATGCAGAAAGAGGTCAGGCACTTCAGTTAATGTTTAAATCAAACACCAGCATGGGTAAAATGTTTTGACCACAGTGATTTTGACTGTGAAATCATTGATACCTGATGAGTTCTTTGAGTATTTCTGTAACTACTTATTTCCTGGAATTTTTATGTACAACAGCCTCTAGAGTTTACCCAGAATGGTATGAATAACAAAAAAAAATTCCAGTGAGTGCCGGTTCTGTTGGCAGAAGTGTCTTGTTAATGAGAGAGATCAAAGCAGAATGGCCAGACTGGTTTGAGCTGACAGACCGGCTACTGTAACTCGGATAACAACTCTGTACATCTGTGGCGTGTAGAAAAGCTTTTCAGAATGGACAGCACATCAAACCTTGAGACAGATGTACTACAAAAAAATCGGAAGACCATGTTGGATTCCACTCCTGTTAACCAAGAACAGAAAGCTAAGACTGCAGTGGACACAAGTTCACTAAAAGACAGTTAAAGACTGTAGATGGTAGGGTCAGAATTTGGCTCCAACAGCAAGAATCCATGCACACAAACTACCTTGTGTGAGAGCAGTCCAACCTGGTGGTGGTGATGTAATGGTGTGGGGAACATTAACTTGGCACATTTTGGATCCGTTAATACCAATCAATGATCGCTTGAATACTACAGCCTATTTCAATATTGTTGCTGACCATGTGCATGCCTTCATAACCACAGTTTACCCGTCTTCTGTTGGCTACTTCCAGCATGATAATGCACCATGCCGTAAAGCAAAAGCTGTCTCAAACTCGTTTAATGAATAGTTCAGTGTTCTTCAGTGGCTTTCCCAGTCCCAGGATCTAAATTCAACAGAACAAGTTTGGAATGTGGAAGAATTAGGAGATTCGAAGCACGAATGAGCATCTGACACATCTACAGTAATTTCTCGATGGAGTCATGTCAGCATGGACCAGAATCTCTATTGAATGTTTTTTATATCTTATGGAATTCCTGCCATGAAATACTGAGGCTGTTTTTAGAGCAAAAGGAGGCCCTAACTAGTATTAGTATAGTGTTCCTAATAATTTGATCAGAGTGTATAGTAGAGATGCACTTATCTGTCTGCCAGTGTTTGGAATCCGCTGTTTTCATATTTTATGCCTTATTGGGCAAATGGTTTATAACAGCTTGGAGTAGACCTTGATTTATTTGTTCTAGTTATAGTAAGAAAATATCTTTTGTGCTTTTTACCTGTATTGAAACAAGGATATATTAAAGGATTTTTTTGGCACTGACTGAATAAAGAGATTTAGACTGTCCCTAACTGTTTAACAGTGTGTTCAAAGAATATATTAAAATAAGCTGTATTCATCATGTCATTCCAACATAGTGTTTTTCCATTTTGAATTTCCCCATGGGATTAATTCAGTTTATCTAATCAGATCTTGATTTTCATTTATTACCATGCGCCTGTTGTGTTATGTATTGTAGGCTCCAACAGGAAGCTGCTATTTTAAGACATATTGTTGGTGAATATTTTTTTTTGTTTTTTCGGTCTTAAATAATGTGCAAGGGATCTTTGGCCATAGCATTGCTAAACCATGAACTCAGTTTCATAACAATATGTCCTGTCTGCAAGAGACTACACAGGAAAAGCATTGTAGCCTCTTTGCTGAGAAGATCTACTCTTTTTGTACATACATTTTATGTCTCATATTGCTTGTCATGATTTTAAAATATTTAAATGCATGATGACCCTGTTATTGTGGGGTTGTAGACATGGTATGATTTGTGTCCTGGAAAATAATGTAAAACGCAATTCACATTATTAGCATTCATTGTAGCATGTTCACCAGTTGGAGAAAATCAATATTAAATGCTCTAAGATAACATTAAATATTCAATGCTTATTATAGGCATCTGTGAAAATCTTTAGTCTTTACTGTTTCATAACATTATAATATGCATTGTTATCACACTTTAAAATATATTTAAAATAGCATTATTAGCATAATCACAGGTATTTTATCCTTAAGCACAGTAACAAAATAAGCTTTTATCCAATGCATGTTTGCATAATAATTAAAAGCCAGTACTTCCCCAAAGGCTGAATTGTAGTCATACATATATTAAACTTGCTTTCTATTTTCAGATGATGCAGGCTGCTGAATTAATTGACTCTGAATTTCGGCCAGGAATGAGCAATAGACAGAAGAATAAAGCAAAGAGAATGGCAAAGTTAGTTGCTAAGCAACGTTCAAGGGATGTAGATTCCAATGACAAGAGGTAATCTACAAGTACATGACCTCCAAAAAAAAAATACAAAATTCAAGGGAGCTAGGTTCCTGAAAAATTATAATGTGGGTGTTTATATATAGTGTTTAATGTGTTTTGACATTCTCAAGACTGCATTTGTTTTACATGCATAGTTAGGATTCAATTCTGTTTCTTCAAGGTAATGGATATTGCTTAAAAATAAATATGCTTATCATTAAACTAAAACTAAATATTTTATTATTTTTTTCACAGCTACAATATATAGCACATAATCATTACTATAAATGTAAAGTAAGGACCTTATCCTTTTAAAAAAAAAAAAAAAAAATGGCCCACTTGAAAGCTATAAAAATTAGCTTCATATTATATAATACAGTATTTGGGTTAGTTTCATCAGGGTCAAGCAGACACCTTTTTTTGGATTCATTTGCACAGAGAATAACTGACAAATCATAACAGTGGAATTTGGCACCTGAAATGATTATTTAAACATGTTAATTAACCCTTGGAAATTTTATTTAATGCGAAAGAACTTGGACGCCAACACTTAAGTCATAATTGTTACTGTTCTCTTTTACTATTTTAATGTCACACAACTGCCACACAGTCTTTAGCAGTCTAACTCCTTAAAATGTAAATATTTTACCATGCTTTTTCCTTTGTAGATTTATTAAGATTTATTAAGAGATATAAAAAGCATTGGCCAAAATTACTGTTCTGAAATACTTTTTTGCATCCATATGAAACAGAGAGGTTTCTTCATGCTGAGACCAAAGTACCTCATAAAAATCTTGGTTGTAAGGCATATGATCTGTTGCCCATACCATCTGAGAAGTGGGATCATGTTTCCTGTAAGTGGGAGACCGTGCCCTGCCCACAAATATTTAGAGAACAGGATACTGGCTTCCTCACAACATCTACAGATAGTCTGTCATTAATCAGCCCTGTATGCTTTCCCAGTCCGAAGGTCATGTGTACCTGGCATCATTTAGGTCAGATGTCACTTAATGTCAGGAAATCTACTCAACCTTGTGTACTTTACTATAGGTGTAATGGTGCACCTGTCTGCCGAACTTCCTGGGCATCACTCCTAGTAGTTTTTTTTTTTTTTCCCCCCCTCTCTCTCTCTACCTCTACACTGGTATGTAGGGGACCTCTTCTTTCTTTTATGACTCTAGATGAATGTCGTCCATCATCTGCTGTATTACCAGCAGTGACATTTTACTGCAACGAATAGAAAAAACTTTCTGTCCTGCACACAACAATTATATAGATGCGTTCAAAAGTATTGGTACTCTTTCATTGTTTCATAGAGCAGATGCTTTACTTTTTATTTAGGACTTATATTTTTAAAATTAAAACAAATAAAAACGCCGCTGCATCTGTCTTGGATTTGTGCAAATAAATCGGTACCACAAGTGAACTATGATACTTAGCGCAATGAGAGAAGTCACAAAATCAACCAGAATGTTCAAGCAAATTATACAAAAAGACCTGATCTAAATCCGTCCAGTAGTTCTCTCATGAAAAGCAGACAGATATACAGACAAACAGATGTTAGATATTATATATATATATATATATATATATATATATATATATAACAGTAATCCCTCCTCGATCGCGGGGGTTGCGTTCCAGACCCCCCCGGGATAGGTGAAAATCCGCGAAGTAGAAACCATATGTTTCTATGGTTATTTTTATATATTTTAAGCCCTTATAAACTCTCCCACACTGTTTATAAATATTCCCCGCAGAGTTATACAGCATAAGTCCTTTGTATTCTCTTAGATATTAGGTAAGATTCATTGAAATTATGTATATAAACACATTGTTTATATACAGTAAAACCTAAATATTATTTTAAAGATATTGAGTGTCTCTGATATCACGTTACAGCCATTACGATAGACATGCCACCAGCAATAAATACGTACGATGCAACAAAAATAGTATACAGTAAATGTGTGTGTACAGTGACACTAAACGTACGTACATGTACTAAGTACTGTAAGTAGAAAATTAATTATGGTTACTCACCAACAATGACACGATGACTTGTCCGATAACAATGAGTTTTATTTTACTGCACAACAAAGGAGAGCGTTACAGCCCTTAAAGGAGCCACTTCAGGTGATTGTGTAGCACTGCCGTTGTTGTTCTTCTGGCAGTCTTCAATCCAAATCCCTAAAGCAGATTCCATCCAGACTACTGCCTTATTACATCCACTTACAACTTGTTTTGCACCCTGGTTAAAAGAACACTGCGGCCGTTGATCTTATATTCCTTTCCTACTTTTAAATAAAAGAATCGTAGCCTTCAACAAATCCAAAACGCTTACCTTTTCGCAATCGTTAACATCTTCGTTTGCGCTTGGGCACGGCCCCTGAAGCAGTAGCAGATCGTTTTGGAGCCATAATGAAGGGCTTGACTATGCACAAAGATAAACACAAAAGAGCACAACTCTTTACACAGCGAAACACGCTGATGCTGAATGAGCGAGACGAGACTTCCTGGTTAACACTGCATTCAGCAAGCAGGAACTTAACTGCGTGCTCTGATTGGTTAGCTTCTCAGTCATCCGCCAATAGTATCCCTTGTATGAAATCAACTGGGCAAAACAACTGAGGAAGCATGTACAGGAAGTAAAAAGACACATTGTCCGCAGAACCCGCAAAGCAGCGAAAAATCTGCGTTATATATTTAGTTATGCTTTCATATAAAATCCGATAGAGCGAAACCGCCAAAGTCAAAGCGATATAGCGAGGGATTACTGTATATATATATATATATATGTATGTATGTATGTATGTATGTATGTATGTATATATGTATGTATGTATATATATATATGTATATATGTATATATGTGTATATATGTATGTATGTATGTATATATATATGTGTATATATATATGTATGTATATATATATGTATGTATATATATATGTGTATATATATATGTATGTATATATATATGTATGTATATATATATATATGTATGTATATATGTATGTATGTATATATATATGTACAATGGTGTGAAAAACTATTTGCCCCTTTCCTGATTTCTTATTCTTTTGCATGTTTGTCACACAAAATGTTTCTGATCATCAAACACATTTAACCATTAGTCAAATATAACACAAGTAAACACAAAATGCAGTTTTTAAATGATGGTTTTTATTATTTAGGGAGAAAAAATCCAAACCTACATGGCCCTGTGTGAAAAAGTAATTGCCCCCTTGTTAAAAAATAACCTAACTGTGGTGTATCACACCTAAGTTCAATTTCCGTAGCCACACCTGTTTCAATCAAGAAATCACTTAAATAGGAGCTGCCTGACACAGAGAAGTAGACCAAAAGCACCTCAAAAGCTAGACATCATGCCAAGATCCAAAGAAATTCAGGAGCAAATGAGAACAGAAGTAATTGAGATCTATCAGTCTGGTAAAGGTTATAAAGCCATTTCTAAAGTTTTGGGACTCCAGCGAACCACAGTGAGAGCCATTATCCAGAAATGGCAAAAACATGGAACAGTGATGAACCTTCCCAGGAGTTGCCGACCGACCAAAATTACCCCAAGAGCGCAGAGACGACTCATCCGAGAGGTCACAAAAAACCCCAGGACAACGTCTAAAGAACTGCAGGCCACACTTGCCTCAATTAAGGTCAGTGTTCACGACTCCACCATAAGAGACTGGGCAAAAACGGCCTGCATGGCAGATTTCCAAGACGCAAACCACTGTTAAGCAAAAAGAACATTAGGGCTCGTCTCAATTTTGCTAAGAAACATCTCAATGATTGCCAAGACTTTTGGGAAAATACCTTGTGGACTGATGAGACAAAAGTTGAACTTTTTGGAAGGCAAATGTCCCGTTACATCTGGCGTAAAAGGAACACAGCATTTCAGAAAAAGAACATCATACCAACAGTAAAATATGGTGGTGGTAGTGTGATGGTCTGGGGTTGTTTTGCTGCTTCAGGACCTGGAAGGCTTGCTGTGATAGATGGAACCATGAATTCTACTGTCTACCAAATAATCCTGAAGGAGAATGTCCGGCCATCAGTTCATCAACTCAAGCTGAAGCGATCTTGCGTGCTGCAACAGGACAATGACCCAAAACACACCAGCAAATCCACCTCTGAATGGCTGAAGAAAAACAAAATGAAGACTTTGGAGTGGCCTAGTCAAAGTCCTGACCTGAATCCAATTGAGATGCTATGGCATGACCTTAAAAAGGTGGTTCATGCTAGAAAACCCTCAAATAAAGCTGAATTACAACAATTTTGCAAAGATGAGTGGGCCAAAATTCCTCCAGAGCGCTCTAAAAGACTCATTGTAAGTTATCGCAAACGCTTGATTGCAGTTATTGCTGCTAAGGGTGTCCCAACCAGTTATTAGGTTCAGGGGGCAATTACTTTTTCACACAGGGCCATGTAGGTTTGGATTTTTTTTCTCCCTAAATAATAAAAAACATCATTTAAAAACTGCATTTTGTGTTTACTTGTGTTATATTTGACTAATGGTTAAATGTGTTTGATGATCAGAAACATTTTGTGTGACAAACATGCAAAAGAATAAGAAATCAGGAAGGGGGGAAATAGTTTTTCACACCACTGTATGTATGTATGTATATATATAGAGAGAGAGATGTATGTGTATATATAGATATATATTTTTATATAGATATAGAGAGATGTGTATATCTTTTATTTTTTTTCTCTGCCAATCCAGGTAATACATGTAACTTTAATGTGCTGCTAAAAATGGCATTCTTAGTAACAGTGTAGCCCTCTAGTCTGACACTGCCTTGGCCTCTCGGGTATCTATCAGTGATCTATAATGAAACTTCCTTTTCAAAGACTGATAATTTAAATTAAGTAAAACTTTTTATTCCTGTCCTTCTTAAGCAGGTCTTTGTATAGTTAATGTTTTTTTTTTTTCTCTCAAAAGTAATGACAGTTTTGAAGGAGAGCCAGAAGAAAAGCGCAGAAAAACAACAAATGTTGTCATTGAGCAACCAGCAACTGAGTCTAAAGTTTTAATAGACAACATACCAGATAATTCTTGTTTACATGATGAGGTGTGTAAGATGTTGTGATTTTATATACAATAAGTAATTCTAGTGTACAAATGTTATTTTACTTCATAGCTGAATTTCTGAAGTATAATAAAAAAATGCTTTTTGATATTTTTTTTGATTTTCAGTCTAATGAATGGCCACTGGACAGTTTTTGTGAGGAACTATGTAATGATCTTTTCAATCCCTCCTGGGAGGCAAGTATTTATTAATTTGTAAATTGTAGTATGCAAGAGTTAGAAGATGGATCAGTATGGAGAAACTGTGCTTTGTTAGTTTTCACTATATTGTGTTTTATTTTTTATTTACTTTTAACTATGGATTAACCTGTATCCTGTTTCCATTATATCTTAAAAAAGCATTGACAGATAACTCCCTGTCCCTGACCATACAAAGGTTAATGGACTTTTTTCCTTTGCTGAAATAAGGATGCTATATTTCTTTAAAGCATTTTTTTTTCTTTGCCATCAATAGATTTTAAAATCAAAATTGTTAATCTACTTTTAATGGGAGGTTAAAAATAAATGGGTTTCTTAAACTTAAGATGCACAAATTGATTAATGCTTTTCATTTGTGTAGGGACTCGATCTATAACAATATTTAAGCTCCATTCATAACACATTAATCTTGAAGTTAAGCTTAGACTTATAGCATTACATTTTTAATAAACCTATGCAAATCTGCATCCTTAATTTGAATTTCACAGCATTTGTTTACAGGGGGGTTAACACACTTTTATCTCTTCTTTATACATTGAAAGGGGGAGTTCTAAATAGTACCATGCTTGAAATACATTAAAAATTGACATTTGTTAAATATGAGAAACTTTCACAAGTATGTGTCATGTTCTACTCTTGAACACAACCAGCTGGACCAGCTGTTTAAATGTCAAAGAAGCCTCGACATGTAAACTTGTTCCATCATTGGACGGGTTTAACCAAACTCTGATCAAGCCTATTTGATGGTAATAGCTTTCTTGTTCGCTAAGTAAGATATCATTGTGTGTTTATTGTCGGATTGCTGTTATGTTTTTTTGATAGTTATATTTTTTGAGCTTTTGTAAAGTGTTAATTTTTGTTCGGGAACAAATAAAGTACCAACTACCCATCTTTATTCTGCTAAATTTAAGGTACGCCATGGTGCAGGAACTGGACTTCGTGAGATTCTGAAATATCATGGAAGTAGTGGTGGAAAGTTAGTAGAAAGCACTTTAGATGAGGTAAACTGAATACTTTTTCTTTTGTTGTTTTTTTTTTTTTTAATTCTTTGAAAGTTAACATTTTTGCAGTTTGTTGCAATTATACTTGAAAGGTCTGTGTGTTAGTGATTAATTTGTTTGGTACTGCAGCTTAACCCTTTTGCTTTACTCTCACCACTAGCACTCTTATATAACGCAAGTTACACTAACTGCAGAAAGTATTGTACTGGACAACAATTAAGCAATAATTATTTGAGTCTTTTTAAAAATTTCCTCTTATGCCAAGGGCTAGTATTATGCATTATTTTGACTGTTTATAATTGTGATTTGCAAATTATTTCATGTTCACTGTTTAGTTAGTATTACATTTTTCCTAAATTTGGTATTTCTCAAAGGTGTACTACTAGACTTTTTCTTAGTAGATTATTTGTGTGAGAACTAGGCAAACATTTGTATTGATTTTACTCCTATTCGTAACTTCACTCACAGATCAGTTATTTGGCAGTCATCCATAAAAAGTTTGAAAGTCTTTAAGATTTTGTGGTTTTTACTTTATAACTGTGCATGTCATCCTTGACCAATATGTTTTGACCAGCATGATTTTCTTTATCTTTATTTGTATGAACTACCTTTTATCCTTTTCTTTAAGATGAAGCAGCAACATCAGGAGTGGCTAGAAGATTTAGTTATTCGGCTGCTTTGTGTTTTTGCACTTGATCGATTTGGAGATTTTGTATCTGATGAGGTGAGTATTTTTTTTAGCATGCTGCATTGCGTGCCTGAATGTAATGTTTTAAATTTTTTTTTTCTTTTGCATTCCTCACCTCCTCCCCCTTTCATATTACATAATAACTAGGTTGTAGCTCCTGTGCGTGAAACCTGTGCTCAAACGTTAGGCGTTGCATTGAGGCACATGAGTGAAGCTGGAGTAGAAAAAGCTGTAGATGTCCTTTTAAAGCTGTTAACCCAAGAACAGTGGGAAGTGAGGCATGGTGGGCTTCTTGGGATAAAATATGCTCTTGCAGTTCGAAAGGTATGGTGTTTTCTTTTGGTCATTTGTGCAAAGTGTCCTTGTCATTATTTTAATTTCTTTCATTTTCATCTGTGAAAGATTTATGACTTGAAAGAATACGGACTCACAGAATGAATATTTTTGATTGTAGCTGTATCAAACTTGTGCTGGAAACTATTAACCTCTACTTAAATCTCACATATATATATATATATATTATATTATATTATATTATATTATATTATATTATATTATATATATTCATGTCTGAGACAAGTTTAACAGATATTAATTAATCAAAACTTGAATACAAGATAATTTATTTTTTGGTTATTAGAAGGATCTGAGATATCCTTTGACTTCCTTCAATTCTGAAATGGAAACATGGGCTCTGATAAAAGATAGAGGGATGAAATATTGATTCTTTTTGTCTGAGAAGAACAAAACTAGTATTTTTAAATTACTAGACTATTGGTGTATCTAAGTAGACTTTTCTGTTTTTTCCCTTATAAGGCCATGTTAGAAGTGTATTAAAAGCTAAAACGATCATGTTTAATTGTGTAATTTTCATTAATTTTATGCAAAGGATATGATTAAGTCATTATTACCGAAAGTACTACCAGCAGTAACTGAGGGTCTTCAAGATTTAGATGATGACGTTCGGGCTGTGGCAGCGGCATCACTTATACCAGTTGTTGAAGGTCTGGTACAGCTTCAGGCAGATAAGGTAATATTTCTTTATATGTGATAAAGTAATCATTGGTTTAAAAAATGCCATAGGAAAATAACATTATCAAGCTTTGAAAGCATGCTTGAATTCTTTTTGTGTGTGTCCAGTTTGTTCTGTGGAGGAAACAAAAAAGTTATCTTGCCTTTTATCAGATTGCTGGAAACATTTTTTGGAAAGTATATTTCTGTTATGTGGTGCTTGAGCCATGCTCAGTTGTAGTATAGTTTTCTTGCAAACTGAAAAATTCAGACACCACAATGTACAGTATATTGGCTATTTGAAGGAGATGTATGTATGTGTATACAATGTGTATATCTAGAGGTTACATTTTTTTTTTTTATGGAGAATGGGCAATTGCAGTGCATTTGAGAAACTGCAAAGGTTATCGACATTTTTCCCCCCCAGTAGTTTTTATACTTTAGTGAAAATTAACTGAAAAATATTAACAAATAACTCTGTGGATAATGAAATGCTTCGCCCTACTTCTGCAGCACCACAAACCACTCTGATTTCTAGTACTTGCAAAAATGGCACAAAAATCAGACTTTGTTGGATTTTTACTAATAATAACAGGGACTGTAAGTCTGCTTGGAAAAAGTTTGTAAGTGATGAAGAGGTTATTAAAGTAAGAGCGAAGTGTAGAATTCAACCTGGTAAATAAAAGGGATACACTTCTTGTTTCTCTGTGGTGCAAGGCTGTTGAAGGTAACGGAGATTGTATCTAAAAATGAGGCAGGTAGTCTATATATCTGGTTATCTCATGAGTTAGTTCAAAGAAAACTGTTAATCGTTTACTAGCAATTAAAAATTGTTTTGCTGAACTTTCTGAGCAAATGTCAATACAGTCAATGTGGTGTAGTGGTTAAGGCTATAGACTTATGACAAAAACCTTCTCCAGAGTGCTAAGGACCTCAGACTGGGCCGAAGGTTTACCTTCCAACAAGACAATGATCCTAAGCACACAGCTAAAATAACGAAGGAGTGGCTTCACAACAACTCTGTGACTGTTCTTGAATGGCCCAGCCAGAGCCCTGACTTAAACCCAATTGAGCATCTCTGGAGAGACCTAAAAATGGCTGTCCACCAACATTTACCATCCAACCTGACAGAACTGGAGAGGATCTGTAAGGAGGAATGGCAGAGGATCCCCAAATTCAGGTGTGAAAAACTTGTTGCATCTTTCCCAGGAAGACTCATGGCTGTATTAACTCAAAAGGGTGCTTCTACTAAATACTGAGCAAAGGGTCTGAATACTTAGGACCGTGTGATATTTCAGTTTTTCTTTTTTAATAAATCTGCTACAATTTCAAAAATTCTTTTTTTTTGTCTGTCAATATGGGATGCTGTGTGTACATTAATGAGGGAAAAAAATAATTTAAATGATTTTAGCAAATGGCTGCAATATAACAAAGAGTGAAAATTGAAGGGGTTCTGAATACTTTCTGTACCCACTGTATGTACTAGTTTCACACATTGTTCAGGAGTGATTCTTCCCAATTCTTCTTGACAGAATTTTTAGAGCTTCCTCTAGGCTGGTGGGTTGGCACCTCTAAACAGCAGTTTAGAAATAGTGCCACAGATTCTCAATAAGATTAAGATCAGAGCTTTGACTTGACTATTTCAAAACATTCACCTTTCTGTTTCTGAGCCATTCCATTGTCACTTTGGCCTTATGCCTAGGGTCATTATCATGTTGAAAGTTGAATCTTCTTTTGAGCTGTAGGTTCATATCAGAAAGAATAATAATTTATTTAGGCTGCTACTTTGATCAGTCATACTAACTAATTTTTTAAGTATATAAAATTGCATTTTGTGTTATTATTCGGTATTAAATTCTTTTTTGTTTGTTTTTCCAAATTTATTGGACATTATGAAGAAAGCTGGGCTTTATGGTGTTAAATGGTGCCATCACCTGGGGCCTCATATATAAACGGTGCGTACGCACAGAAATGTTGTGTAAGAACATTTCTACATTCAAATCGCGATGTATAAAACCTAAACTTGGCGTAAAGCCACTCACATTTCCATGGTACCTCATACCCTGTTGTATGCAAGTTCTCCGCTCGGTTTTGCAGATTGGCGGTATTAAGCGTCAAAGCAGTGCTACTGTTCCTGTGTGGTTATCCTTTCTTTTTTAGATCAACATCCCTGATGCGGCTTTATAAATACACTGAAAATTAACCGCAAATTGTTTATTAGTTTAATGCATCTGATTGTAAGTAACCAGTAACAATATAATGGTCAAGCTATTCTAAATACAATAGCTGCTTTAGCGTTGTTACTCTCACTGCACCTTCTTCTTTCAGCTGCTCCTGTTACGGGTTGCCACATCGGATCATCATTTTCCATATTACTCTCACTGCACCACTCGGAGTATTTATATCACTGTATCTGAGTGTGAATCACAGCAGCAGCTGATCGGAAAGAGAATTATTGTTATACAGCATCAAGCACATGCTGCCTCAGCCATTCACTATTTGAACTGGTCTCATCCAACCAACTTTTCAGAGCCTTTCCCATTCGGACTTCACGGTTTACAAACAGTTTCATCTCAAGAACTATACATGCACTCAATCAGTCCATCAAGTGCGCCTTGTAGAACGCTTTGCATTTAGAAGTACAATTACCTCACTGTAAACTTGCGATACAGTTATAATATTGCACAACCTGAGCCACTTTATAAAGCGCGTATGATGACGATATCATTTTAAGATGAAATGCAGCAAAATATTTTTATTATATTATACAGATAAAACTTTTTAACTTCATTTAAATAATCTATTTTGTTAATAAATAAACATGTGAGGACAAAGTGTCGCAGCGCTATAGCGAGCTACTGGTGCTCCGTTCACGGATTGTTCCTGCCTTTCGCTGTATTCTTTCTAGGACTGACGCGATGCTGGAAGGATAGATGGATAGAATATTGTTTTTTTTTATTAATTTTATTGTAATCATTCCATACAAATCAATTTTTACAAAAAGTAGGATTGAGAACAAGTCGACCTCCACCCCTGAGAGTAACAGCATGGCCAACGTAGTGAAACTTAAGGCTTGTAAACATACCTAATTTGATTAATTTGATAAGCCAATAGAGATGAATGGAGAAGAAAAAGAAATGCAGAAATAATTGCTTCCTCTGTGGTTTAAGAGCTTATTCTAAAATATTACTGATTAGATCCTGCCATGTTTTGAAAAACATCTGTACAGATCAACTGAGCATTTGATTTTTTTCCAATTTCAGATAGTATAAAACGTCGGTTTCCCACTGACTTTAAAGACGAGAGTTAGGATTCTTCCAATTTAGCAAAATAAGTCTGCGTGCCAAAACTGTGGAGTGGATGCAATCACAGTTTGTTTGTCTTTCTCCACTTTAAACCCATCTGGAAGAACCCCCAAACACAGCTGTTAATGGGTTAGGAGGGATTGTGAGACCAAGGCTGTCTGAAAGGTAAATAAAAATTTTGGTCCAGAATGATGTTAATTTGATGCAGGACCAAAACATGTGACCCAGTGAGGCTTGGACTTGATTGCAGCGTTTGCAGGTTGGATCTTGCCCTGGAAACATTTTGGAGAGTTTTAGGCGAGACAGATGTACTTGATATATAATTTTGAGTTGAATAATTGTATGCTTTGCACATATGGAGCTCGAGTGAATTCTCTGCATTTCTACTTTCCACTCCTTTCCTGATATATTGATTAAGAGATCTTTTTCCCAGTGTCCTCTTGGCTCTTTGAAAGGGAGGGACTGTAAAATAATTTTATATATTGCAGAGATGGTGTCTGAGTCCTGGAAATGGAGCAATATTTTTTCTGGCATGGACGAGGGTGCAAGATGAGGAAAATCGGGCAGGTTCTGTTTAACAAAGTTCCTAATTTGAAGATAGTGGAAGAAATGTGTAGCTGGAATGTAATTGTTCATATGATGCAAATATGTTGTCTATATAAAGATCTCTAAGCAAGTTAATCCCAAATTTTTTCCAGATATTAAAAATTGCATTGTTTTCGAGGGTTGAAAGAGGTGGTTCTTTTGCAGAGGTGCCACAGATAAAAACTTCTCCTCTTAAAATGCTTTCTACATTGGTTCCATATTCTGAGTGAGTGAAGCACAATTGAGTTATTAGTATATTGCTTATAACTTGCATTTATTGGGGCACAGAGCAGGGAATATAAAGAAGTACTGCAGGATTTTAGTTCTAATGCGGACCAGGCCTGTGTATGTTCATATATTTGTGTCCAGGTTTTTATAGCTTATATGTTTGCTGCCCAGTAATAAAACTGAATTCTGCCTTTGTAGGGTCACTCTTTGGATACGTGGATGTTTTGAGTTCCAAATAAATGAGGTGGTTATTGAATCTAAATGCTTAAAAAAATATTTATTGATGTATATTGGAATGTTTTGAAATAAAAAAAAAAGAAGCTTAGGAAGAATATTCATCTTAACAGTGTTAATTCTTCCAGTTAGAGTGAGATGAAGGGTTCACCATCTATGCAAGTCTTGCTTAATTTTTTCCATGCAGACTGCAAAATTTTGTTGATAAAGTGCTTTGTTTACTTGTGATGTTTACCCCTAGGTATTTAAACTGTTTTGCAATGATAGAATATTATCTAATCTAATATTATATGCTTGAGAATTCACTGGAAAGAGTACACTTTTATTCAAGATCTTTTGAAATTCTGTGAGTGCTGTTAAGACTGCAGGCACAGAATTTTGTGGGTCTGATATATACAGTACCATATCATCTGCATATAGAGAAATTTTCTGTTCCAGTCCTTCTCTGATAATCACCTTTATCTGATCTGTATTAAGACAGTGAACCGCCAGTGGTTCAATGGTGATTGGAAACCGCAGCGGTAACAAGGGGCATCCTTCTCTGGTACCACGTTCTAGTTTAAAGTAGTCTGAAAAAATGTTGTTGATACAAATTGAAGCTTCTGGATTGGTATACAGTAGTTTGATCCATGCACAAATTTCTCCAATGTAGTAAAAAGGTATTTCCATTCAGTCATGTCAAATGCTTTTTCTGCATCCAATGATAATATTATTTCTGGGGTGTTTGACTTTGTTGGTGAGTATATTACATTAAACAGGCGTCAAAGATTGGAAGATAAGCGTCGACCCTTGATAAATCCAGTTTGATCTTGTGATATTACCGAAGGGGGCACTTTCTCCATCCTTCTAGCTATGATTTATGAGAGTATCTTAACGTCATTATTCAAAATTTAAATTGGTCTGTATGATGCACATTGTAATAAGTCCTTATTTTGTTTAGGAAAAACAGTGATCAATGCTTGGTGAAAAGTTTGAGGAAGAGTTTGATATTGTCTAGCTTTTGTAAATGTTGCTAATAGGAGGGGAGCTAGCTGAGTGGAGAATTTCTTATAAAATTCTGCAGGGTAGCCATCAGGGCCTCCGCACTAAAAGTATCTATTTGTGGTATCTGTAATGTATCCAGAAATGTATTAGATTGTGTGCTGTCTTCTTTAAACTCAGTAGAATATAAGGAATTATAGTAGTCTTTATATGTGTGCATTATATTTTTATGGTCGATGATTTTGTCTCCGTTCGTGTTGGTGATCACTTGGATTTGTTGAGCTAAAAGCTTATTAGCTTTCTCTCCGTGTTCATAGTAATGTCTGGATTTATAAATTAGTTGTTCAGTTTCTTTAGTTGTCAGAAGGTTGAGTTCTGAATGCAGAGCCTGCCTTTTCCTATGTAGAGCCTCGCTTGTTAGCCTGGCATGTTCTTCATCTATTCTAGTAATTTCGCTTTTTATCTCTGCTACTTTCTTGGGTTCTAATTTATTTCTGTGGGAAAGATATGAAATAATCTGACCTCTTAAGAAGGCCTTAAGAGTTTCCTCAGAGTATTCCTGCAGATATCTCTGAGGATGTATTTGTCTCTAGGAAGAAACTGATTTGTTTGGATATAAATTCTGACTTTAGCTCCAAGATCAGAGGTGCATGGTCGGAAATAACAATAGCATCGTATTTGCAAGATTTAATCGTAGACAAGAAATTATTATCTATAAAGAAATAATCAATTCTTGAGTAGAAATGATGTAATGGTGAGTAGAAAGAATATGTTCTTGAGTTTGGGTTTAAAAACCTCTAGGGGTCTGATAAGCTGTGATCAGTTATAAGCTTTGTAATTATCTTTGCAGTGTTAGATGTCGTCCCTCCTGTGACAGGAGTCCTATCTAAGAGTGGATTTAAAACACAAAGTCCTCAGCCATTATAATTTTATGAGTGTTCACATTGGGAATGGATGGAAATAAATTTTGTATAAATTCCTTATCATCGACATTAGGTGCATAAGCATTTATCAAAATCATTTTACAGTTAGATAAGTTGCCCATGACCATCACATATCTCCCTTCAGGATCCAATACTACATCTGATGCTACAAATGAGACTGTTCTATGTATGAGAATTCCCACACCTCTACGTTTCTTTGTAAAGTTAGAATGGGACATTTGGCCAGTCCAGTCCTTTTTCAGCCAGAACTGATCCTTGCTTAGTAAGTGGGTCTCCTGTAAAAATACTAATTTAGCATTTAATCTGTTAGGTGAGAGAATACTTTCTTTCTCTTTAATTCATGATTCAGGCCTTTAACATTCCAGCTCTCAAAATTAACTGTCCCATCATGGAGACATTGATTCTGAATTGTTGATGTCATTTTATAGTCTTAACTGGAAGTGAGACAGCTTTAACCTTAATTTCCTATTTCCCCAAGAGTTATTGCCATGCAGCCTATTGTTACGTTGGTAGTTATAATTATAAGGATTAATAGGATAGATTATAGATATAGTCTGCTCTCTTTCTCTCCCCCCTTAAATTTTGCCTCCCCATGTGAGGCTGGACCCCACTTCACGCAGTCCCGGTCCTCTGACATACCCAGAGACCGAGCACGTCCAAAGCAAAACAAGCCCCCATGCAGTGGCGTTTTTAGGATTAAAAAATAGACATACAGTATCTATTGCCAATATAGTCTAAATACTATATGCCTAAAATATAGTCATTAACAAACTATGAACTTAAAATATAATCTTCAGCAATCTTAAAGTATTAAGATGATAAACCTGGGTAATAAACCCAGAGAATGGTGTTAGAAAGTGGTCCAGCATAAGCATAGTAAGTCTTAATGCAATAATAACAGTAAACCAAGGGTATGATGTTAAACAGTCTCCTTTAGGGTAGAGAAAAAATAAATAAATAAGTTTAAAAAAAATTAAACACAAACGTCTATAACTGTAATTAGATGAATAGAATAATTAAACATTACAAAGATATTTCAATGTTCGTTAAAAGTTTTGAAGAATTGGTGTTCTAAGCTTACAGATGGCTTAATGTCTATTACAGAGGTGATTGTGTGGCGATTGGATATTTGGAGGAAGAAACGTAAGGACAGGAATTGGGAGTTAGTACATTTGAAAAAGACAGTACTTCTGTAATAAAGCATTTCATCAAAGGTTGCACATGCGCAGTAACCATCTTGCGTCGAGACATGAACAATCTCTGCGCTACCGTGTTCCCATGTTTAATAACATGCTTTAACTTCTATCATCATGAAAATTATATTGGGTATACTTCTCAGTATTTTAATTATTCAGAGAGCTGTAATATCATGAATGCAATGGATTCTGTGTCCTGACAAATGAAGAGAAAGCCCATTTTAAGAATCATATAGTGATTCACACACACACAGAGCACATAGAAGATCAAATACAAAACAAAGCTACTTTAGCTATGATGGGATTTGAGAAACTAGTAAATTAAACGATTTTAAGATGAAGTTTATGATGATCTACTTTAATGACAAAATAAACTACGTGATTAAAGTGGAAATTTCGAGATTAAAGTTGGCATTTTGTGCTTTTTTCACACTGTGTGCCTTTTTTTTCTCTGTGCTCTAATCAGCTTTCATATGACAGTCAGCCGGTGGGCTACGACTCCCCTTTTCACAGCGACTTTGATATCTGACAGCTTCTTTTTTTATTTCGGCACTGTGCGACTTTGAACTTGAGCTTTCGAGTTTCTTCAACACGTTCCTTTTGATTTATATACCACTGTTTAAACCAACAAATAGTACGTTTTTCCTTGCCTTCACTTGGTATTCGCTGAAATTCTTATATTTTCCCCCGTGCTTTTCCCATTGTCTTTTCACAGAACGTTGAGCTTAAGGGCTGTTTATATTGATTTGTATATTCAAAGAGGTGTAATTCAGGGAGGAGTTGGGGCGGGACAGCAGGCGCATGCACGAGCGTTACTTTTCACGCTGACCAGGATTTACGTAGCAGAAGAACGTAGAAGTTGGCGAACGCACAGATTCCTGCATCTGTAATTTTTTTGTGCATAAGCACATTTCAGCTTTTGTGCTTACGTCATGTTATATTATGCATGAGGCCCCTGGTGTTTTTTCAACACCACACTGAAAACACCAACTTTTATTCATCATTATTTTTTAAGAAGTGAAAGCTTTAGATTAGTCAAAAATTTCAATCTCTGCTTTTCGATGGATAACTACATTTTAGGGTCCCCTGATACCGAAAACACTGATATCTCGATGATGGGTGTGTGTATGTGTCACAGTTTCTTGAGGATGGTTTAGAGCTAAAAGGGCTGGATGGAAAAATCCTAGACTTGAAACTTGAGAAGACAATGTGCTGATTAGTTTTTGAGCCAAATCGTGTAAGACAAAGAGGCACTCTAGAGGAACCCTCAAATACTGTAATTCTGCAATTAATTATGAATTCTTCTCATCTATTGCTATTGTAATAACCTATTTTATAACCAGAAAGATCCGCAATAAAGCGGTAAAATACTGAAATGTTATAGAATAGTTCAGGTTACTATATTAAAAGAAGAAAATATCTGATTTTTTTTTCTTTTTTGAACATAAAGGTACCATTCATTGTTAACACCTTGTGGGATGCCCTTTTGGAGCTTGATGATCTAACTGCATCTACCAACAGCATAATGACACTCTTGTCTTCTCTGCTAGCCTATCCTCAAGTTCGACAGTGCAGGCAAGTCCCTTGCTTTTTTAAAGTCTGATACTATATTTTTAAATATATAAACTATCTCTTTTGCAATTTTAATTATTAAATATTTAGCTTATTTGTTTGTGTTTTGTCATTAATATTTTCTTAATTTTGTTTGATACATCAAAGTAAAGCTGCACTTGTACTTGGTGGTTGAAAATGATTTAATTTCATTGATTTCTGTCTAATGTCTTTAGTATTCAGCTATCACTTACCATCCTGGTACCACGTGTCTGGCCATTTCTCCACCATACTATTGCATCTGTTCGAAAAGCAGCCTTGGAAACACTGTACACTCTTCTATCAAAAGAAAACCATGTATGTGTAGCACATTTACTCAGTCACTGAAAATCTATAATATAATTGGAATAGGGTTTTGAAAGGTCATGTTTTATTTCAGAATTGTGCTGTGTGGCTAACCCCTATTTTACAAGAGATGCTGAGGCACATCTTTCAGTCTTGTATTCTGGAAAGCAATCAAGAAATTCTGGATCTAATTCAAAAGGTTAGGTATTTTAAGTTGTGTTGCTATAGCTATATTACAATAAATTATTAATATGATTTGACTATCAACCTTTAATACCACCTAGTAGTTACTTAACATGTATTTCATAGGTTTGGAGTGAGTTGTTGCACCAGGCTCCACTTCAGTATGTAGTTGCTGCTGCTTGTCCCTGGATGGGTGCCTGGCTGTGTCTGATGATGCAGCCGTCACACATGCCAATTGACTTGAATATGCTACTAGAGGTGAAGGCCAGATCAAAGGTATCACTTAATTTTAAAACTTTAAGAAGTTCTATAACCTTTTTGATTACACTCCTAATGACCCATGTGTTATTGTTGGCTGAAGATTCATTATTTTTATCAACCTATGAAGAAGAGTGTGATTATTTTATGCAGCCATATTTAGTTTTCTTGTGTCTTCTTGGCACTGTCTCTTTGAATATTGCATATTGTTCCTTGTGCCTTTTTCAGTTTTTCCCCCTGGTATTTCTCTTCCTGCTACATTCCAAACATGGATGTGTTAATGTTAAGTGGTGAATTTTCAACTGACTGTTTAAGAGTGTGTCTGTTTGTGTTCCATTTTTTGGTTTTAAAATGTAGTAGTTTGCCTGTGTTGAAAGTCATGATAGTTATCTGTGCGTAGTTTTCAATCATTTTTCATTTAACCTCAGAAGCTGGCAGAGTTATTTGTAGCGTTGTGGATTGGGGAGGATTTGGGGTGCATACTGTGAATTACTGCCAAGTTACAGCACTGCATCTGTGTATACTGTATATTGCACTTTCAGGAAATCGTTTGGAGTCTTTTAAAAGAAATAAACAATGTTTATTAAAGATTTTTTATCTAGTAGCATTAAAGATAGTTATTAAAATGTGTGTTTAAATATCTTTTGAAGCCATATTGTATAGTCATTTTATGGAGATGTATAAAATGGCAACAATCTAAATTTTAATAGTGGCTTGGCTTTAGTGGATGCTGGTGGTATGTAAATGGGATTTCTTTTGTCTGTGTAATAGGAAAACCATGAAGGTGGAGGGAAAGAAATGGTGACTTTCAGTAATGTATATTTGTATATAATATGGCTGGCACATTGTAAAGCACACCTGTCATCTTGGCCTTGAATCTTACACGTGATTTATTCTTCTGTGTGGAATTTGCACATTATATCCATTTTAGCATAAATGTTCCTCTAGGTTTCCCAGTTTCCATTCCATAAACCTGAAGATGTGCTTGTTAGGTTGACTTACAATTCAATATTGGCCCATTGTGATTATGAGTAAGGGAGCCATTGGTTGGGATGGTGCCGTGTTCATGGCTGCTTTCTGTCTTCAGTTCAGTTTATTTCTGTATAGGACTTTTCACTGTGTGCTGGCTGAGCACTGTAACAAGTTGACAGGTAAATGCAATTTATGACCTATAATAACTAATTGCATAATGAGTACACAAAGACATATTTGTTTTAATATACACAAGAACAAAATAGTCTGAAACTGAATAAAATAAATGGAGCTTAATAATATATGTACATTAGTTAATTGTTGAGCTATGGCCAGTTGACAGCGAATGAAATGAAGAGAAAAACGCCAAAAGCAAACCTCTGGGGATCCATGGTCAGATATCAAAAGCCTGGAGACATAGGCCAAATGGCCACCCATCCCCTCCTGGCCATCACAGTCTCTAACATAGAATGTCTTTCTAATGTGACAACAGAATTGCTTCATCCTTTGATTCCACAGTGCTCCAAGTAACAGAGGTGTCCTTCCATGGGCAGGAAATCAGCTTAGAAGTAGAGCAGTGGCACTAGGTGCCACAGCTGGATTCAGAGACGATAAATTCAGCCTTAATTTAAAAGCAGACACACCAGAAGCATCTCTTATATAAGCAGGCAGATTGTTCCACAGTCTTTTCAGGCCTTGTAGGCAAAACAGTGACCTCCCACTGTTATTTGGTAATCCTTGGAATTTTGATTTGGCTGGAATCTTGAGATCTTAATGTTTGCTCTGCTTTGTAAGTGATAAGTTCAGATAATAAGCAGTGCCTTGGCCATTTAAGGCTTTATACGTATGAAGGAGGGTTTTGAAATTGGCCCAAGGCTTAACTGGAAACCAGAATTAAGTTCTTGTAAGATTTTGGCCACAGCATTTTGAATTAGTTGAAGGCTACATAGAAAAAAAATTTAACAACTTCTGTATAACTCATTGTAGTAGTCCAATCAAAATGCCTTGTGTCGAGTAAGAGGTTGCGAGTGTGTATGTATAGTATGTTCACCTTCCACTAACCCCTTTGCAATTTGAGTTTGAAAACAAGTTGTTGTTTTAACCTTGATAAAAACACTTTCAGCTGGTCACTGCTTACAAAAGGATTTTTCTTTTTTTTTTTTTTTACTGGTTAGGTGATTTTATTGTTTTCTATAACGTGTATGATGATGATGATAAAATGCTGTATCTGTTCATACCTCATCTGTTTGCCCATCTATATTATTTGTCTCTAGGTAGTTTTACGTATGTAGTAATTTCTTTTTTTTTTTTTGTAAATATTTGAAAGGAAAAATCCTCTGGGAAAACACGTCAGGGATCAAATCAGGTTAAAGAAGTGATTCAGGAGTATATAGCTGGAGCAGACACTGTTACTGAAGATTTCACAACAAGGGATTACTATGTTATGAGAGCTAGGATGATGGCAGCAAAGTAAGTGATTTTTTTATTCGGAGATATTAGTTTGCAATTATAAATTGTCTGCATATCAAAATAATAGACTTTTAAATCTGTAGCACTTATAAGTTGCATTTGTACATGTTAACTCTTAGATTGCAGATTTTTTTCCCCAAATATTTTCGTACTTAAAATAAGCATGAAGGATGGTGCCAGTTACTTACCATTTTTGTAAAATATTGGGCTTATCTAATATATAAAGCAGAGTCTATTTATGTGTGTGTGTGTATGTATGTTTGTCCGCCATACAAATCTGCACCAGGTGTCCGATTGGCACCAAACTGGGGATGGGGCTCCTTTGTGACCAGGAGAAGGTCATGGGGTATGTTTGGTTCGGAAAAATGTTCGTGGTGAACCGCAGGGCACCTTTTCACCGACACAACCTTCGGCACATGTCCCCGTACTTAACATCGACAAGATAGCCGCACATTCCAACAAATGTTCACTGCGGCGCCATCTAGCGGCAACTTTGGTCTCTGTGCCTTGCTCTTTACCCATGTTTCTTTAAATATATGGCGGAAGTGTCCAAGTATAACAAGGCTGACTGCTTTGATCGAGTGAAGAGGAACTGCTGTATGGATGTAAAACGTGAACGACCCAGTGCGTGTGACCGGCTGACACACCCGCGTTTCCGCACGTCACACTCCCACACACACTGATAGTGCTGTATTTCATTTGCCAACGTCCGTTATATGCAGGCACATTTGAACACAGACTCACCTTAAAAAGACAGCATCCTTCCCCCACCATTTTCCCCAAACGCAGCACCGGTTGTATGTCACTTCTCTCTGTAGTTACCATCGCCAAAGTCCATTAGATAGCATCACAGTTCAACATAGACGCTCCTTACAAACAGAGCACCCCTCCCCGTCACTTTTTCCAGTACGGTTTCAGTGCTACTCTTTCTCACTGGTTTTCTGTATTTCTGGTGCTATTTGCTCCGTTTCCGACTGACAGTACGATTTCAGTGTTGCTTTTTCTGACTGACTGATGCTATTTGTTCGCTTTCTGACATATTGTAAATAACATAAATTCATCTCACTGTGATGCTTATTCCATACGTAATACCATTTAACACATTATAATTGTCCTGCTTTTCACTAATATACCCATGCCACCGAAAAAAGATGTAGAATTGGAAGGTCCACTTCAGATGCCACAACAAAGTCTACTTTAAGGGTGTCTGAAACGCCACAGCACACAGAATCCAGAGTGGAGGATCTTACCATAAAATGTCAATCAGAAAAATGTTTCTTCTATTTCTATGTTCTGTTTCGTTCATTTGGGAAATTCACCGGTTATAGATTCCCGGGTAATGCTGGGTACTCCTGCTAGTCTTCTTATATGATACGCTACCGTGGCTGTTCGTTTCTGTCCGGGATGTTAAATCCCCTGTAGCTCGCAAACTGTTTGACCTATTGACTTGAAATTTGGTACACATATATACTATGTGACGTCTACTATCCGCTTTAGTGGTGATGATTGACCTCCAAGGTTATTCCTCTTTTTATTTTTATTTTATTTTATTGTAGAAACAACTCTCTGCAGTGGCAAGCAGGGTAGCCGTGTATGCGCCGTTCTTATCCCAACCACCTTTGCTGTCACTTCCCCTACCTCTTCATATCTTAAATCATTCTTTAGACAGATTGAAGAGTTAAGTGCCAGCTTATGTGAAAAATTAAAGAAGACTTTACAAGTAATTGCAACACAAACACTGGCTTAATCAATTTTAACACAAAAAGATGCACTGGTGTGGATATATTGCACAACTTCAATCACATAAACTATTTTAATTTATTCCACTTCACATTCATAATTTGTTTTTAATTTATGCCATTTAAAAACAACTAATTAAGATTTCAACATTTAAACCTAATAAACAAGTGGGTTAATATTACATTCAATTTGAGGTTTTCTGCTTTAGAATATTTTTTTCTAACCCCTGTGGTAATGCTCCTTTATATTTAAAGATTTAAAAAAAAAATCATTTGAAAGATGTGACTGAATAACAAAATATTTCTATACAGGGCAGGGATTACTTTACATGTACAGAGGAAATCATAATACTAACACACTGTTATACCTTCATTGCCATATATAGAGTAGACAAGTAATTGTCCAATTGTTACCAAACAGATAGATAAATTCATCAAGCATGAAAATTTTTAATTTGTTAAATATTGTCGCAAAATGGAAAAAATGTTAGATGTAAGGTTACATTATATTGTATATGGGGGAAGAAAAAACACATATTTGTATAGGAAATGTGAAAAGTACGTTTTTGGAAAGTCTTCATAAAAATGATGCATCATTACTTACCCTGTAACATTACAGTTTTTGCTTGTTCATATATACATAGTACTTGGTGAGTCAACATTTATATTTTGACGCATTTCTCTAACCTTTAATCTGTAATGCGCTTCAGGATGATATTCACTTTTCCTGAATTCTGTATTTTTTGTGTTTTACTATAAAATGAATCCCAGTGAGTGTGTCATCGTATAATCCAGCAAAGGTAATTTTGCTGAATCAAAAAGCATATTTTTATAAATTTCGTCAATTCTTATCTATTTTTATGTCACCTGCTTATTAACACACAAGGCTCAACCATATTGTAGCACATCCTTTCATTTCTTATTACTTGATTAAACACCTGTTCAGGAATTCTTGGAACTCCGTTATCACACCTTGTACAAAGTGTTCTATAATTATGATGTTGATGGTTTTTTGTATTAAAAGGTTGTTGGGTGCTCTCTGCTGTTGCATATGTGACCCTGAGGTTAATGCAATGAACCAGGATATTAGGCCATCTGAGTCACTTGCTCAACTATTGCTTTTTCATCTCAACTCAAAATCTGCTTTGCAACGGATTGCTGTAGCATTATTACTTTGTGAGTGGGCAGCTCTTCAGAAGGTTAGTCAACTTTATTTAAAGCATCAAATGGTAGTTTTTTTTTTATTTATCCTGAAACAATTATTGCATATTCTGTAATATGTTACCTAAATCTGAAAATGTCATTTTTATATAGTGGCGTTCTTATAAAACAGTCCTCATAATGTTTCTTCTATCCAAAACTTAACTTTATTCATTATTTATACTATTAGAACTTTGCAGCCAACATTACAAAAGTTAAATATAACAGTTTTTACAAAAAATGAACAACAATCCTATGGTTAGATTGGTAGAATTTTATTTGTCCCCAGGGAGAAATATGACAATTTTAATGTTTAGGGGATAAACCATAGACAGCATCATTTAATTTTGATACATGGGTATCTAATGATTTTTTTTTTCTGACAATTATCATAAATGTTAATTAACAGTAAAATATTGGCAATAAATGTAAAGTGCATTGATTTCAGATACATTAAAATATTCCTGTATATTTTACCTTTTGCAGCAGAACTGAGTGATAAGCTTAGTTATTTTCTTTTTTTTTTTGTTTTGGCTAACTATTCTTTATAATTGTACCTTGGTGTTCAATAAATATTAAGGAGAATATGAATGAGATACTGCACTAATTTACCTGCCTGGTTTTAAGAGTTCAGAAATGTGAAACTGCTGGAAAGTTATCATGGAGATGTCTAATTTGGCATACCCTATGATACCTAGTTGTGTAAACTGACATCCTTAAGTGACAAGATCAGCAGCTGCTTTTGTCACGTTTCACATCCACTCTGACCAGAAGTCATATAATGTGCCACTGGATTAAGCAGATTGTACAAGTGCAGTGACCACATTGGGGACAATAAGGCAACTACTGTATTCTGTTACCCTGACACCTAAATTAATATTTGTGATCTTAAGTGTTTTGTAGTTTTAATTAGTATCTCATACAATGGAGTGTATAAGTCTTTACAGTGCATCCGGAAAGTATTCACAGCGCATCACTTTTTCCACATTTTGTTACAGCCTTATTCCAAAATGGGTTAAATTCATTTTTTTCCTCAGAATTCTACACACAACACCCCATAATGACAATGTGAAAAAAGTTTACTTAAGCTTTTTGCAAATTTATTAAAAATAAAAAAACTGAGAAATCACATGTACATAAGTATTCACAGCCTCTGCTCAATACTTTGTCGATGCACCTTTGGCAGCAATTACAGCCTCAAGTCTTTTTGAATATGATGCCACAAGCTTGGCACACCTATCCTTGACCTGTTTTGCCCATTCCTCTTTGCAGCACCTCTCAAGCTCCATCAGGTTAGATGGGAAGCGTCGGTGCACAGCCATTTTAAGATCTTTCCATCAGATGTTCAATCAGATTCAAGTCTGGGCTCTGGCTGTGCCACTCAAGGACATTCACAGAGTTGTCCTGAAGCCACTCCTTTGATATCTTGGCTGTGTGCTTAAGGTGGTTGTCTTGCTGAAAGATGAACCGTCGCCCCAGTCTGAGGTCAAGAGAGCTCTGGAGCAGGTTTTCATCCAGGATGTCTCTGTACATTGCTGCAGTCATCTTTCCCTTTATCCTGACTAGTCTCCCAGTTCCTGCCGCTGAAAAACATCCCCACAGCATGATGCTGCCACCACCATGCTTCACTGTAGGGATGGTATTGGCCTGGTGATGAGCGGTGCCTGGTTTCCTCCAAACGTGACGCCTGGCATTCACACCAAAGAGTTCAATCTTTGTCTCATCAGACCAGAGAATTTTGTTTCTTATGGTCTGAGAGTCCTTCGGGTGCATTTTGGCAAACTCCAGGCGGGCTGCCCATGTGCCTTTTACTAAGGAGTGGCTTCCATCTGGCCACTCTACCATACAGGCCTGATTGGTGGATTGTTGCAGAGATGGTTGTCCTTCTGGAAGGTTCTCCTCTCTCCACAGAGGACCTCGGGAGCTCTGACAGAGTGACCATCGGGTTCTTGGTCACCTCCTGACTAAGGCCCTTCTACCCCGATCGCTCAGTTTAGATGGCCGGCCAGCTCTAGGAAGAGTCCTGGTGGTTTTGAACTTCTTCCACTTACGGATGATGGAGGCCACTGTGCTCATTGGGACCTTCAAAGCAGCAGAAAATTTTCTGTAACCTTCCCCAGATTTGTGCCTCGAGACAATCCTGTCTCTGAGGTCTACAGACAATTCCTTTGACTTCATGCTTTGTTTGTGCTCTGACATGAACTGTCAACTGTGGGACCTTATATAGACAGGTGTGTGCCTTTCCAAATAATGACCAATCAACTGAATTTACCACAGGTGGACTCCAATTAAGCTGCAGTAACATCTCAAGGGCAATCAGGGGAAACAGGATGCACCTGAGTTAAATTTTGAGTTTCATGGCAAAGGCTGTGAATACTTAAGTACAGTATTTGCAAAAATCTCAAGTAACATTTTTTCACATTGTCATTATGGGGTGTTGTGTGTAGAATTCTGAGGAAAAATATGAATTTAATCAATTTTGGAATAAGAATATAACATAACAAAATGTGGAAAAAGTGATGCGCTGTTAATACTTTCCGGATGCACTGTATTTAATAGCTAAATATATTTCAAATTTATTTTCTATTTTTAGGTACATTTTTGGTGTCTGTTATGTCTTTTTGTGGTTCTGTTGATGTTACATTTATACTTGCCAGTAAACAGTGTTCCTGTGTGTTTGTTTCCTAACTTTGTAGAACTGTATTGCTGTGTCAAGTGCAGTACAGCCACGATTATTGGCCATTTTGTCAGAGCATCTTTATTATGACGAGATAGCCATCCCTTTCACAAGAATGCAGAATGAATGCAAGCAACTGATCACTTTACTGTCTGATGCACACATTGATGTTAAAAATAAAATTAATTGCAGTGTCTTCACAATTGATCAAGCAAGCGAGTTGGTAAGTGGATTAATGTAAGATTACCAATAGCATAGCATAATATAAAAACTTGTTTTAAGGATTCTTTATTAATTAGCTGTATGATGCCACTAATATAACACTTTTTTTTAATGTAAATATGACCCTTAAAACAGTTGTATTTGAGTATTTTTTATTAGACAAGTTAAATTGTTTGGTAAATAATGTAATCATACTTTTCTGTTTTTCTTAATGTGAGGTTGCTAACATGTCTATTTTAACTTTTTTTCTGCCCATATAGGTTACATCCATTTTCAATGAATTCACTACAGATTTAAATATAAAGTCTAAAACACTGCAGCATTTGGAAAGTAAAAGACAGCAGGTTCAGATCACTGTTACCGAAACCAATCAGGAGTGGCAGATTCTTCATTTGAGGGTCCATATGTTTACTGCGTGTGCAATTGTAAACTTACAGCTGCTTCCAGATAAACTGAACCCTGTGATCAAACCACTTATGGAAGCCACAAAGAAGGAAGAAAATACTCTGGTTCAGTCTTATGCAGCAACCTTTATTGCTAAGCTGCTTCAGCAGTGTATTCTTCGATCTCCCTGTCCCAACCCCAAGATTATTAAGAACCTCTGTAGCTCTGTGTGCATTGATCCTTTAGTGACTCCATCTGCAGCATGCCCAGTGCCAGACCCCATCATTCAGGAAAACTCTAAAGGTATTTCTTGTTCAGTACATTTTTGTCCATAATAATTGGAATTTTACCTAACCTTTTGTCTCTTCTTTCCTCTCCTGTAGTACCTCCTAAAAATCTGCTATCACTCAGTACATTTCAATTGATAACTCATAAAGTAATCTTGGTTTGCTAAATGCATATGAATCTTGTGTGCAACTTAATCCACCCTCCAAATTATTTTTTTCTGAGCTGATCACAAATTGAAGTAGGCATGAGACAATATAGTCTCATTGTCCTCAATATTTCTCTTATAATTGTCATTACAAATAACTCTCCCAACTCCCCAAAACTAACCCCATTTGTGTATTATATTTTGTTGCCCAATTTTTCTACACTATGCAAATCTTTTAATCTTTGCTTTCCATCCATGCTGGAAAATCTCCCCTTCTGTATTGCTTGTAACAGGCTCAATTACTGTTAACGCCCGATCTATTTTGACATACCTTCATTTGCTTGCCTAACAACAAATATTAACATTAAAAAAATTAGTATTTATTGCTATTAAAATTAATTTTACTTTATTACTAATTCTGCAAAATGTACTGTGTATTCTTGAAGGCAGTGTTTCCCCAACTGTGTTCCAACTTACACATATGTTCATGACAAATTATTGAAATGACAATTACGGTAATTTGAAAAAAAAATCTATATTTTATGCTTTAGTTTCTGTAGCATCATAATTTTTTACTTTTTTTGGTAATTTGGTCACCTTTGCTTAAATATGATATGAATGCTTAAATAAATAGATTCTAATTTTTCTTCTTTTGTTTAAGTTTACAGTGTGTCTTCATTTCAACAATATCCAAACTCATTCTGTGTCACAGTTATGATGTTTTATCTGCCAACTGCCATGAGATCCGTATAGTGCTTAGGACTAATGACATTGTGTGTGATTTTAGCCTAGTTCAAGTGCATGTAACAAAGTAGTTACTGGGTCCAAAGTGAATTGTCTTCATAATTATGAAGTTACTTCTGCAGAAGTGAAGGAAATAGTTAACTTAAGGCGTAATTAAACTTGATTACTCTGATAAATATTTTTATTTTGGTATTTTTAATATTTCAGAATCTTACTATTAAAAAAAATTGATCTGGATTTGTGGCTGAAAAAGGGAACTTTAAAACAAGAAACAAGTGCTTCTAATAGTATATGTACATTTGATAAAAACAAAGTTAATATTGTCACTTCCTGCCTCACAGGCGAGGAATTACAATTGCAGTATTTTATACCCCCAAAACACTCAGTAAAATAATAGGGTTAAACTAATAATAGACAAAAACAAATGTATGGTAACAGACATTATACTTGAATATTTGGGTTTACGTGTTTTGAAACAGTTCTTTCTTTGCCTTCCACTAAACTTCGTAAACACTTAGAAACCAATGATGGTGTAGAGGCATTGGAACCCATTTGAAAATTCTAAACTTAATGTTCTTGCTCTTTTTAAAACAGAAAATAAAAATGCAACAGGCATCAGTTCGCACAAGTTACTGTACTGCACTTAATGGTGAAACTCACACTGTTGGAGAAATGCTTATTAAGCCTTGTGCAAAAGACATTGTAACATGCTTGCTAAACAAGCGGTCTGAGCAAATAGTTGATACAGTAAAATTGTCAAATAATACTGTTACACATCTTAATACAGATTTTTTGATAACATAGCAAAGTAGCTAATGTGTTGAATAAAACTTTTTGCATTTAAATACAAGGGAAGAATTTCACAATTTTTAGCACAAAGAATAAACTAAAATCATGAATATCTTCAGTTGAAAAAAAAATAATTTTGGCTTCTACTCGATATTACAGTCTTTTGATAGAAATAAATGCTAACAAAGAAGTTTTTAATGCAAGTTTACAGCACTTGGGAGATTTGCAGACATCTCTCTTGCAATATTTTTCCTAGCCCACTGATAAATCTTGGGTTTGAAATACATTTGTAGTTACAGCTAAGTCAGTCTGCTTCATTGTAAATGATTATGTAAGCCTAATTGATTTAATAATGACTCAGATTTGAAACAGGAATATAAAGAATTTCTATTAAATAGTTTCTGGGCTAGCTTAAAAGAAGTTGTTCCCAAAATAAGCAATTCAGGTATACAGTACTACCTTTTACCATGACTTGTGTGCGAGACTGTATTTTCATATTATTCTGTAAAAAAAGTATAAGAGTAGACTTGATACTACACTAGATATGAGAATTCAACTTTCCTACATTGCATCTGATGTAAAATAATTTGTGATTCTAAGACCCAGAAACATTGATCTCATTAAAACCAGCCTTTTTGTTTTTCTTTTCAAGAATATACTTTGTTGTTTTGGTATATTAGGTATTATAAAGTAAGCACAGCTGTAATCTTCTTCTTGTAATTTCTTTATGCATATTGTTTTTATGTGTGAATTTACACTTGAGCTTCAATTTTTATTTTTTTGTTATGCAAATAATCACTAATAGAAGTGTTCCATTGGTGTATTACAAATTGTGAGTCTTCCGTAAAAAAGACGTTTGGGAAACAATGCTTTAAGGTTTTAACAGGCTTCTTATTTATTTATATCACTTATCTTTCTGATCCTAAGCCAATTGTTCTAAAATTGTTTTAAAGACATGTTTTTACATAGAATCAAAATATTTGGGGGTTCAAAGAAGGTTATAAGAAGTAAGCTAATAGTACAGTAAAAAATTAAAAAGTGAAAAAATACTAAAAGTAATGGCTCATTTTATATTCTGAGAAAGTTTGTACAGCTGTATTTTGGGTGGAGTGAAGACTATTTTTTATCCATTTTTAAATTCTGTTTTCCTTAGTCAGGACTGTGAGGAGACTCCACGAGCAACATGGTAGCACAGTGCCTCACAGCTCCAAGAGACTGGGTGTGAACCCTAGTCACTCTGTGGAGTGCACGTGTTCTTCCCATGTCTGTGTGAGTTTTCAATAATGTATATTAATTTTCCTGATGAATCTAAATTGGCCCGATGTGACTGATGTAGGTTTGTGAGTGTGGCCTGAAATTAACTGGTGCCTAGTCCATGGTTGTTACTTCCTCTAATGCCTAGCTATTTGGACAGGCCCAGCCCTCTGGTGGCCTGAACTCAATCTTCTGAGGATATACAATCAATGAATGAATAAATTAAACTTGTCATGCTAACTATAGTTGCTTAGCAGGAGGCACCACCTTATCGGAGTACACAGTGTTCATCCTTGGTAAGCAGTCATGTAAGGGGGATGCTCATTTTTTTTATTTCTTTTTTTAGATCTTGTTGAGAAAGGGGTTCAGTAATGGCAAGAAAATGTTTAGTTTAACTTAGAAAATGTACAAACAAATTATATTCGAATACTATTCTACTTTAACAGGAGTCAATTATGAAAAAGATGGAGTGCATCATACTGTTAACAAGACAAAAGGAATTATAACATTATACCGGCATCAAAAAGCTGCCTTTGCCATTACAAGCAGACGAGGTCCAACACCAAAGGCTGTTAAAAACGCAGCTGGAGAACATCCTGCCGGAAGTAGTTTCTCTGGAGATGTTGATGAGGTAATTCAACTCATAAATTGCTAAATAGCTTTTACCTGAAGAGTGTAAGCTCTGAGTAAATCCTTTTTTTAAATTGCACCTATGCCGTGCCATAAGGAGCAAAATACCTTTAGATTACATATGAAGAATAATAAATATTTTTTTCAATGTAGGCACTGTTGGTTTTTTTTCCCTTTGCCAGTAGAAAATTGACATTATTTCTGTAATTTGGTTTTTATTTTTTTAGAGCAAGAAGCCTTGTTTAGTGCAGAGAAGGGGAGCAGAGTTTGCACTCACAACTGTAACCAAGCACTTTGGATTGAGATTGACCCCTGACCTCCCTTATTTATGGGATTCCATGGTTGGACCTCTAAAGAGCTCTGTTGACCCTCAGAAGTTTGGTATGAACACTGCTTTGTTTTGTTAATAGAAATCATAATGAAATATATAACTTTTTCAAGCAGAAGAACAATATAATTTACACCACCTCTGTAGCTTTATATATATATATATATATATATATATATATATATATATATATATACACATACACACACACACACACACACACACAGTGGTACCTCGGTATACGTCTGCTTTGGAATAAGTCCAACTTGGCATACGTCCTGTTTGCTTGGTATACGACCTTTGTTTGGAATACGACTCGCGTGCTAACCTTGTTTACCTCTCTCGAGACAAAGCCACGACTGCCCACGAGCGTTAGTGTGCCAGTTGCTAGCATTCAGTGAACAACCCGCGCTATAACTCTCTGTGAACTTTCACTTGTGTGATATAGCGGGTCCACAGCTCCTGTCAAAGTCCAGCTTTAAAATAAATAATCACCGCGCTCGCAGCTTGGTGAGGGGCTGGTGGTTATGTGGCTGAAGGTTGTCAGGCGATTAGCGATGTCGGCGTTCTCACCAAAGTGCACTTGTGAGGGACCGTCCGCATTCATGATTGTTCCTGGGGCTGCTTATCTTGATAAACAGAAGCGCGAGTTGGCTTGAAGGGGAGTAAAAAGAAAGAACGGACGAGAGAGAGAGCGCGCATGGATGAAGTGGCTGAAGCAGGCAGTCCAAAGATCAGCTGCAAGTAGGGCGACTCCCCAGTTGGGAAGCAGGCACCGGGCTTCTTGTTTTTTTTTTTTTTTTAAAGAATGCTTCCTGCTTTTAACTTTGTTGTTTTTAAGAAGACTTTTTTCTATTGTTTTAACCTCCACGTTTCACTTCTAATTTTATGGATTATTTATTGGAACTTTGGAGACTGCACTTTAATTTGAACACCTTGTTTTGTTAATTGTTTTAATAAAAGCACTTTGCACTTTTTCACCATCCCCTTGCTTTGTTGTTACCGATGAGGTTAGCAGCGAGGCACATTACCAACGGTGTAGGATTCAAGGGCTCCCCGGCAGCAGATGGGAGCATACAGCAAATCTGCATCATCACAACGTGATTTTGTGTTTTTTTCATGTATTTCATT